>NC_064641.1:100842864-101171894 GCF_023864345.2 Schistocerca serialis cubense
AAACAATAACGACAATGGCTAAGCAGCACACCTTATAAGAATAATCAGAAACTTGTATCATGAAACAAAAATATTAGCAAACACACGAATGAAAATTACAAATGAAAAAAATGGCTCTGAGCACTATGGGACTTAACTTCTAAGGTCATCAGTCCCCTAGAACTTAGAACTGCTCAAACCTAACTAACCTAAAGACATCACACACAGCCATGCCCGAGGCAGGATTCGAACCTGCGACCGTAGGGGTCGCGCGGTTCCAGACTGAAGCGTCTAGAACCGCTCGGCCACAGCGGCCGGCCCAGGCGCGGATAACGGGCGCCAGTAGTGCCACCTGCAAACGCTATATAAAGGGGTAACAGACTGCCATGTGGAAGTACTTGAACATTGTTCTTCCGTGCGGCTATTTTGTGTAAGCAGCTTCAGTATGCCTCTTAGAAGCCTCTTCGAACACGTTTCGGAGTTCGACCCATGAAGAATAGTTGCCTATAGGAATTGCGGACCATTCTTAAGAGAAATCGGTGATCGTGTCGGAGGGAACCAAGCAACAGTGATGCGAATTTGTAATCGCTGGATGCAGGAGGGAACGACAGACCGACGGGACGATTTGCACCTACCTCGTTGCACCAGTACACGTGATACTGGGCATATTGTGCGCATGGCAGTGATGGATCGCTCTGCCACATCACGAACCGTATCACAACAAATTGGGTCTGTTGTGCAACAGTGTCCGCGCGTACCATTCGACGTCGTTTATAGCAGTGTGGACTGTCCGCAAGCCGGCCGCGGTGGCCGTGTGGTTCTGGCGCTGCAGTCCGGAACCGCGGGACTGCTATGGTCGCAGGTTCGAATCCTGCCTCGGGCATGAGTGTGTGTGATGTCCTTAGGTTAGATAGGTTTAAGTAGTTCTAAGTTCTAGGGGACTGATCACCTAAGCTGTTGAGTCCCATAGTACTCAGAGCCATTTGAACTGTCCGCAAGGCGTCCAGATTGTCTAATTAGTGTCGGAGACACCGTGGTGAGGGACTGTTGCCTTATGCATTGGCATTCTGGTCCGGCATCCTGTATTATGGTTTGGGGTGGTATTGGATTCCAAGATTCCATTACCCCCCCCAAGTACGCACTGCCGATACATTAACAAGCCAACGTTACATCTCTGAATTCTTAAGTGTTGGAGCCTGTTGTCCTTCCATATCTTCGCAGCTTGCCGACGGCCAGGTCACATCGCAACAGCATAACGCGCGACCACACGTGGCACGCAATGTTAGAGACCACATCGTCGCCCATCGGATTGCAGTGCTGCCTTGGCCTCCGCGTTCCCCCGATCTCTCGCTTATCGGAAACGTCTGGTCGATGACTGCGGAACGACTGACCCAGGTTACACCACCCCAAGATCACCAACAGATGTACTTTGGCAATACGTGGAAACAGCACGGACTGCTATACCCCAACAATACATCCAGAGCCTCTATGATTCAATGACAGGCGTGAGGCAGCGGTTGTAGCAAACAATGGCGGCACCACTCAATACTGATTCTGTCATCTTCCTCAGTTCACATGGGGCTGTACTTACAATCGTGTGATCGTTGTACAACGTGTTATCTCCAAATTCAATTTCGCTGTGATGTCTCCGGCCCTTCTCGATGTTGCATTTTGGATGGCCAGCAGTGTTCGAGGGATGTTCTTGATTCTTGTAGACAAACTCCGTAAGTAGCAATGTGATTCTCTTCAGCACCTAGATCAGCGGAAGCATACGTCGCTGACGTCCTGGATCCCGCCAGTGTAGCACTATGGTGCCGGTATAACGCGAGTTGGAAAGAGGTGTTGTCGATACCAGCCGTGGTTGAAATCCAACCTGGCAACGGCCCTTACGAATTGCCTCTTGTTTCCTATGACAGTTTAATTAAATTTCATATGCCACTTTTTTACTGTACCTCTGGGTCTTTGGGATATGTGGGTGGTTTTATTTCTACCACGTGCTCTTCAGCAATCTTCGGTTGCGCATGGCTTGTTCCACTCGCTTTTGCCCGTGTCTCTGGATACAGTAATTAGACTACCCGCCACAATGCCTCTTTCTTGTATTTCATTCTTTGTTGCTTTCTTCAGCAGTTGGTCAGCTTTCTCATTCTTCATAACAGCATGCCTCTTGGCCCAAATAAGTGATACCTTCGTACACTTTCCTCGTGGCACAGGCGCAGTTATTTGGTATGGTAAACAATAAATCTCTTTGTCTTTTATCAACTGACGTCTGTGTTTGCACCGCAGAGAGCTAGTCCATTGTTACACGGTCCAGTCACATTAACGTGACCACCGGCCATATTCGAAGTCAACGTGCAATAACTACTCACAGCCTACAGGTAGCATCATTAGCAGTGGAAAATATATAGAGAAAAATTAGAATTATATATTAATACCTTCAGCTGCTCACGGGCGTTGATATATATCAACCGGGACAGGTGAAAATGTGTGCCCCGACCGGGACTCGAACCCGGGATCTACTGCTTACATGGCAGCCGCTCTATCCATCTGAGCCACCGACGGCACAGAGAATGGTGGCGACTGCACGGATTATCTCGCGCACGCCTCCCGAACTCTTACGGGACTTGGTAAGACTGCCTTCCACGAGTAATGAGTGTATTGGGTAGGGACACTACGAATGTAGCGTTTGGACATATAAGGTGAGATGTGGGTCTCGCGGGAGGCGTGCGCGAGATGGTCCCTGCAGTCGCACTATCCTCTGTGCCCTCGGTGGCTTACATGGACAGAGCGTCTGCCATGTAAGCAGGAGATCCCGGGTTCGAGTCCCGGTCGGGGCAAACATTTTCACCTGTCCCCGTTGATATATATCAACGCCCGTCAGCAGCTGAAGGTATTAATACGTAATTCTAGTTTCGTTCTAGACGGCTGCAGGTCATCAATGGTGTATGTTCTTTCGGACATGTCCGAAGAAAAGCGTTTCAGAAGAAGAGAAATTTGTTAACATGGAATATGGATTTAAGTATCAGGAAGTCTTTCGTGCAAGTTTTTGTATGGAGTGTAGCCATGTATGGAAGTGAAACATGGACGATAAATAGTTTGGACAAGAAGAGAATAGAACCTTTCGAAATGTGGTGCTACAGAAGAATGTTGAAGATTGGATGGGTAGATCACATAACTAACGAGGAGGTATTGAATAGAATTGGGGAGAAGAGGAGTTTGTGGCACAACTTGACAAGAAGAAGGCACCGGTTGGTAGGACATGTTCTGAGGCATCAAGGGATCACAAATTTAGCATTGGAGGGCAGCGTGGAGGGTAAAAATCGTAGAGGAAGACCAAGAGATGAATACACTAACCATATTCAGAAGGATACAGGTTGCAGTAAGCACTGGGAGATGAAGAAGCTTGCACAGGATAGAGTAGCATCGAGAGCTGCATCAAACCAGTCTCAGGACTGAAGACCACAACAACAACAACAACAACAACAAGAGTACATCATATTAATACGTACGTCCAGGATCTGGTTGATGAGGTTTTGGTACTTTGTCGGCATTGAAAAGGCCTCTAAAAGTCGTGGTTTTGATTTGTGTGTCCCCAGTATCGGTTGATGTAGCGCAAATTATACGTGGGTTGGAACTTAAATAGTGGCAACTATTTATTCACAACCGATGCAAAAGAGTTACATGTTTGCACCTGTTACTGTCCTTCAAAGCAGTCACCAGCGTTGTGTTGAACCTGTTGCCAGTGATGTGGAAGGCGAAGTATATCGTTAGCATACCCTGTTCTGTTGATGGTGCGAATGGAGCGGTCTACTGCCTGTAGAATCTCTAGAAGAGTTCTGAAGCTAGTACCACGAAGCCAAAACTGAAACGCCAATCCAACGAAAGGCGTCATTATGGGTCGCCGCGAAAGTCAAAAGTGCGTCAGAGCCCCAGTATGGTGAAAGTTATGGTGATTCTCGTGTACCACTGTGATGGTGTTATCCTAACGCATTACGTTTGTCCACGGCAGACCGTCAATGCACAGTATTACTGTTCGTTTTTGGAGCATCACCTGCGACCAGCTTTGCGAAAGAAGCGGCGACACTTTCTCTGCGCTACCCACCGAGCATTTTGAGGACAATGCGCGGGCGCGTACAGCGCAAGCTGCGGCTGCTCTGTTCGGTCGATGGGACTGGGAAGTACTGTACCATCCACCATATTCCCCAGACTCTAGTCCTTGTGATTTTGATTTGATTCCGAAGATGAAGGAACCACTTCGTGGCATTCGCTTCAGAACTGTTGCAGAGACTCGACAGGCAGTAAACCGCTCCATTCGCACCATCAACAGAACAGGCTCTGCTAACGGTATTCTAGCCCTTCCACATCGCTGGCAATGGGTTCTACACATAGCTGGTGACTGCTTTGAAGGACAGTCACAGGTGCAAAAATGTAACTCTTTTGTATCGGTTGTGGATAAGTAGTTGCCACTATTTAAGTTCCAACCCTCGTATTTGTAGGCTCATCCGCCGGCCGGTGTGGCCGAGCGGTTCTAGGCGCTTCATTCTGGAACCGCGCGACCGCTACGGTCGCAGGTTCGACTCCTACCTCGAGCTTGGATGTGCGTGAGTCCTTAGTTAGGTTTAAGTAGTTCTAAGTTCTAGGGGACTGATGACATCAGATGTTTAGTCCCTTAGTGCTCAGAGCCATTTTTTTGTAGGCTCATCCCCAATGCGTTGCTGTGTTTCAGAATAGATTTCCTGCTGACTTAGTCACTACGTATTGATAAGAGTGCTCCGACTGCTTCGACAGAAGTGCTTGTCTGCGTCCGTTGTGAACGTACAGCGCTATGGCGACGGCCCCCGCCGAAGTACCAGATATTGCCGGGGGCAAAGTTCACTGTCCCCGGCGGGCCGATTTTCCGCCGGCGTAAGCAAGCCGCCAAACGCTGCAGAAACGCAAAAATCCACAGGGTTTCGTCATGCAGATTACACGCACGGCAACGTGTCTGCTCTCCAAGAGGGAAGAGACTTCTGGCGATACACACCGAGTAGTGTCTCCCAACGAACGGAGATAATTCCTCACTCTAGCAGAAACTTTCTGCAGAGTGTGTTCCAGGAGTGTGCACAGTGTAATGCTACGAAAAGTTTGGAGAAAAAATTACATTTACATTAGCATAAACTGAGGTGACAAAGTCATGGTATAGCGATACGCACATGCACAGATGGCAGTAGTATCGCGTACAGAATGTGTAAAAGGGCAGTGCACTGGCAGAACTGCCATTTGCACTCATGTGGTTCAAGTGAAAAGGTTTCCGACGTGATTATGACCGCACGACGGGAACTACAGGTTGATTGAAGCGATTTCACAGCTCTACAATAACTTTATTATTTGAGATATTTTCACAATGCTTTGCACACACATACAAAAAATCAAAAAGTTTTTTTAGGCATTCACAAATGTTCGATATGTGCCCCTTTAGTGATTCGGCAGACATCAAGCCGATAATCAAGTAGCCGGCCGAAGTGGCCGTGCGGTTAAAGGCGCTGCAGTCTGGAACCGCAAGACCGCTACGGTCGCAGGTTCGAATCCTGCCTCGGGCATGGCTGTTTGTGGTGTCCTTAGGTTAGTTAGGTTTAACTAGTTCTAAGTTCTAGGGGACTAATGACCTCAGCAGTTGAGTTCCATAGTGCTCAGAGCCATTTGAACCATTTGACAATCAAGTTCCTCCCACACTCGGCGCAGCATGTCCCCATCAATGAGTTCGAAAGCATCGCTGATGCGAACTCGCAGTTCTGGCATGTTTCTTGGTAGAGGAGGTTTAAACACTGAATCTTTCACATAACCCCACAGAAAGAAATCGCATGGCGTTAAGTCGGGAGAGCGTGGAGGCCGTGACATGAATTGCTGATCATGATCTCCACCACGACCGATCCATCGGTTTTCCAATCTCCTGTCTAAGAAATGCCGAACATCATGATGGAAGTGCGGTGGAGCACCATCCTGTTGAAAGATGAAGTCGGCGCTGTCGGTCTCCAGTTGTGGCGTGACCCAATTTTCCAGCATGTCCAGATAAACGTGTCAGAGCTTGTAGCAATTGTAAACGGTAAGGCTTCTGCTTTAGCCTTTTCCGTAAGATTTTCCAAACCGTCGGCTGTGGTACGTTTAGCTCCCTGCTTGCTTCATTCGTCGACTTCCGCGGGCTACGCGTGAAACTTGCCCGCACGCGTTCAACCGTTTCTTCGCACACTGCAGGCCGACCCGTTTATTTCCCATTACAGAGGCATCCAGAAGCTTTAAACTGTGCATACCATCGCCGAATGGAGTTAGCAGTTGGTGGGTCTTTGTTGAACTTCGTCCTGAAGTGTCGTTGCACTGTTATGACTGACTGATGTGACTGCATTTCAAGCACAACAAACGCTTTCTCGGCTCCTGTCGCCATTTTGTCTCACTGCGCCCTCGTACCTTTGCCTTTCACGGGCAATGCTCTTTCTTACTGAGCGATTGCAAGAGCACAATGTTCCTTGACACTGTACTCTTTTGCTTAGCATGCACTAGCCGGTGGATGTTGGTTTCTAATATTTTTTCTTGCTACACGTCTTTGCTGGCGGCTGGGGCATTGTCTTGACGAGGGCACTCTGAGTTACAAGATGAGCTGCGTTAAGATTTGGGCATTGAGTCGTCGGAAATACGCGTGTGACAATTAAGAGTGAGACGCTCAGTAGCTCGGTACGGGCTTTCGTTGAATTTTCGAGAACGTACCTTCACCGAGGAGTCAAGCAGTGTATTGCTCCATCCTACGAATATCTCGCGAAGAGACCATGACGATAAAATCAGACAGATTAAAGCCCACACAGAGGCATATCGGCAATCTTCCTTTCCACGAGCAATACGAGACTGGAATAGAAGGGAGGACCGATAGAGGTACTCAAAGTACCCTCCGCCACACACCGTCAGGTAGCTTGCGGATTATGGATGTAGATGTAGAAGGTGGGGAAATATTTCGGCAGTTACATCGAGGGAATATTATTTGGTACGAGAACGTTAGTTGGAAGATGTGAGCTGGAGACTCTCTTGCACTTTACGGGACCAGATGTCAGCTTAAAAGTGATCCGTGTGAATACTCATTATTAATGTACGTATTAGTTTATAGTAGATCTTATTATACTTATAATCAGATTCGTACTGAACCAACACGAACTGTTGCTTCTCTGAAATAAACAGACTTTGATACTGGCAGAAGTAAAGCTGTGAGTACCGGGCGTGAGTCGTGCTTCGGTAGCTCAGATGGTAGAGCACTTGCCCGCGAAAGGCAAAGGTCCCGAGTTCGAGTCTCGGTCGGGCACACAGTTTTACCCTGCCAGGAAGTTTCATATCAGCGCACACTCCGCTGCAGAGTGAAAATCTCATTCTGGAAACATCCCCCAGGCTGTGGCTAACCCATGTCTCCGCAGTATCCTTTCTTTCAGGAGTGCTAGTTCTGCAAGGTTCGCAGAAGAGCTTCTGTAAAGTTTGGAAGGTAGGAGACGAGATACTGGCAGAAATAAAGCTGTGAGTACCGGGCGTGAGTCGTGCTTCGGTAGCTCAGATGGTAGAGCACTTGCCCGCGAAAGGCAAAGGTCCCGAGTTCGAGTCTCGGTCGGGCACACAGTTTTAATCTGCCAGGAAGTTTTCAGACTTTGATTTGTCAGTTGTGTCGATTTGAATGAGAAGGCTATGCTTAAGGGTGCGTGTTCAGTCGTTTAAGGTTAATAAACTCTCAGTGGACATCGTTTTTTACTGCAGAGAATCCTTGTAATCACTGCTTATTAATTTCGTGTGGCACTTAATTAAAGACACATCATGGGCAGCGCGAACACGCTTTCATCATTATGCCGTTGCAATCTGTCGCAAGTTGTATGCGTCTTATAGATGCGATAAGATTCAAATTAAATGTACTATTCAGGATATACATATGACCCGCCCTCACTCCTTACTTCAGTATCTCTCTCCTACAGTTTTAATTTGCCAGGAAGTTTCAAAACGCAGCACACTTCGGTACATAGTACAAGATCCATTCTGGAAATAATGCTCAGCCACATCTCCGCAACATCCTTTCTTGCACCAGTACAAGTCCTGCGTGATAGACAGGAGTACTTCCCTCTTGGTAGGCTCTGAGCACTATGGGACTTAACATCTACGGTCATCAGTCCCCTAGAACTTAGAACTACTTAAACCTAACTAACCTAAGGACATCACACAACACCCAGCCATCTCGAGGCAGAGAAAATCCCTGACCCCGCCGGGAATCGAACCCGGGAACCCGGGCGTGGGAAGCGAGAACGCTACCGCACGACCACGAGATGCGGGCTCCCTCTTGGTAGGAATACAGGAGAGAGGTACTGGTGGAAATGAAGCGATGCCCAGTCGTGAGGTGTGCCTCGATAGCTCAGTGGGCAAGAATAGTGCCCGTGAAAGAAAAATTCTGCATTCGAGCCCCGTTTCAATCTGCCAGGAAGTTTCATGTCAGGATGGGGTTAAATGAGTAATGAGTAAGTGCCCTGTGCCTGTAGGTTTCAAAATAGATGACTGGCACCCCCCCCCCCCCCCCCATGACTTTGCTTTCTGACTGCCGAAACAGCTGACAACAATATTGGATCACTTTAAGAATATGATTACACAGCACATGTTTACAAAAGTTGCGACAAAGATTATATTGCTTTCTTGTAAAACAAGTCCATAGTTCCTGTACATTTGTTAAGGGACATCTTATTGCTTTTAGGTTCGAATCCTTTTAGGTTCGAATTTTCACTACCGGTAATGGGCGGCATAGGGAGAAGAGGTGGTGGCGTAAAAGTTCCTGATCACCAGCCTTTGCGCCAGAGTCATGGACTAATTTCGAAACCTGTCCACAGTGTCTCATGAAGTGAGGACAAGTGACTCTTGATAGTGATCCGTCCGTCGTATGGGGACGTTAAGATCCGCGAGCCCAAAGGTGCCATTCATTAGGAGTAGATTACGTACAGGCATCGGATTTCACCCTCCCCTTTCCCTTCATCCATAACAACGCAAACCCAATACGACGGTGTGCAAGCACTTATCACAGTTATCCAGACGGCACAATTACACATTTGACAGTTCACGATACGTCAGAGAAAGCCAACGGCGACCCACGTGCACTAGGACCCGTGCAGCATTCCTGCGTCTGCTTCCCTACACTCATTCCCTGAGCGTGGGATCACTCTGACTTTTGATATATGAAGTGAGATGTTAATTACCAAAGATTGATCTAATCGTAATTTTTAATCAAGATAACACATTTTCATTTTCTAACACCTAATCTTATGAAAACATCCCATAACAAACTAAAATGCTTTTTTATGTCACGAGATTACGCAAATAAAAACACGATATTAAAAACACAAATATAATACTACTAAAAATGTTTCACTTATTACGAATACTCTCGCTTTCCTGAGATTAGTACACTACTGGCCATTAAAATTGCTACACCACGAAGATCACGTGCTACAGACGCGAAATTTAACCGACAGGGAGAAGATGCTGTGATATGCAACTGATTAGCTTTTCAGAGCATTCACACAAGGCTGGCGCCGCTGGCGACACCTACAACGTGATGACATAAGGAAAGTGTCCAACCGATTTCTCATACACAAACAGCAGTTGACCGGCGCTGCCTGGTGAAACGTCGTTGTCATGCCTCGTGTAAGGAGGAGAAATGCGTACCATCACGTTTCCGACTTTGATAAAGGTCGATTTGTAGCCTATCGCGATTGCGGTTTTCTTATCGCGATATTGCTGCTCGCGTTGGTTGAAATCCAATGACTGTTAGCACAATATGGAATCGGTGCGTTCAGGAGGCTAATACGGAACGCCGTGCTGGATCCCAACGCCCTCGTATCACTAGCAGTAGAGATGACAGGCATCTTATCCGCAAGGCTGTAACGGATCGTGTAGCCACGCACGTCTCGATCCCTGAGTCAACAGATGGGGTCGTTTGCACGACAACAACCATCTGCACGAACAGTTCGACGACGTTTGCAGCAGCATGGACTATCAGTTCCGAGACCATGGCTGCGGTTACCCTTCACGCTGCATCATAGACAGGAGCGCCTGCGATGGTGTACTCAACGACAAACCTGGGTGCACGAAAGGCAAAACGTCATTTTTCTGGATGAATACAGGTTCTGTTTACAGCATCATGATGGTCGCATCCGTGTTTGGCGACATTGCGGTGAACGCACATCGCCATTGCCATACTGATGTATCACCCGGCGTGATGGTATGGGGTGCCATTGGTTACACGTCTGGGTCACCTCCTGTTCGCATTGACGGCACTTTGAACACTGGACGTTACATTTCAGATGTGTTACGACCCGTGGCTCTACCCTTCATTCGATCCCTGCGAAACCATACATGTCAGCAGGATAATGCACGACCGCATGTTGCCGGTCCTGTACGGGCCTTTCTGGATACAGAAAATGTTCGACTGCTGCCCTGGCCAGCACATTCTCCAGATCTCTCACCATCTGAAAACGTCTGGTCAATGGTGGCCGAGCAACTGGCTCGTCACAATATGGCAGTCACTACTCTTGATGAATTGTTGTATCGTGTTGAAGCTGCATGGGCAGCTGTACCTGTACACGCCAGCCAAGCGCTATTTGACTGAATGCCCAGGCGTATCGAGGCCGTTATTACGGCCAGAGGTTGTTGTTCTGAGTACTGATTTCTCAGGATCTATGCACCCAAATTGCGTGAAAATGTAATCACATGTCAGTTCTAGTATAATATATTTGTCCAATGAATACCCGTTTATCATCTGCACTTCTTCTGGATGTAGCAATTATAATGGCCAGTAGTGTAATAGTGTAATTAAAAACAAAAATGTTGTTCTGGATAAAATTTGTGATTGAGGTCTGTGTTTGTCAATTAACATTTCAAGTTGATAAAAAATAATTCAAATGAAAATTTTGAAACTCTACCCCTGGCGGGAGTAAAACCAGCGACTAAAATGCTACCGCTCAGCCAATGGAAATACGACGAAATTAATCGATACATCTTATGCTTATCAGCGCTCGGAATCTTATAATCTCCGAAAGCGATTTTTTCGAGTCTGTTTGAGAATTGCGCAGTACTGCTTTAGGAAATTCATGTTGGGCACTGAAGTTCAAGTCATAAAAGTCTGACGAAAATCGAAGGCGAACGCTGTTCTAACATGAGACCTGATCATAATTGATGATGCCGATGATGATGATGATGATTGCTTTGTGGGGCGCTCAGCTGAGACGTCATCAGTGCCCGCACAAAGTCCCAAATTTTACACAGTCCAACCTAGTCACTGTCACGAATGATGATGATTATTAGGAGGAGGTGGAGGAGGACAACACAAACACCCAGTCACCGGGCAGAGATAATCCCCAACCCGGCCGGGAAGTCATAATTATTTGACCTATCCATTTGCAAGTGCTAAACTCTGCGTTTGTAGAGACAATTTTTGGGAAACAGGAACCTCTCACTTTTGTAAAAAGAACAATAGTCCTAAGTTACCTGCCAACTGATTCGCATGGAACTAATAATCCCAAATGCACTTGTAACTCATTTTACAGAAGCGAAGGTGCCACGTATCGGCATCAGAATCAACACTCATTCCCACAGACTTCATAGTCATCGTCATCGTCACCGTGCAGGTTGCGCAAAAATCCTCCCGAGTCCTCTGCCACTTCGTCACGAGACAGCAACATTGGCACGCGTTGTTGTGGGTGTCTCGCAATGTGCGCTATGTTTAGCAACACCACTGCTTCGGTCTGACGTATAATACTTGCTTCACAACCGTGTGGCTCCCTATGCGCCGCCTTTACCGCTTTGCTAATAGGAGTACCTTCGATTTTTTTTCATACTTCCTCATTCTGAAAATCGGTGTCCGGACAAAAATTTCCCGGAGCAGCAGGACGTAATTAAAAAATAAATAAAAATCTCGAAAATCGGCATCAAAGGTTCGAATATTTCTGAGCGCAATTAAATACCAAGCGGCTCACAAATTCCAATAACGTCACCAGTAGCCGAATCTGTAGCGTAATATTCTAATAATCGTGAACTTGTTAGTTCGATTCTCCCTCTTAGGACAGTTTTCTCGCTTTTGTTTTTAGATTCTATAATTATTATAAAATAGAAATGTTAGTCATCACATAGCGAGTCATAATTTCTTATAAAAATATCATCTTTTATTTTTAATTACAACCGCGGGAAAATAAATTTAATACAGGCATGCGATATGCCTGGTTGGTGCACTATCTAATCAATAATATCTGGCCACGCAGTACTGATCACTAGATCGCATGAGAGGATTTGCCAGTACAAAAGGTAGCGGGGCTATTGTGTTGTCAGTACACAAGCAGTAACAGCACAATGGTCATGTCAGGAGAGCTCAGCGACATCGAAAGAGGACCAGTCATTGCACCTCACCTGAGTAGCAAGCCCATCATCAGAGAGATTTCAACATTTCTAAAGGTGCTCAAAGCGACTGTTGGTGAAGTGATAGTGAAACGCGAACGAACAACCACAGGCAAACAAAGACCAGACAGACCTCATGTTCTCAGCGAAGTGACCGTTGAACATTGCGGAGGTTGGTTGTAAAAAATCGCGCAATATCTGCACAGGGAATCACTCGTCCAAAGTGATACCAGCAGCTCAGCTAGAAAAATGACTGTGCGCAACGCGTTAAAATGTATGGGGTACAATGGTCAAGCATCTCGTCATGTTGTTGTGGTCTTCAGTCCAGAGACTGGTTTGATGGCTCTGAGCACTATGGGACTTAACATCTATGGTCATCAGTCCCCTAGAACCTAGAACTACTTAAACCTAACTAACCTAAGGACAGCACACAACACCCAGCCATCACGAGGCAGAGAAAATCCCTGACCCCGCCGGGAATCGAACCCGGGAACCCGGGCGTGGGAAGCGAGAACGCTACCGCACGACCACGAGATGCGGGCGACTGGTTTGATGCAGCTCTCCATGCTACTCTATCCTGTGCAAGCCTCTTCATCTCCAAGTAACTACTGGACCCTACATCCTTCTGAATCTGCTTAGTGTAATCATCTCTTGGTCTCCCTCTACGATTTTTACCCTCCACGCTTCGCTCCAGTACTAAATTGGTGATCCCTTGATACCTCTGAACATGTCCTACCTTTTTCTAGTCTAGTTGTGCCACAAATGCCTCTTCTCCCCAGTTCTATTCAAAACCTCCTCATTAGTTACGTGATCTACCCATCTAATCTTCAGCATTCTTCTGTAGCACCACATATCGAAAGCTTCTATTCTATTCTTGTCCAAACTATTCATCGTCCACGTTTCACTTCCGTACATGGCTACACTCCATACAAATACTTTCAGAAACTACTTCCTGACACTAAATCTATACTCGATGTTAACAAATTTCTCTTCTTCAGAAACGCTTTCCTTGCCATTGCCAGTCTACATTTTATATCCTCTCTATTTCGACCATCATCAGTTATTTTGCTCCCCAAATAGCAAAACTCATCTACTACTTTAAGTGTCTCATTTCCTAATCTAATTCCCTCAGCATCATCCGACTTAATTCGACTACATTCTATTATCCTCGTTTTGCTTTTGTTGATGTTCATCTTATATCCTCCACTGAAGACACTGTCCATTCCGTTCAACTACTCTTCCAGGTCCTTTCCTGCCTTTGACAAAATCACAATGTCATCGGCAAACCTTAATGTTTTCATTTCTTCTCCCTGGATTTTCATTCCTACTCCGAATTTTTCTTTTGTTTCCTTTACTGATTGCTCAATATACAGATTGAATAACATCGGGGATAGGCTACTACCGTGTCTCACTCCCTTCTCAATCACTGCTTCCCTTTCATGCCCCTCGACTCTTATAACTGCATTCTGGTTTCTGCACAAATTGTAAACAGCCTTTCGCTCCCTGTGTTTTACCCTGGCACCTTCAAAATTTGAAAGATAGTATTTCAGTCAACATTTGGTGAATGCTTAGAGAACGTTACTTGCCATCACTGAAATAAACAGGAGGTGGCGTTTCAGTATGGGAGTGTTTCCTCGTCATCGGGGTGTGGTCCCCTTATTTGGCTTAAGAAAAAGCTAAATGCGGAAGAACAGCAATACAGTACAGTACAGTAGAGAAATTGTTCAGAAACGACGATTGTTTCTACCAGCGTGACAATGTACTATGTCATAAAGTAGCACCTGCGAGACAATAGTTTATGGACAACAACACTCCTGAAACGGACTGGCCTGTCAAAAGTCCCGAGTTGAACCTAATGGAATGCGTTTGATTTGAGTGACAATATCGAATTCGCTTACTACCTTTTCTGGTTCCGGCTCTTGAGCAAAAATGGTTGTCGAGTGCTCCATGGACAATTATGACACCCACTGAAAGTCCCCAATAATCCAATACCAATCGCCGTTATTTAGGTTCTATTTTTAGGCTACCAGTTTCGGCAATACATTATGTCATCTTCAGGCCTGCTTAAATCGAGTAACCTTCGTGTTACAAGATATAGCAGCACTTTCAACTGGTCTCGTGACGATTATTACGGGCAGCTGTCAACAACTAAGAGCTGTTGACAGCTGTCCAAGGAGCACGCATGCCCGTAATAATCTTCACGAGACCAGTTGAAAGCGCTGTTGTATCTTGTAAAACGAAGGTTACTCGATTTAAGCAGGCCTGAAGATGGCATAATGTATTGCCGAAACTGGTAGCCTAAAAATAGAACCTAAATAACGGCGATTGGTATTGGATTATTGGAAATTGACCAGCTGTAGTCCCTCACTTAAGACAGAGGATGGAGTTACATTCATTCACAATGAAAGTGTCCCCAGCAGATTTCAAGCGGTCATAAAGGCGAAGGGTCGACTCATCTCTTATTAATGCCCACTAATAGTACCCAGATACTTTTCATCAGGTAATATACATCAACGACACCGTGAATCCTCTAGAAATCAAAAAGTATTTTAGTTTCTCTTTGATTTTCAAGTTTTGTCCCAAATTTTTACTTAATGTGAATGCTATCATTTTCATGCCATTATTAGTTCTTAAATAACAAGGATGTTATTTTTGTTAATAAAATATAATGGAGTATTTGTTTATTAAAATTTCCGTTTGGTAACGAATATATACTCGACATAAATTTAAAAAATATTACTATTGCCGATAATCGAACCAGCGGCTTAGTGACTACTAAAGTAATACGCTGCCAATTCAGCCCCCAGAGATTTTCTTAATTCAAGACAAATGCTCTCTACCTGTATTTAACAGCTGTCGAAAATTTTCAAAGGCGATTTTTTGCGTTTTTTTTTCTTTCAACTGCATCGTAGTGCATTATTGAAACTGATGTCCGGACACTGACCGACAAATCCTATAAATAAGAATAAAATCGAACCAGTACGAAAGGTCCCCTGGCTAGCAACATGCAACAGTTTACCTGTTGCTCCAGACCAGTAACTCTACTGCCATTGCCTGTTGCCATTAGCGTCAATACCTAGCATGTGAGATCGCCATCTTTTGCAGTTTCGATTGTTGTCACCACTATTTCGCGGTTGCGACCTCTTGGAAGTCACATAATTTGCTAGACAATTTCAATCTTCCAAGCTGTAAGCGGAACCGCGGAACGTACAATTCGTTGTACATTGACTCTCTTCTGTTTTGATCTTGTTGCAGTGAGAGAATTAATCCCGCTCAAGACACTTCGACTTACACAATGTGGTTTCGACTTGCCGGCACTGACCAGCAGCCAATGACTGATGTTACTGCACATCACATGATTACTTTCTCAATAGCTGTGACGTTGTCTTGAAGGCTGATGTCCAACGATGGGATGAGACTGTTATTTGGCTACCTCATTTCTTTGTACTAGTACTGAGATTCCAATGTTTACCATCCGTTTCAAGCATTCTATCAAAATTATGTACTGCTGGTATGTCAAGTTAGTAACCTGTTTTTGGCAGGAGTAGCATATTTCATTCTGCTGCAGCGGACAGAACATCCCTGTCGCTTCGTAACACATTACGCTACGGAATATTACCGTTCTGCAGAGAGGACACGTAACTATGCATTTCACTTCAAGGCAGTGTCAATGACACACTCATTATCGCCAATTATCGACTGCCTGTTCTGGAACGTCCTACAGCAGGCGCAGGAACCATACATGCTAAAAGCAAGCAACTGTTATCTTTAACACATGCTGCGTTTGTCAACGTTATTTCCTTTAAATAACGGCCCAAGTTCCGAAAGTTGCAGTTATGTACAGGGTTATTACAAATGATTGAAGCGATTTCACAGCTCTACAATAACTTTATTATTTGAGATATTTTCACAATGCTTTGCACACAAATACAAAAACTCAAAAAGTTTTTTTAGGCATTCACAAATGTTCGATATGTGCCCCTTTAGTGATTCGGCAGACATCAAGCCGATAATCAAGTTCCTCCCAGACTCGGCGCAGCATGTCCCCATCAATGAGTTCGAAACCATCGTTGATGCGAGCTCGCAGTTCTGGCACGTTTCTTGGTAGAGGAGGTGTAAACACTGAATCTTTCACATAACCCCACAGAAAGAAATCGCATGGGGTTAAGTCGGGAAGGCGTGGAGGCCATGACATGAATTGCTGATCATGATCTCCACCACGACCGATCCATCGGTTTTCCAATCTCCTGTTTAAGAAATGCCGAACATCATGATGGAAGTGCGGTGGAGCACCATCCTGTTGAAAGATGAAGTCGGCGCTGTCGGTCTCCAGTTGTGGCATGAGCCAATTTTCCAGCATGTCCAGATACACGTGTCCTGTAACGTTTTTTTTTTTTTTTTTGCAGAAGAAAATGGGGCCGTAAACTTTAAACCGTGTGATTGCACAAAACACGTTAACTTTTGGTGAATTGCGATTTGGCTGCACGAATGCGTGTGGATTCTCTACCGCCCAGATTCGCACATTGTGTCTGTTCACTTCACCATTAAGAAAAAATGTTGCTTCATCACTGAAAACAAGTTTCGCACTGAACGCATCCTCTTCCATGAGCTGTTGCAACCGCGCCGAAAATTCAAAGCGTTTGACTTTGTCATCGGGTGTCAGGGCTTGTAGCAATTGTAAACGGTAAGGCTTCTGCTTTAGCCTTTTCCGTAAGATTTTCCAAACCGTCGGCTGTGGTACGTTTAGCTTCTACTTGCTTTATTCGTCGACTTCCGCGGGCTACGCGTGGAACTTGCCCGCACGCGTTCAACCGTTTCTTCGCTCACTGCAGGCCGACCCGTTGATTTCCCCTTACAGAGGCATCCAGAAGCTTTAAACTGCGCATACCATCGCCGAATGGAGTTATCAGTTGGTGGATCTTTGTTGAACTTCGTCCTGAAGTGTCGTTGCACTGTTATGACTGACTGATGTGAGTGCATTTCAAGCATGACATACGCTTTCTCGGCTCCTGTCGCCATTTTGTCTCACTGCGCTCTCGAGCGCTCTGGCGGCAGAAACCTGAAGTGAGGCTTCAGCCGAACAAAACTTTGAGTTTTTCTACGTATCTGTAGTGTGTCGTGACCATATGTCAATGAATGGAGCTACAGTGAATTTATGAAATCGCTTCAATCATTTGTAATAGCCCTGTATGACTGATACTGGATATCGTTTAAACGTTCGTTGCATTGAAAAGAATTTGGAGAGCTTTTCGTACAGCTTAGCGTCAGCGAGCTACCTTGTGGGACACGAAGTGAACCAGGCGCGTATCGACCTTTGGTCTATTACATTGGTTAGCCAAAGTGTTGTAGGCGGTTTGTCACACTCTTTTAGGCCAATGCTGGGCTGGTCACCAGTTCTCTCATCAGAAAAGTACCATGCACAGTCCGTGATTATGTACATGATAAGACTTCACATAATCTTTTCCATCAGTTTCACCTGTCTGCAGCACAATTTCGTGGTTAAGACACATGCCCCTAGTTTAAGGAATTGCAGGATTCGTAAAATTAATAATCGGCAAGATCACTATTAACGTATCTCACACTGTTACGCCATTTAACTACAATTATTATTGAAGATATCGATGCAACTGAAACTGGACAACAAATGTGTAAAGGGCCAATCCAAGATGTACCGCGCAAGGTCGAAACAATTCGCTGATTTAATTTCGGTTTCCTCATCCGTGATGAACGATAGCATCTTTGCAAAATTCAAACCATAACTGCAACTGCCTTTGATATTTTATTTTCAGTTATATTTTCATCTGTTTGAAGCTATTCTTTATTAATGTACTTCGACCTACAATGTCCTTACATCACAGAAATTCCTATTGCGGTTCATTTCTTGAAAACAAGGCCGTCAAGACAATATTCTACATTTTAAGCTAGTGCAATGTAACTACAGGGAACTTCATAAAGAACCACACTGGACACTACAGGCTAATACCGTGTAACATCGCCTCTGGCCTTCATAACGACCTCAATTCGGCTAAATATTCCATATCCAGCTGAAGGCACTCATTAAGGATTTGATCCCGTAAAGCCATCAAACTGAGGTGATGCTGACTGTTAACGTTTCATCCGCCTTTGTAAATAGTCCTAAACATTTTCTATGGGTTAAGATATGCTCACTTAACGGACCACTTACGGTGCGACAGGGTAGTCAGACCATGAACATATCCGCATTGGCAACAGCTGGTGGCCGAGAATGTTGAAATAAACATCCTGGATTCGTGAAAGACATTTTCACTCTGCAGCGGAGTGTGCGCTGATATGAAACTTCCTGGCAGCTGTGAGGACGGGGCGTGAGTCGTGCTTGGGTAGCTCAGTTGGTAGAGCACTTGCCCGCGAAAGGCAAAGGTCCCGAGTTCGAGTCTTGGTCCGGCACACAGTTTTAATCTGCCAGGAAGTTTCATCCTGGATTCGTGTTACGATAACCAGAATGAGTGGGCTCAAAATATGACAGACCCTTCACCCTAAGCTATGTCTTTGACAGACTGCAGGTTAAAAGTCTCCTCACTGGCCCATCGGTGCACTCGAAGCGTTGCACCATCTGAAAAAGGAGAAGAATCAGAAGTCGTCGGACCATACTCCACGCCTCCAGTCAGCCAGTGTCCAGTTTCCGTGCCGTTTGGCTCACTGAAGACCTGTAGCTTTATGTACCGCTGTGAGCAGTGGCATTTTGCGAATTACCCCTCTATCTCACTATACAGTCTCTACTAAACACAGTACAATAGCTTGAGGAGTAAAAGAAACGTAGAAATATACAGGGTGTCCCATTGCTCTTGACCACCCTAAATAACTGTTTGTCCAGATGCAAATTACAAAATGTTTCAAGCAAATGTTCTTTAGCCGTCAGGGGGACATCAATCAGCATGATTGCCTTCGTTGTAGCTTTGTTTTTTTTACAAAGATATGAACAGCGGTATGACTTTTTTAAATGGCACCCGGTATTTTCAATTCGGTGATTCATTTCCTCTCCTAAAGACCTATTCAAAAATGTATCGCAGTGCACCATTCACTGAAACACAACGTTATTAATTACATAACACAACACTGACGTTGACGCTCCCAGCGCTTAGTGCAAGTACTCGGGGTAATGGCTCAAATGGTTCAAATGGCTCTGAGCACTATGGGACTTAACATCTGTGGTCATCAGTCCCCTAGAACTTAGAACTACTTAAACCTAACTAACCTAAGGACATCACACACATCCATGCCCGAGGCAGGAATCGAACCTGCGACCGTAGCAGTCGCGCGGTTCCGGACTGAGCGCCTGGAACCGCTAGACCACCGCGGCCGGCGACGCTTCAGGAAATGCGAAGTTTCAACCCAAGACAACGCAATCGTCGTAGCACTCACACAGATGAAGCTGCCAAAGTTACTGTTCTCGCTTCCGTTGCAATGAATCCACATGTGAGCACTCGACAGCTTGAATAAGAGATTGGCATTCCTAAAACAAGTGTACATAGTATTCTTACACGTCACTGGTTCCATCCTTACCATGTACACCTACATCAAGAATGGCATGGGAATGATTTATAGAATCGTGTAGAGTTCTGTCAGTGGACAGAGCAGCAAATCCTCGCCAACCCAACCCGAACTTCTTCTCCAATGTTCTATTTACCGATGAATGTTCCTTCTCAAACAAAGGACAGGTAAATACAAGGAACATGCATTATTGGTCCAGCGACAACCCACGATGGCTTAGACAAGTGGAACAACAGCGTCAATGGAGAGAGATCGTCTGGTGTGGGATGATTGGTACTACAATTTTTGGCAATTATTTCATCAATGGTAGTGTAAACGGCACAGAGTATGCCAACTTCCTCAGACGAATTCTTCCCCCTCTTCTGGATGAAGCCGGCCGGGGTGGCCGAGCGGATCTGGGCGCTACAGTCTGGAACCGCGCGACCGCTACGGTCGCAGGTTCGAATCCTGCCTCGGGCATGGATGTGTGTGACGTCCTTAGGTTAGTTAGGTTTAAGTAGTTCTAAGTTCTAGGGGGCTGATGACCTTAGAAGTTAAGTCCCATAGTGCTCAGAGCCATTTGAACCATTTTTTTTTTCTGGATGAAGTGCCGCTAAGAACCAGAATGCTTATATAGTATCAATACGATGGATGTCCAGCACATAATGCCTGGCGTGCACGTCGTGTTCTGAACCGAAGGTATCATGCCAGATGGATTGGTCGAGGAGGAACAGCTACTTGGCCTGCTAGGTCCCCTGATTGAAATCCTCTGGACTTTTTTCTTTGGGGATGCATTAAAGACGTTGTCTGTCGCGATATTCCAACAACTCCAGAGGACATGCAGGAACTTATCGTGCTTGCTTCTAATTCTCTTCAGCAGGCAACAATGGAAGCAGTAAATAATTCTTTCATCAACAAGTGCACCACTGTATCGGTGTCCAGGGTCACCACTTTGAGCTCCTTTGAATGTTCTACTCCCGGGCAATGGTACAGGAGAGTCAAAGTCAATTTTGTGTTATGTTTTTACTTGGTTTCCATTTGTTTTCTGACAACTCCAGCAAGTGGACGACTTTGTGATCCTGGGCTCAAAGTCAGTGTTGTGTTATTTAATTAATAACGTTGTGTTTCAGTGAATGATACACTGTGATACATTTTTGAATAGGTCTTTAGGAGAGGAAATGAATTACCAAATAAATAATACAGGGTGCAATTTAAAAAAGTCATACCGCTGTTCATATCTTTGTAAAAAACAAACCTACAACGAAGGGTCGTTCGAATTCTGTCCTACTATGGAGTCACGGATCTTTTCAGCCAATACCAGGGGAGATGGTAATGGTAACAGGAAGTTCCAATAGGGAATATTTTCAAAAGGGATTTCTAGTTCCGTCATTTGCATAAAGGAAGGAGAAATTCCGTCAAACCTTAGTCAGAACCGTGAGCAGAGCTAATTTTTAATTTAATTGCGTGGAATATGGTTCGGATAAATAATATGAAACCCTAGTGTATTTTGTTCACGTACATAATAAAATCAATGACTTGCTCGACATGTGCAGTGTAAGCTTATTTATGTCACTGATAAGTGAACTGTCAACCAAAACACATCTTTGAAAACAACTGTGTGTGTATTCCCATACTGCTTTTATCATTTGAGATGCTAATTTCCTGCAATTTCAGTTACAGCACAATAAGACGCGGCTTCATTATGCCTGAATTTTCACTCACGACAGTTAGCTCTTCCGCGAAGCTTGCCACATTTCAAGGCCACATTTCACTGCACAAGGCCATTATTGCGCAACGGCGGCGAGCGGTAACGTCGCTCTATGGCAAGCATGCCGATACACCTGTTACTTGCCTAACACGATACATCACGCAGTCACCAGCTACCTCAGTGGCCACATTTTCGTCCCATTTATTTATTCACAAACTAAGTTTTCATGTATAATAAAGCTTAATACGTTAGGCGCGCACTACGCTCAGGGAAGCGGCTGTTAAAAATTCCTCTACAGGACCGAGAAGATACGTTCTGATTTCAAACAGGGAAGCATACCATCCGCAATAATTAAAGTGAGTAGTATTCATTAGGGCAGATCGTACAATGAAAAGCTAATATCGTACTTATTAACTGAATGAGGTCCATGGAAAGGTAACTATTACAGTCTCGCTTATAAACCGTAACAATGCCCCCGTAGTACTATAGACAGAAAGCTGATTAAAGCCAGATGTTAGCGGCAATGAAATTCTAAATTCCCACCAGAAAGAATATTGCAAAGACAGTTACAGCGACGGTGGTGTCTGAGTATTTTTAGCTGTCAAAAATACGATAACATGTCGTACGTTTATTACAGATTCTGAGTGTGAAATTACTCGGCTAAAGGTAAGCGTTAAAAATGGAGCAAACATGGTAATCGGATCCTTTTACAGACCTCCTGCCTTACGAGAAATAGAGGCGGACATTTGAGGAAAAACTTGGATAAGATTTCGCAAAAATTTCTAGTCACGTTTTAGTATTAGGTTTCAACTTACCAGGTATAGACTGGGAGAATCAAGTGATTAAGGCAGGTAGCCGGGACAAGCAATCGTGTAAAATCTAAGCACCTTATCAGAAAATTACGTTAAGCAGTTAATCAGAGAATTGTCTCATGAAAACAACATACTAAATCTCCTAGTCACCAACAGGCCCGAAGTTTTCAGCTCATCGTAGAAGAGGGAATCTGTGAGCAGATCGTCTTTACAGTATCGCTGAATAAAACTGAAAAGGAATGTAAAGAAAGGTGAGAAGATATTTCTAGTGAGAAGGACAAAAACAGATTTCAAAGTACTTGTGTCGAAAACTCATCTCCAGGACCAGAAATGTAGAAAATCGAAGGACAAAGTTCACGAATATCTATTGTACAATACTGTCTAGACACGTGTATGCTGAGCAAAGCAGAGAGGGATGACAAAGACGCGCCATAGTTGGACAGCAGTGTTAGAAAGCTGCAATGAAAGTAGACAGAGCTTCACTGCATATTTAAAGTGGCCAAGCCTTACATACAAACCAAAAACTGTAGGAAACAAAGATTAGCGCGAGGAAAGCCACGAGTGAGCGTTCAGCCATTTCGAAAATAAAATTCACAGAAAATTTTAAAGAGAGTTGGTTTTACGTTCAATCAATAAACGGATCAAAGCTATCTGACCAGACACATTGTGTCCCTACTTGCATAGACACGGAGGATCAGACAGAGAAGAAAATGTTCCACTGGAAAAGATCGTTCAGTGGTCCCCCACTTAAATCGTCGTATGAATGTTAGGATGATATCGAAGTGACGCGGGATAGAACAACAACTAAAACGTCTCAACAGATGAAGGTCTCTGGGCCTGATGGGATTGATGGGCTACCAACACGATTCTCCACACAGTCTGCGAAAGAACAGGATGCAGTGAACGGTAGGTCTCTACAGGACTGGAAAAAAAAGGACAGGTCACTCTCGTTTTCAACAAGAGTTGTCGAAGAGACGCACAAACTATTTCAGTCTGTTGTAGAATTTCGCGTGTTATGATATTTCTGGAGACCGAGAATCTCCTCTGTACGAACCAACATGAATTCCGTAAACAACAATCGTGTGAAAACCAGCTCGCTCTGTTCGTTGACGAGACCTAGACAGCAGCAGATACTGGCACCCAGGTTGATGCTGTGTTCCCTGACTTCCGGAAGGCGTTCGATACAGTTGCGCACTGCCGAATAAGGAACAAAGTAAGAGCGTATGGAATATTAGGCCAGCTGTGTGACAGAAGGGCTTCCAGCAAACGAAGCAAAGCAGTCATTCTGAACGGAGAGAAATCTTCAGACGCATAAGTAACTTCGGGCGTACCACAACGGAGTGTTATAAGATATTACTTTTCACAATATATCTAAATGACCTTGTGGATAACTTGGGAATTTCCATGAGGCTTTTCGCGGATAACAATGTTACATACGAAGGTCACAACGCTTCAAAATTTTGTCGAAATGCAGGAAGACCTGTGGAGGATCGACCCTTGGTGCAGTGTTTGGTAGTTAACTCGCAACAGAAACAAATTTTACGCGTTGCGTGTAAATAGGCACAAGGACCCATTACTGTATAATTATACCTTTGCAAAACCATCAGTGGAGATAGTTGTTGTTGTTGTTGTGGTCTTCAGTCCTGAGACTGGTTTGATGCAGCTCTCCATGCTACTCTATCCTGTGCAAGCCTTTTCATCTCCCAGTACCTACTGCAACCCACATCCTTCTGAATCTGCTTAGTGTATTCATCTCTTGGTCTCCCTCTACGATTTTTACCCTCCACGCTGCCCTCCAATGCTAAATTTGTGATCCCTTGATGCCTCAGAACATGTCCTACTAACCGGTCCCTTCTTTTTGTCAAGTTGTGCCACATACTCCTCTTCTCCCCAATTCTATTCAATACTTCATCATTAGTTACGTGATCTACCCATCTAATCTTCAGCGTTCTTCTGTAGCACCACATTTCGAAAGCTTCTATTCTCTTCTTGTCCAAACTATTTATCGTCCATGTTTCACTTCCATACATGGCTACACTCCATACAAATACTTTCAGAAACTACTTCCTGACACTTAAATCTATACTCGATGTTAACAAATTTCTCTTCTTCAGAAACGCATTCCTTGCCATTGCCAGTCTATATTTTATATCTTCTCTACTTCGACCATCATCAGTTATTTTGCTCCCCAAATAGCGAAACTCATTTACTACTTTAAGCGCCTCATTTCCGAATCTAATTCCCTCAGCATTACCCGACTTAATTCGACTACATTCCATTATCCTCGTTTTGCTTTTGTCGATGTTCATCTTATATCCTCCTTTCAAGACACTGTCCGTTCCGTTCAGTTGCTCAGTTACATTCCTTAAATATCAAGGAATACGTGTACGGAGCGATTTAAAGTGGAACGACCACATAAAGCTAATCGCATGTGAGGGAGATGCCCCACTCGGATTCACTGGAGGAATCCTCAGGAAGTGAAGTCCATCCGCAAATGAAGCAGCTTACGAAACCCTCGTGCGACCAATACTTGAATATTCCTCTTTAGTTATGATTAACAGAAAAGATCCAAAGAAGCGAAGCACCTTGCGTTATAGGTTTCTGTAGTAACCGGGAAAGCCAACTGCAGCCTTGAACCGATGCAAGTGGAGCGTTCTGCCTCGCCGTGTGATTTACCGTTAGAATGCCGAGGGCGTGCGTTAGTAGAAGAGTCAACCGATATAGCTTCCTCTGGCGTGTATCTCGCGGACAGACTGTTAACGGAAAATCAGAGAGATTCGAGCCCACGTGGGAGGCTTACCAACAATCGTAGTCGTTCCTACGGACCAGTTGCAATTGGAACAGGGAAGGGGAGAAATGACAGAGGTACAAAGAATACTCTCCTCCATACACCGTAGGATTTGCGGAGCGTAGACTTAGAATTAGATGTAGACTAGCACAAAAAAAGCGAACATCCGAAAGAACTTTCAAGTGGTCCTAGTATCCGTGGCCCTGATGTACCTTTCAGAACAAACAGCACATTCTGCAAACTGTTGGCGCCGCGTGGAGTGGCAGCGTGGTTTGAGGCGCCACGTCACGGATTGCGCGGCCCCTCCCGCCGGAGGTTCGAGTCCTCCCTCGGGCATGTGCGTGTGTGTGTTGTTCTTAGCATAAGTTAATTTAAGTAGTGTGTAAGTCTAGCGACCGATGACCTCAGCAGTTTGGGCCCTTAGGAATTCACACACATTTTATTTCAAACTGTTAGCACGCACACGCACGCACGCTCACACACACACACACACACACACACACACACACACACACACACACAAGCGCGAGCACTAGCGAGATACGAGCGTCTCAAAGAAACTAGTAAAATAATCAGGAAAACGGCTGTTCAACACAAAACCAAAGAAAGAGATCGGAAACAAGGCAGATATCAGGTAGCTGCTGTTGATGATGACGACAACGACAATTACAAAAACGGGAAATGAAAAAACCAAAGTCAAAATTGTCGATTCAGTAACAGCAAACACACGATCTATAATGTTTCCACTGCATCTGATATGCGACCGCTACATAAAAACAACATTATTTACTTCGGCATCTCTAAATCACTACAGTGTGTGGCGGAACTTACCATTCCTTATTTATAGCGTACAGTTAGTTGTTCTTCGCATTCTGTTCACCACTGGAACTCGATGAAAACCAGTGTTTGCGCGCTGCTGAATGCGTTGTAATCTCTAAATCTTCGAGATACGTACGTGAGCTGCTTCTAGAGGCTGCAAGCTTACCTCTCCAGTCCTTGTTGCGAGCCGGTTCTTATTATTTAGCAAATAGATTTTCGCGAGGGAATCGTAGTAAATCTGCTAACGTAGATTATTCGTCTGTATGTCATTCTTTGTTCCCTTTCATATCCCATACGCTGTTATTCCTACATTTTTATGTGACTTAGTTTATGCTGGCCGTAGGTTATTAATAATGTGTTCTAAGGCAGAAACAGATTTTCTTTTCCTCTAGGAATGTTTTGTGCTGCAGGAAACTATAGGATGCATCACAATCAATAATGAAAACTGACACGGATGACATTATACGATAACAAAAACAAAAACGTTCTACGGCTACAAACATACTCCACAATCCATCGTATGCTGCATGGTGGCGGGTACCTTGTACTAGTTAACATAAATGCAATTCGAACGTTAACTTTCCGATTATCTAAGTCTCCATATAAAGAAGTGTAAATTTCACTCATGGCCTGCCTTAAAAAGAAATGTGTTACAAATAGCTCTGAGCACTATGGGACTTAACATCTGAGGTCATCAGTCCCCTAAACGTAGAACTACTTAAACGTAACTAACCTAAGGACATCACACACATCCATGCCCGAGGTAGGATTCGAACCTGCGACTGTAGCAGCAGCGCGGTTCCGGACTGAAGCGCCTAGAACCGCTCGGCCACATTGGCCGGCGAAATGCGTTACAGCTTAGCGCGTCACATGCTTCAATTCGCTATAAACTAGCAGCTGTTGAAGGGTGTGTTCCACGTGTCGTCCTCTCATTTAGCTGCGGTCTCTGCAGCGAGTTACGAATTCATTCAAACAACCCCTCCCCCCCCCCCCCTCTCCACCGCATCGTATCGTAAAGCTTGACAAAACCGTACAAGTGGCTGTTCCAGTTCTTCAGCAGTATGAACGGTGGTGTTATGTACTTCACCTTTTAGATGAGGCCAGACATAAAAATCAAGTAGACTGGGGTCAGGTGGTCTTACAGGTCAAGATACAAGCCCTTCACGACTTACCCATCTTGGATCGTATTGGCACACCTTATATCTTTTTACGTCAGAAGAAAAATGTGTTCGTTCCCCATCGTGTATGAACCATTTTCATGGGCCATGGGTAAATTTGAGCCCCAGTCGATGGGCACTTAATGGAAAGTTTGCCTTTCAAATCCGTTTGTATTAACTACGATAACACGTCACATAAAGTCAGTGACAGTTCGTAACAACACATTCGGTCCTATTTTTACTGGAACGTTTTTATTTCTATTGTAGTCCTTCACCCGCGTCACTTTTCGGTATTTGTTGGGAATACAGTTTGTACAATGTTTCCGTTGCAGTACATTATGCTGTCACAGAGCGCGACACTCGTCGTACGTAAAATCTATGAACGCTACAGATAATTCAATACCTTCTCCTGCTGACAGTACGCGTAATGTAACTGATGATGATAAACAGAGTACCAAAATTCTAAACCTAGCTTTCAAAAAATCGTTTACGTTAGAGGACTGCAGCACCATTCCCCCTTTCAATTATTGAACAGATGCAAGGATGGCTGACATAATGTTTGGAGTATCTGGGATTGTAAAACAGTTAAGATGCTTAGATGCCAGGAAGGCATCTGGCCCAGACGGTATCCGCGTAACATTATACGTTCACTATGCTACAAATATAGTACCATTCTTATCAATCGTCTATCAAAGATCACTGGAACAGCGGAAAGTACTACGGGACTGGAAGAAGGCCCAGGTCATAGCAATCTATAAAAAGGGTAGAAAATCGAGTGCACATAATCACCGGCCAATTTCAGTGATACCGATTCATTGTAGAATCATGGAACATATTTTGTGTTCAGACATAATGACCTTTCTAGACACTGAGAAGCTCATATGCAGAAACCAGCCCGGTTCTAGGAAACAGCGGTCATGCGAGACACAGCTAGCCCTCTTTGGGCATGATATACAACAGGCTCTAGACACCGGCTCCCAGGTTGATGCCATATTTCTCGACCTTCGAAAGGCGTTCGACTCTGTTCCGCACTGTCGCTTGCTCCAAAAAGTGCGCGCTTACGGTCTATCCGATGACATATGCGGCTGGACAGAAAGTTTTCTAACAAACAGAGAGCAGTATGTCGTCCTGAATGGGGTGACTTCAGCAGAAGCAAGCGTAACTTCAGGTGTGCCCCAGGGCAGCGTAATAGGTCCGCTGCTTTTTACGATTTACATACACGATCTGGTTGATGGTGTTGACAGCGGCATTAGACTGTTTGCCGATGATACTGTAGTCTACAGGAAAGTACCATCACAAGGAAGTTGTGAATAAATCAATGAGGATTTGCAGAAAATAAATGCGTGGTGTAATGACTGGCAGTTATCTCTCAATATTAATAAGTGTAACCTAATGCGTATAACAAGGCGAAAATCCCCAACAATGTGCGAGTACAAAATAAATGCCCAGTCTTTGGAAGCGGTAACATCCGTCAAGTGTCTGGGTGTGACTATTCGAAATGATCTCAAATGGAATGATCAGATTACACAAGTAACGGGCAAGGCGAACTCTAGATTGCGGTTTATTGGTAGAACCCTGAAGTGATGCAGTCCTTCAACAAAAGAAATAGCTTATAATGCGTTAGTTGTCCAGTCTTAGAGTATTGTTTGCCTGTATGGGACCTTTATCAGTTGGGTCTGATTCAAAATATTGAGAAGGTCCGAAGGAGAGCGACAAGATTCGTCATTGGTACATTTAGCCATCGCGAGAGCGTTACAAATTTCATAGAAAGTTTGAAGTGGGACTTGCGGATTGACGGCGCGCTAAGCGAAAGGGGCTGCTCACTAAATTCCGAAATCCGATCTTTGCTGAGGATGTAGAGCATATATTATTGCCATCAACTTCCAAATCGCGCAATGATGACCATTCAAATATAAGGGAAATTAGAGCTCGTACTGAGGCGTTCAGACAGTCGTATTTCCCTCGTGAGATCAGAGATCCGCGATGGAACGGGGGAGAATATGACTTTGGCGCGAATTGTGCCCTCCGCCACACACCGCTTGGTAGCTAGCGGAGTATATTACGTGGTACATGTAGATGTAATACTGCTGTGCTGGTTACTCACACCGGGATATTACAAGTGATTCAATGACAACGTCTTACACCACAGCGGGACGATTGCTGCGGAAACGTACAGGGTTTGCCCCCGATTCGCTCTGGTCAAGAAAGCCACAGTGTCTGTGTTGTTGCAGTAAAGATGATGTTCGAGAGCCAATGGCTGCCACAGAATATGCCAGGCCGTTTGAAAGTCTATCCGGTGGAGTAGCATCGAGTTTCAACTTTCCCGCATAACGCCTCACAATATTCTGTAGTTCGCCCATTATTTCTGCAACCTTTTTCATTGCCAAACGGCGGATGTTTCTGTTATTGTGTTGTACGTATACACATTACTAGCGAACCGCTCAGGCTTCGCATGGGTAGCTCTATGTACCGCTAGACCACTTGTCTGGAGTAGCGCGAATGAATTACATATGCCAACCTTCTTCGTAAAACAGTATATCTATTAGTGTAAATTTGCACACTGTTTTTCTCCTGTGAAGATGGTTGTTTTTCTTTTCGCACCCTATCCCGAATAGTAGGGTAGGCTGTTTGCATCGTGCTAAGAACTTCTCATCCACATGCTTAGCAGTCTCGTCGTCAACAGAACACCGGTTAAATATATCAGAGAATGTGCACTGCTCACTGCTCAGTACTGAGACCACAATGTATACAGCACATAACTGCTCAACGACGACAAACAGCTGTCGCCTCTGACGTCTTTTGCGTTGTGTTACGAGCACGCGCGCTGTTCTGTTTGTGAAAATGCAATCGTTCAGGCGGTAGGAAAACAAAAGCAATGTTCAGCAGAAAGGTTCTTACGGGTAACCACGTTTTCCACGAAGATACTTGAACTCCTTGTGAGACTATTACACACTGTATGTTTCAGTCAACGAAACGGACAAAACTCCGCTAGGGAAACAGTTAAATGATTTGTAATTTGCAACATTTCAAGACACATCGGAGGAAAGATCGTGATCGCAGAAGAAAATATGATGACGTATAATCCCAAGCAACACAGTTTCAGATTAGTAACGTCAGCAATCAACTTGATTACGACTGAAACTGACAGCAAACTTGATAACGACTGAAATTTACAGCATTGCAAATAGACGTCCCGTGGAAAGGGAGGCCACTGGAGACGGAACCGCAACTTGGTTGGACATGGAATAATATTATATCGACAGCGGTATCAGTAAAGGAATCCTCGTGAAATCAATCGGCGTTATTTATGGCAAACTATTGAAAGACGAAGATACTGGATTCGTGATTTCCGGTCAGAAAGGTCACAGTTCGTAGTAGTAGACGGATAGTCATCGAGTAAAACAGAAGTAATATCCGGCGTTCCCCAAGGAAGTGTTATAGGCCCTCTATTGTTCCTGATCTATATTAACGACATGGAGACAATCTGAGTAGCCGTCTTAGATTGTTTGCAGATGATGCTGTCATTTACCGTCTTGTAAAGTCATCAGATGATCAAAACGACTTGCACAATGATTTAGATAAGATATCTGTATGGTGCGAAAAGTGGCAATTGACCCTGAATAAAGAAAAGTGCGAAGTTATTCACATGAGTACTAAAGGAAATCAGCAAAATTTCGATTACGCGGTAAGTCACACAAATCTGAGGGCTGTAAATTCAACTAAATACTTAGGGATTACAATTACAAATAACATAAACTGGAACGATCACATATATAATATTGTGGGTAGAGTACACCAAAGACTGCGATTCATTGGCAGAACACTTAGAAGGTGCAACAGGTCTACCAAAAGAGACTGCTTACACTACGCTTGTCCGCCCTATTCTGGAGTACTGCTGTGCGGTGTGGGATCCGCATCAGGTGGGACTGACGGATGACATCGAAAAAGTACAAAGAAGGGCAGCTCGTTTTTATTATCGCGAAATAGGGGAGATAGTGTCACAGACATGATACGTGAATTGGAGGGGAAATCATTAACACAAAGGCGTTTTTCGTTGCGACGGCATCTTCTCGTGAAATTTCAATCAGCAGTTTTCTCCTCCGATTGCGAAAACATTCTGTTGGCACCCAACTACATAGGGAGAAATGATCATCACGACAAAATAAGAGAAATCAGGGCTCGCATGGAAAAATTTAAGTGCTCGTTTTTCCCGCGTGTCTTTCGAGAGTGGAACGGTAGAGAGACAGCATGAAGGTGATTCATTGAACCCTCTGCCAGGCACTTTATTGTGAATAGCAGAGTAATCACGTAGATGCAGATGTAGGATAGTCTGACTAGGATCTAAAATGGATACTGCACTTGTAAGGTGTAGGCTTCTGCGGCCGTTGTGACTATCAACAAAAATTCTTCAGGGTATATGCTCGTATTGTCAACGCATAAAATTCTCCGGACGTTTCGATCACTGTTTCAAATGCTCATCTTCAGGCTATTTTGCTTAGTTGGAAGAATTTTACTGTAAGATACTGCATTTGCCCCGAGCCCTGCCCACTTCATCACACTGTCTAGAAACAAAGCTCAAAATAAGCGGTTTCCATTGCACTTAAGCCAAAAACATCAAAAGCGACAGTGCAAATGGCTCCAAAAACAATCACTATCCGTCTCTCATCGGCGAGTCAGATCCAGATCGTTTGTCTGGGTAGGTTCAGCACCGTCGGTCTGGTTCACCAGCCAGCCGGGGTTTACTTTTTAGGCAGTTTTTCGAACCTGTAAGGCCAGATTTCGAACTAGTTCTCCAACTGCGCATAAGAAAAACAACACATGAAACCGTTAAAGCTGATGCGAATCAGAGAGATGGCACATACGAGCCAGCTGGTAATATACGTCTCGGTAATACAAGTAACCATTATAATGGATGGAGCTCTCTACTTGCTCGGAATCAAAGCCCCAAAATTATCAGAAAACTCATAAAGAAGAAGAGTATCCAAATGAAGATAATAGATAAGACACATTCTTTTCCCAGTTGCGTCAAACTAGTCTCCGCTGCTGAGCTCGCTAACACAGGCTTGTGCTATAGCGCTCGACTCTGAACTAGCAGTTTAGAATCTTGGTGGCAGAAAAATTTTTTATCTCTGTCTCTGACCGGCAACGTGGGGATAAAAGATGATGGCGCACGGTTCGTTATCGTCAGACCTTGCGCCAAGGACGTGGGTTAAAATCCGAAACTGTCGGCAGTATTTCATGAAGTGAGAACATGCGACATTGTTCACGGCGATCTGTCCGTCGGATGGTGGCCTTACGTTGTGCAAACCCCACGGTGCTGTTCAATAGGAGTAAACTGTGTGCCACATCGGATTTCACCCTCTGACACAAACACGACATCACATTGTACAAGCACTGGTCACATTCAGTCAAACAACACGGATATTTATTTGGCACTTCAAACAGAAAACTAAAATGACTGTGTCCTGAGAAAGGATGGTAGGCACAGTTCAATAGACGTCTCTGACTTCATAGTGTCCTCCAGTTCCAATAAAGATCTACCTTCCTGTGAAGAGAAGTTGGCCATCTTACCTGTTTTGTCTACCATTCTAATACTTTAGCTGAGTGACATGGCTTGAACTTATAACACCCCCCTGCTTCCCGGGATTTGCGAAATTACAAGTTGACAATGACCGTGAATTATGAATTTTGACCCGCATTGCGATAAGGCATCCGAATCGGAAGTAAAGAATGGTTATTCCGCGGGAAACAGGAGACGTTATAACTTGATCGTTATTGAATGAGTAATTTCATTCAATAATGATCGGTAAATGAAATAATGGAAATAATTTGGAAATAAATTTTGCCAGTGGAAATTTTGCCGAAAAAAATGATTAAGTTGTAAAAGCAATTAAAAAAATCGGTCGCCAGCTCAACTAATGAGCGACAGTACTGTTAAGTACGTGAACCTGCTGTTTTAGCGCAGCAGGTGGAACGGGATTTTTTTTTTTTTTTTTTTTTTTTTTTTTTTTTTTTTTTTTTTTTTTTTTTTTTTTTTTTTTGCTCTGAGCAGTATGGAACTTAACATCTGTGGTCATCAGTCCACTAGAACTTAGAACTACTTAAACCTAACTAACCTAAGGACATCACACACATCCATGCCCGAGGCAGGATTCGAACCCGCGACCGCAGCGGTCACGCGGTTCCAGACTGAAGCGCCTAGAACCGCACGGCCACACCGGCCGGCTGGGAACTTTTACGTAAGTGCTATGTCAGGCTCAGTAGTCATATAAAACAATATCATAACAATCTAACTACACTTATTTTGTTCATAATTTGTCAGTTAAGTGCAATGCTGACAACACAGATAATTATCTATCGAGATTTTGAATAATGGACTGTCATTCTGTGTCTAAAATTAGGTACTTTGCATAGTTTAATCTACTGATAATGAAATATATTGCCAATAATTGATTAACTATGTTTTGAATGATAATAATTCATTAATTGCGGGATTGTCAGGTGGAATAAGCTTTATAGTTTCATGAAATATCCTTGAATTAACTTCAGCTGAATATGCATTGAAATAAATCTCAATAATCAAATTTATTACTTCAGTCTATTATTAAGTTACTACGGTTGGTGTAAGCTTATTAAGTGAAACAATTAACTACGATAACCAGTCTGAAATTTACTCTTCACCGTCTACGCAAATAATTTGATAATTAACATATTTTCTCTTGATAATGGCGTGACACGCTCGGTCCAGTAAGGTAAGGATCGGAAGGAACCTACTTGGTGTTATTGTTGGGTGGAATGTAACTGCAACACTTCGATTATAAAGTGCTTGTTATTAATTGTTCAACTTCTGAGAAAAGCACAGTTACTGGCAAGCCTTCTACATTTTTATCCTACGAAAATTACGTAGATATTACTTCCCTCGTTGTCGGTGGATCGACGGAAGTCCACGGCAGCAACACAATGTGGCAGCGGGCTTTTACTGTTGCGACTTGGGCCCACAGTGCGCATCACATTTAAGTCCTCGTTTCTTCAGCACTATGCCCATTAATCCATAATAACTTGCCCGGTCATGCTTCCAGATATGCCGACCATTACTTTCCCGTCGTACTTAGATCCACACACTGGCCGTTAGATGTAACACAGCTAGGACTAGCAGCACTCGACTGTACGTCTTACTCCGAGCACGGCGTCACTGCTACTACTACCCGCTGGCGCGCTCCCGCGTCCAGAGGCGCGACAAAACAATCTCTCTGACTTCAACGTAAACTAAATATGCCCTGACTTGCTAGTGTTAAAATTACATAATTTAAACATAGTATTTGCAATACATATCTACACTAGACAACACATCGTTTACAAACAGTTTCATGTGTTAAGTAAGCTAAAAAATTCATAGCAAGGACTGCGTTGTAGCGTCACAAACTGTCTATTATCCTGAGACATTGATCACTTCCAGCTTCCTTTTAGTCTAGTAGAGAAACTGATGTGGTCTGAAGACTAGTTTGGTGCAGCTCTCCATGCTAGTCTATCCAGTGCAAGCTTCTTCATTTCTACCGAGCGAGGTGGCGCAGTGTTTAGACACTGGACTCGCATTCGGGAAGACGACGGTTCAATCCCGCGTCCGGCCATCCTGATTTAGGTTTTCCGTGATTTCCCTAAATCGCTCCAGGCAAATACCGGGATGGTTCCTTTGAAAGGGCACGGCCGACTTCCTTCCCCATCCTTCCCTAATCCGATGAGACCGATGACCTCGCTGTCTGGTCTCCTTCTCCAAACGGCCCCCCCTCTTCATCTCTACATAACTACTGCAGTCTGCTCAATGCGCTCAAGCCTTGGACTCTCTCCACAATCTCAAAATCCCCCCCCCCCCAACCACACCACTCATTACCAAAAATGGACGATTCTTCGAAGCCTCACAATGAGTTCAAACAACCGATTCCTTCTTTTAGTTGAGTTGTGCTATAAATTTCTTAATTCCTCACTTCGATTCAGTGCCAGCTCAATAGTTATTATATCTACCCATCTAATCTTCAGCATTCTTCTGTAGCAACATTTTTCCTAATACTTAAATTTATATCAGACGTAAACAATTTCCTATTTTTCAGAAATACTTTACGTGCTATAGCCAATCTACATTTTATATCCTCTCTACTTCGGCCATCGTTAGTTCGTTTGGTGCCCACATAGCGAAACTCGTCATCTCATTTCCTACTCTAATGCCCTCGGCATCACCTGATTTAATTCTACTACCTTGCACTAACCTTGTCTTTCTTTTGTCGATATTTATCTTCTAACCGCTTTTCAAGAGACTACTCATTCCTTTCAACTGATATTGCAAATAATTTGCCGTCTCTGAACTGCAGTGTAATAGGCAAACCTCAGTTTTTATCTCTTGTCCCCGAACTTTAATTCCATTTCTAAATTTTTTCCTGGTTTCCTTTATTGCTTTACCAACGCACAGACTGAATAACATCGGGGATAGGCTACAATCCTCCCTCAACTCCCTACTCAACTACTGTTTCCCTACCATGTCCTTCTACTCTAATAATTGCAGTATCGTTTCTGTGTAACTTGTAGATAACTTTTCTCTCCTTGCCGCTTACCCCTGCTACCTTGAGAATTTCAAAGAATGTATTCCAGTCATTACTGCCAAAAGCTACATCTACACCTATAATTGCTATAAATATTCGTAATTGCGAATATGAACCACCATCGGCTGTACACTGGAACAACGACAACGAAAATTTGTGACGGACCGGGACTCGAAACTGGAATTCCCGCTTTACACGAACGGTCAACTTAGCCGCTTCGGCTATCAGTGCACGAATCACAGCCACGCAGAAACTTCCATATGTAGTCGTCCATGTGTCACAACCTGCACTCATATCTTACGTATATTCCCGTCCAGGAAGGGTATACAGGGTGTTACAAAAAGGTACGGCCAAACTTTCAGGAAGCATTCCTCACACACAAATAAAGAAAAGATGTTATGTGGACATGTGTCCGGAAACGCTTAATTTCCATGTTAGAGCTCATTTTAGTTTCGTCAGTATGTACTGTACTTCCTCGACTCACCGCCAGTTGGCCCAATTGAAGGAAGGTAGTGTTGACGTCGGTGCTTGTGTTGACATGCGACTCATTGCTCTACAGTACTAGCATCAAGCACATCAACACGTAGCACCAACAGATTAGTGTTGATCACGAACGTGGTTTTACAGTCAGTACAATGTTTACAAATGCGGAGATGGCTGATGCCCATTTGATGTATGGATTAGCATGGGGCAATAGCCGTGGCGCGGTACGTTTGTATCGAGACAGATTTCCAGAACGAAGGTGTCCCGACAGGAAGACGTTCGAAGCAATTGATCGGCGTCTTAGGGAGCACGGAACATTCCAGCCTATGACTCCCGACTGGGGAAAATCTAGAACGACGAGGACACCTGCAATGGACGAGGCAATTCTTCGTGCAGTTGACGATAACCCTAATGTCAGCGTCAGAGACGTTGCTGCTGTACAAGGTAACGTTGACCACGTCACTGTATGGAGAGTGCCACGGGAGAACCAGTTGTTTCCGTACCATGTACAGCGTGTGCAGGCACTATCAGCAGCTGATTGGCCTCCACGGGTACACTTCTGCGAATGGTTCATCCAACAATGTGTCAATCCTCATTTCAGTGCAAATGTTCTCTTTACGGATGAGGCTTCATTCCAACGCGATCAAACTGTAAATTTTCACAATCAACATGTGTGGGCTGACGGGAATCCGCACGCAATTGTGCAATCACGTCATCAACACAGATTTTCAGTGAACGTTTGGGCAGGCATTGCTAGTGATGTCTTGATTGGGCCCCATGTTCTTCCACCTACGCTCAATGGAGCACGTTATCATGATTTCATACGGGATACTCTACCTGTGCTGCTAGAACATGTGCCTTTACAAGTACGACACAGGTTCATGCACGATGGAGCTCCTGCATATTTCGGTCGAAGTGTTCGTACGTGCCCGCATCTCGTGGTCGTGCGGTAGCGTTCTCGCTTCCCACACCCGGGTTCCCGGGTTCGATTCCCGGCGGGGTCAGGAATTTTCTCTGCCTCGTGATGGCTGGGTGTTGTGTGCTGTCCTTAGGTTAGTTAGGTTTAAGTAGTTCTAAGTTCTAGGGGACTGATGACCATAGATGTTAAGTCCCATAGTGCTCAGAGCCATTTTGTTCGTACGCTTCTCAACAACAGATTCGGTGACCGATGGATTGGTAGAGGCGGACCAATTCCATGGCCTCCACGCTCTCCTGACCTCAACCCTCTTGACTTTCATTTATGGCGACATTTGAAAGCTCTTGTCTACGCAACCGTGGTACCAAATGTAGAGACTCTTCGTGCTCGTATTGTGGACGGCTGTGATACAATACGTCATTCTCCAGGGCTGCGTCAGCGCATCAGGGATTCCATGCGACGGAGGGTGGATGCATGTATCCTCGCTAACGGAGGACATTTTGAACATTTCCGGTAACAAAGTGTTTGAAGTCACGCTGGTACGTTCTGTTGCTGTGTGTTTCCATTCCATGATTAATGTGATTTGAAGAGAAGTAATAAAATGAGCTCTAACATGGAAAGTAAGCGTTTCTGGACACATGTCCACATAACATATTTTCTTTCTTTGTGTGCGAGGAATGTTTCCTGAAAGTTTGGCCGTACATTTTTGTAACACCCTGTATATTTGTTGAGAATCAAGATCCTGGTATTGCCGAATAAATACGAAATACAGTAGCAGTGCCGATGTCATTACGAAGTACGATGTTCCTTACGACATGCTGCATCTCCGAAGTAAAATTGCATCGTACTTCTTAATAACACAGACACTGCTAATTCGTGTTCACGGCGATAAATGTAGGTTTGCCTTTCTTGAATCTGTGTTCTAAGATCTGACATAGGGTCAGTATAGCCTCGCGTGTTCCTACATTTCTCCGTAACCCAGATTGATCCTTCGCGATTCCGCCTTCTATCAGTTTTTCACTGTTCTGCAAAAAAAATAGGTCCAGTCAGTATTTTACAATCTGATGGTTTGGTAATACTGTCGCCTTTCATCACCTGACTTCTCTGACACAGGAATTCTCCTTGAAGTCGGAGGGATCTTCACCTGTAGCACGTTCAAGATTCTGTGGAGATGACAGCACTGCTGGGTTAGAGCAAGCCGTGTGGACTCGAATCGTAGTTTGGTGGCCGAGGCCACGGAGGGAGCTCCCTGTTAGGGCGCCACACTTGCGCAACGTCCCGTCCCATGCCGCGTTAGCGTCCTGTACCACAGCGAATGTTGGCGTTGCCGCTCGTTCGCCACACTGCTGTAACACAGTCTTCCTGTATTGGGTGCTGCAGCTGTAACGTAGTGAACGCTCAGAAAAAAAAGAGCCCACAATGTAAACCTTGACGGGCACCAGCCTTGGAACTTCAGTAGGGCCTACGGGGAAGCACTGCTGCGGTTTTTTGTGTAAGATGGCAGAATACGCGAGTGAAATCGTCATTTTCTGCTAGCGCCGATCACAGAGCAAAGTGTGAACAGACGATAATGCTGTTCTTCCACACAACATAACTGATTTTGGTCACGAGCAAATTTACCTATAATTATTTAAAAGAAGCAGAAATAAACTTAAACACACCTGTACAATAATGTTATAACAGGCTCTTAAATTAATAGGGTGCAGCTGTGCGAGAACACTGATAGAAGGTAAGTGTGAACAGACGATAATGCTGTTCTTCCACACAACATAACTGATTTTGGTCACGAGCAAATTGACCTATAATTATTTAAAAGAAGCAGAAATAAACTTAAACACACCTGTACAATAATGTTATAACAGGCTCTTAAATTAATAGGGTGCAGCTGTGCGAGAACACTGATAGAAGGTACGACATGCAGCAGGTGGTGGCATAAGATTTAAGATTACGAAACGTATTCACATCTGTGGTTAATCCACCTCCGCTGTACGGAATTACCGTAATGAATGCCTTCTATCTTCAAAACGGCGTCGACAGTTGCATAATACGCCATTGAATTAACGGAGGACAGCAAAATGCATTAACTAGCTATCATGCCATTTGAAAAGAATATTAGCCAGTCTTTCACGGTCATCAAGCAATATTCCACGCTCTGTCACTTCTTGGAAATACTGAATGTGTGTTAGTGTTCGTTTAAACTATTCACGGCTAGAGACAAAAACTAAATAAAACTAAAAAATTATATCACTCCACACTACGTAATAAAAGAGCACGAATTGGTCAAAATTTGGGTTTCCTGTATTTAGGTTGAAAATACTGAAACAGGGTGATACGCAGAGGGTCACGTAATCTTGTATCAGTTGACATATTGAAGGAACTGCGGCTTTTCAAATGAAACAATGTAACTTTTTAACGTCATTCGAAAGCTCTTGAAAATACGAGTACAGTATTAAAAAGCTTTTTAATGTTAGCGTTAAAAGTTTTCGCAAAAAATATCCGAGAAATCGGAAAAATTGAAATTCAAGGCGTCCGGAATCATATGTTACGTTGACAACATCGCCGAGTTTGGTTCTCACGCCGGACTCCGTCGTTGTTTCTTATTTCCACCTAAGTTGTTCACTAAAATATGAGTATGTACGGGGGTTGGAACTTAAGCAGTGGCAATTATTTATTCACAACCGATACAAAAGAGTTACATGTTTGCACCTGTTACTGTCGTTCAAAGTAGTCACCAGCGCTGTGTTGAACCCGTTGCCAGCGATGTGGAAGGCGTAGTATACCGTTATCAGAGCCTCTTATGTTGATGGTGCGAATAGAGCAGTCTACTGTCTGTCGCATCTCTGGAACAGTTCTGAAGCGAATGCCACGAAGTGGTTCCTTCATCTTCGGGATCGCCGGCCGAAGTGGCCGTGCGGTTAAAGGCGCTGCAGTCTGGAACCGCAAGACCGCTACGGTCGCAGGTTCGAATCCTGACTCGGGCATGGATGTTTGTGATGTTCTTAGGTTAGTTAGGTTTAACTAGTTCTAAGTTCTAGGGGACTAATGACCTCAGCAGTTGAGTCCCATAGTGCTCAGAGCCATTTGAAGCCATTTTCGGGATCAAATCAAAGTCACAAGGACTAGAGTCTGGGGAATATGGTGGATGGTACAGTACTTCCCAGTCCCATCGACCGAACAGAGCAGCCGCAGCTTGCGCTGTATGCGCCCGCGCATTGTCGTGCAAAATGCTCGGTGGGTTGCGCAGAGAAAGTGTCGCCGCTTCTTTCGCAAAGCTGGTCGCAGGTGATGTTACAAAAACGAACAGTAATACTGTGCATTGACGGTCTGCCGTGGAGGAATGTAATGCGTTAGAATAACACCATCACAGTCGTACACGAGAATCACCATAACTTTCACCATACTGGGGCTCTGACGCACTTTCAACTTTCGCGGCGACCCATAATGACGTCATTCGTTGGATTGGCGCTTCAGTTTTGGCTTCGTGGCATTCGCTTCAGAACTGTTCCTGAGAACTGTTCGCACCATCAACAGAACAGACTCTGCTAAAGGTATACTAAGCCTTCCACATCGCTGGCAATGGGTTCTACACAACGCTGGTGATTACTTTGAAAGACAGTAACAGGTGCAAACATGTAACTCATTTGTATCGGTTGTGAATAAATAGTTGCCACTATTTAAGTTCCAACCCTCGTACATACATTTGAAATAGTTTTCTATGTACCTTCTGACAGCCTGAAGGAAAGCATATATTAGGTTGGTCCGTAACTTCGTAGCGTTTTTGTTTCGCATGTTGGTATTCTGGTTACTATGAGTTTATTTATCGGTTGTAATTTATTATTTGCATTTCATTGTTGCAATCTGAGTTTCCATATTGCCACTTTGATATAGTGAGATGAGCTGTGCACGTTAGAAAATGGAGTGTCAAGTGGAGAAATCGGAACTTTTCCGGCGTATTCTTCTGTTTAAGTTCAATAACGGGGTGGTAGCAGCGGAGGAAACCAGGAACATTTGCGCCGTGTGTGGGGATAACGCCTTTGGACAGAGCATGGCAAGAATTTTTTTGTTTTTTGTTTTAAGGAGGATCGTTTTGACAATAGTGACTCTCCATGTTCAGGAAGACCTTCGTGGTTTGGTGAACATCGTTTAAATGCACTGTCATCACTCTACCATCGTGCGATATTTGCACGCAATGGGGAAGGTTCAAAAACCGGGTGTATGGATTTCGCATGCTCTAAGCCAAAATCACAAAAATTATCGGGTGGCCATATGTGCATCTCTGCTTGCTCGTCATCAAATGGATCGTGAACAACACCGATCATTGCTATTCTGTATAGCTACTGGTGACGAGAAATTGTGTCTTTATGCTAACATAAGGAAACGAATGGCTGAACCAAAACAAAGCAGAACTCCCCGTACAAAGACCTTCGCGCATCCACAAAATATAATGTTATGCATCTGGCCGAACAACGACAGTGTGGCGTGCTACGAATTGTTTCCCCGAGCTGTAACCATTACTAATCACAATTATTGTCAACAACTGTGACGTCTTGCAGACGCATTCCAAGAACATCGACCAGAAAGACTGCGTGAAGTGATACTACTCCAAGATAATACCCACACGCATTCTGCTAGACAGACGAAAAAGTGTTGGGAAATCATTCCGCACCCACTTTATTCACATGAACTTGTGCCCTCAGATTTCCACCTTTTTCGCTCTCAGTGGAACAACCATCAAGGATCTTCCTTCCTGGAGGAAATGCGCTCCCAACAAGACTCGACGAGTTCTTCGCCTCAAAACTACGTGAATTCCATAGTCGTAGAATCGAAAAGTTACCCCAGCGTTGGCAGACTGTTGGAAACAGCGAAGGAGAATATATTATTGATGACTAAAGTCTTTGTTAAGAGTATCTGTTGTGTTTATTGAACTTAGGGGAAAACGCTACGACCTTATGCACCAATCGAACAGTTCTATTTATAGCAAATCATAGCTGATCCCGTATCTAAGTCGTGTTACGTAGGGCGAATTTAAGTGATACTTAGTAATAGAGGCCTACAGTCTTGCTCCATGTACACTGTTTTTCACAATTCCTATTACATGCTTTCAGGGGTTATGTAAGAGACGTACTAGGTAAAACTTTCATACGGAACCAATGTCCGGAGATGTACAGTCTGCAGTTAGAAGATCGGATCACTTTCAAATCTCCCATTTCATGGTAAGCACACAGCGGAGACGAGGAACTCTTGACCTCTGTGCTCTGTAGTGGCCCATGGCATGAACAACGTTTCGAGTACTTGTCGTCAAATTCCCTTTTACGTGGCGGAGAAGAAAGGACGTCCTCTTTAAAGCCGAGAGTGCGGGAGTCCGTGGAGCGACACAGTCAATCCCCGCAGTTGCAAACGTATGATGCTACCAGTTTCTCGTAGTCGTTCTTGTACCAGGTGTACCGGTGTGAAATGAGCGTTAAGATACAAATGTGTCGATACGGAACATTTGTTGTGAACGAGCCTTAATATTTTTTTGTTTGGTTGGTATGACATCTGTCAAAGATATTTAGTATACATCAAGTCATGGAACAAACAACATCATATGTTTTCATCGTGTTAACAATGTCGAATTTTGTACCAGAAAGTGATGATTTGCGGAAAGCATTAATTTTTTGTTTTCATTTGAAAAAAAAAAGTGCTGCAGAGTCGCATCGAATACTTGTCGAGGCATGTGGTGCTATCAGAAGCAACATGCAAAAGATGGTTTCAACGGTTCAGAAATAATGACTTTGATGTAAGAAATGAAGAACGTGGAAGACCACCAAAAAAGTTCGAAGACGCCGAATTGCAAGCAATATTGGATGAAGATGATACTTTGAGACAGAAGCAAATAGCAGCAATGCTAAATGTTGCACAACAAACAATTTCTGACTGTTTGAAAGCTATGGGAAAGATCCAAAAGTGTGGAAAATGGGTGCTACATGAATTGAATGAAAGACAGATGGAAAACCGAAAAACCATTTGTCAAATTTTGCTTCAAAGACATGAAAGAAAATCAATTTTGCATCGAATTGTTACTGGCGATGAAAAATGGATTTATTTTAAGAATCCTAAACGGGAAAAATCATGGGTTAATCCGGGACAACCGTCAACATCGACTGCAAAACCAGATCGATTCGGCAAGAAGACAATCCTCTGTGTTTGGTGGGATCAGAAAGGTGTGGTGTATCATGAGCTTCTAAAACGCAGTGAAACTGTGAATACTAATCGCTACAGACAAGAAATGATAAATTTGAACTATGCATTGATCGAAAAAAGACCAGAATGGGCGAGAAGACATGGCAAAGTAATTTTTTTACACGACAATGCACCTGCACACAAAGCAAAACTGGTTCAGGATACAATCAAAACATTTGGTTGGGAGCTGCTACTCTACCCGGCGTATTCACCAGACTTGGTCCCTTCCGACTACCATTTATTTTTATCAATGTGACTGCATTGGTTGAGGAACACATCGATTCCTTCGAAGAAGTAGAAAATTGGGTGTCTGATTGGTTTGCTTCAAAAGACGAACATTTCCATTGGCGAGGTGTCCACAAATTGCCAGAAAGGTGGTCAAAATGTATAGAAAGCAATGGTCAGTACTTTGAATAAAATGTTTTTACTTTTCAATTCAAAATTAGTGTTTCATTTTCACAAAAAACGCTCATTTCATACCGGTACACCTGGTAGTCGGACGAAACTGGTTTGTGCTCTCATAATTACAACAGGCAGTGACGACGCCGTCTTTTTCTCACTTCTGAAGTGGGAGGTTTGAAAGTGAACCGATTTTCAGACTTATTTTGCACCCAACTGTTGCACTTTCGGACAATACTAAATCTAAATACGCTGATCGAGCACGATGATCAGGCGAACAGATGCCAGTGGATGTCATGTTCGGCGAAACTTAAGATCACGACGCTGCCACAAGAAAAATTCCTAGGCAATATGAGAAACAAAAACAGTATCACCTCAGTGTTGACTACTAACTCTGCAGTAGTTGGCATTCACACAAAGCGGGCACACGATGATGCGGATACACTTATTGTAACCACAGAAATGGATCTCGCACAACAGCATAACTCTGCAGTTATTGTGGGTGAAGATGTAGATTTGCTGTTGATAGTGGCTCGTCGTCGTCAGAGTGTACATTCAAATGTATACTTTCTGAAGCGGGGCTAAGGGACAGTTTCACAACTCATGTTTTTCTCCTGACTGCCAACATGAACTGTTCCAATATGTGCCTGAACTGCGAATACAGCTGCAATAACACGCACGTTGCAGAAGTTGAGTAAGAAGCAGAGGATCATCGGAAGTTGCCTGGATTATTTGAAGGTAACCTTGCATAAATAATTTTATCTCAAGTTCGTTTCTTGACTTACAGATTATGTGTGTGTTCAAAACATGTTTCTTAACAGATACTGCTTCCATATGTATTCAATAAATTGTCAAGTGTTTGGAATTAAGACACTATTTGTTTTAGATGTAGAAGAACTGGATGGCGTCCTGAAGAAATTATGGAACCCGTGTCTAAGACGGTTTGTATTAATACTTAGATACATATAAATTGTAAAGAAATTCGGTTTTTTATTAGCATTTGGATATGTTTACCTACATGATATAAAAAAACATATATTGATGGTGTTTTTCATTTTTTCCAAAAAATACTGATTTCTCCGATATTTCAACACTCTTATCGTGTAAACCATACGAAGTACAAAAAAATATTAAAGACATAAATTGTAGCTAATTTTCTTCTCTTTATTACTACGAGACCACTTTTTGTGTAAATAGCTTGTTTTGCAAGTTATAAGCTGAAAACCATTAGAGAGATTATTTTACTGTTTTTTTTTTTTACCGTGTTTGCGGGGAAATTTTTTGTTGGGCGACTCAAGATTCGTCATGAGCACACTAAAAACACAAAGTAAACAGCTTAAGACAATTACACGATAACATTCCACTGCAAACTACGGTCAGTGGATAAACAGTGGTGCTTTACAACTATCTGAAGTTCAATACGGTCATTGTTATTTTCCATTCCTTCTCAGTAGCAGAGAATATTAAGGACCATTCAAGGTTTTGTTGGCGTTTTACCTATGGTTTAACTAGAGCACATGAACTCCCTTCGGATCACAACACGGCACTATGCTGGCCACCTCGACGCTAGTCGCAAACGTTAAATGGTTCAAATGGCTCTGACCACTATGGAACTTAACTTCTGAGGTCCTCAGTCCCCTAGAACTTTGAACTATTTAATCGTAACTAACCTAAGGACATCACACACGTCCATGTTCGAGGCAGGATTCGAACCTGTTCCAGACTGTAGCGGTCGCGCGGTTCCAGACTGTAGCGCCTAGAACCTCTCGGCCACTACGGCCGGCCGCAAACGTCACTCCGCCGCATTATACACCATACTTTCCCAGAATAACTCTTGTTCTGCCCTATTCAACAGTTTTTGCCTTTGTTAATGAGCACGTCGCACAGAAAAACAGTGAGCCCCAGAAGAGTTCACGCTAACGCCACCACATCGAGTTTTTACGATGGGCTCAATTCAACGAGCAAGAGGACCCACAAGTTACTCCGGCTACGCTATATCTAGGTGAAGTCACTCGCTGATTGTAACGCCGGAAATGCATATCCTCCTATTTCCATCTATTGTACTATTATTTTTTTTCCTTGTTTTGTTACCTCAAGATATGACATTTCTGTCTCTTTATATATTGTAATTGTTTTACTGTTTGTATATATATATATATATATATATATATATATATATATATATATATATATATATATATATATATATGCATTTATGTCGATGTATAATTGGTTTGCTGTGTAAAGATTATTTGTATTTTTACGCTGGGCCTTGCCTAGGGAAAACTGCTATCGAACGATTACATCGATAGGTCGTGTGAAGAATCAAAGTGTGTAGGATCTTTGGTAGTGTGAACTCTGCCGCGTGGAGCGCGGGCAGAGCATGAGAGAGTCTGGCTGGAGTAGCGAGTGGAGCAGGTGTGTTGTGTGTAGCTCCCGCGAGTTGCCGCGCTTTCGGGGTTTGGCAGCATGTAATTGCGCTCGACTTGCGATAATAGTTCCTGACATGGTGTCGCGGACGGGAAGCATTAGCTGACGCACATCAAGAGCCCGTTTCGTCTGGTGACGCGTGTCGAGAAGAAGGCGCGCCAACATCCAGCTTCTGCAACAGCGACGGCCGACAATGAGTGACTGTCGCCACCTCCTCGATCGACGGCTTCAAACCTTCAATCAACCAACAAGGAAGACTGGAAGCACGTAAAGTTTTAGAACTGTATGGCAGACCTCAGCTTTTCAAATTGTTCCATTTGCCTCGCAAAATTACAGCAACTTAGCATGAACCTTTGTTGCTCATTGTCCCAATTGCATTACCAAGCAGGGTCCCTTCCTTTTCCGAAATCAACCCGAGTGTCGTTGAAATTCAGATGCCAGCATTAAAGTACAATCATTCCATTTCACTGCTTTAATTTCAAAGTTCAGTTTAAGTATTCATAGCTGGCTACAATATTTAGATTACGCAAGCACAAATTAAGAGTGCGAGTTTAGTTACCGTATTTCAGCTTACCTGTGACTGCAGCTCAGCTTGGTACGTACAAAATCTTACTATTGTTAATTGTTCAGAATCATTTAATTCAAGTTCAAAGCTAAATCTCTTATTTCTAAATTGCGTAGATTTAAGTAGCTTTTGAAATGATTGTTGAGGTAGTCCAAGACTAACCGTATTTTACTGAATTTCGATGTGCTTAAGAAAGAAAGCTTCTTATTAATTTCAGTCACTAAATTAACTTTCAGTTTTCCGGTTTTATTAATTCTTTTGCTAAATTAAGTCAGAGTGCAGCGAAAGTTATTACTTCTGACAAACTTTCAGTTTTCACACTACACGTGTCAACCATCAGTTGCCACGCTTCTAGTGCTAATTATATGTGTAATTACCTTTCTTTTTCAGTTACTATAGTAATTGTCCTTAGGACTGGCGACCGTAATTTCCCCCAAATCTCAAATATCTAATTACCGCTAGTTAATTGTTAACGTAACGGCCGCACATTTACTTTCTTCATTAACTTTAGCCCTTTTCAAAATTAATTTCCACCAGTTTCATTTGCATTTTTCCTTTCATTTAGATGTAACCCTTTCCTCCCTCTTTACCGACAGACTAACTTCGGTGACGATTGCTTTTCCCAAATTTCCATTAGGTTGACGCGGTTTAATTTTTCACTGTCATTAAGGTCGATAAGTGAGGGGGAGGTTACATGATGATTACATCCCGTAGAGCTACCTAATTATGGGGGTGTTGTCTGCTACATTCCACCCACAATTCCATGTAGGCCCAGAAATTTATTATAGAATGAAGATCACGGGATTTCATCCGGTTACCTTTCATTCAGAGGCTGTTGCACTCCGCGACTGCTATATTGACTCGTAAATAATAGATTTCAGCTATCAGGCGTCCTTTTGAATTTTGTTGGCAGATCTATATTTCAGCTAGAAACTAGCCATTCTCAATGCACTATCATTTTTGATCAATGCATGTAATGCCTGTTGGTCGGGCTTCATCCACAGTTCACTGAATACATGGATTGATCAAAAATGATAGTTCATTGATAATGGCTGGTTTCTAGCTGAAATCTAGATCTGCCAACAAAACTTTAAAAAGACGACTGATAGCTGAAATCTATTACTTAAAAATCACAGGATTTTGCGGACCAGTCGAGGCGCGATGGCGTGCCTGAATTTTTGTCAAACCGAAACGTATGCTGGCGCCATCTTAGAAGACTGGAGCGGCCACGGCATACTCATCGTGAAAGGGCAACACTTTGTCACCGAGAATGTTGAAATTACTTCTTACACGGGAACCTAAATAAGTAGACTGTAGTCGTGGTAGCGGAAACACACTCAAACTGTAACAGTGTCACCTACAGTCCGAGCTACAACCTCCCCAAACTGCGGATTAGCCTCACTGATGCATCGAACCAGTCGAAGCGTTATATCAGACGAAAGGAGGCAAAATCGGAACTCGTCGGCCGGCACTACTCGGCTCCAGTCAGCAACTGTTCTTAGCAGCGCTATGAGCCCGCGAATGGTACGCCACTGCTTGTTGGTATGTTGGACACTTTGAGCGGATACACTAACAAATCCGTGTGGTCATGGACACGTCCAGACACAACAGCTCCCCTCCGAGACGTATTAGAACACTCCAACTGTTGAAACCGAAAGTAATTTGTAATGAACTAACTGCAACCAGTTGCTTTCATAAGTATTTATTTTTCTATGAAAAATAATAATGCGTGTGGTTAGACCGAGAGCCCAGCCTCCAGGGAGCCCGGCCACCTGCTGCAAGTCTTCTTAGTTGACGCCACTTGTGTGTCGACTAGGATGAAATGATACTGAGTACAACATAAAACCCAGTCCCTCAGGTGAGAAAATCTGCTACACGGCCGGGAACTGAACCCGGGTCCCTCCCACGGAAGTTCCGCCCCGCTAACGACTCAGCTACGGAGCCAGACTTCTCCATCAGGACATTTGAAAGCGCTTGGAATCACATCTTCAGCTGTTTACTTTATTTACGTGTCTTGAAAATTGGTTCTTTAACATCGCCGTTTGGAATTTTGCAACAGGAGTTCACAAAAATGGCTCTGATCACTATGGGACTTAACTTCTAAGGTCATCAGTCCCCTAGAGCTTAGAACTACTTAAACCTAATTAACCTAAGGACATCACGCACATCCATGCCCGAGGCAGGATTCGAACCTGCGACCGTAGCAGTAGCGCGGTTCCGGACTGAAGCGCCTAGAACCGCTCGGCCACCGTGGCTGGGACCAAAGGTTCTCCAGGCTTGCCATAAACCATCTACAGCGCTCCAAAGTGAGCAGGGACTAATATTTTGCCCGGTAAGCTTACATTTATATTCAACTAGTTATTTGGAACTGCAATTCTGTCTTTTAACGAAATATAACGATTACGTTCTAACCCTTTTACTGCAGGCTTTTTCCCCTGTTTTTCGTTCGTGTAAAGATCGCAACAGGAACCATAGTCCTTTTCCTGCAGGCGGAGGGGCAATAGAGGCGAGCTTTGTCAGTAAATCCCTCTACTACAGAGTTCCGGTCAGTTGACCAAAGTACATGTTTGGAGCAAGCGTCGTTTAAGTCAGTGTTTGATCCCGCAATTGATGTGTCCAATTGTTCGCTAATCTTGCAGTTTCAGACATGAAAATAAAATATGCTAATATCGAGTTTTTGTCACAAATCATTACAGGCGACGAGGCGTGGCGTTGTGAGTGCGATACGGAAACCAAGCGTCCCATCAAACCAGCGGAAGATTGCTTCCACACCACGACCGAAAAATGACAGGTATCTTGAAACAATGATACTTTTTTTAAAACTTCCTGGTAGATTAAAACTGCGTTCCGGACCAGAGCACTTGCCAGCGAAAGACAAAGGTCCCAAGTTCGAGTCTCGGTCCGGCACACAGTTTTAATATACCAGGAAGTTTGATATCAGCGCACACTTCATTGTGGAGTGAAAATTCGTTATGGTTTTTTAAGTTGAAGGTGACTTGCATCAGAAAATTTTTACCCCGAGATATCATACGTAAGTGGCATTCCTACCTCAAGTGCTGAAATGATCATATAATAAACTGCACACAAAGAAACGCCTGCACTGTAGCGATAAAAAAAACTGGCCAAACCACGACATCGCGTCCGGTCACACGCCATGCGTCAGGCATTAATGACCATAATGACAACTGTTTCACCAACACCATACTCTCCAGACCTCGCTCTCAGTGACTTTTTTTCCTGTTCTCTCGAATGAAAAGATACCAAAAAGGGAAGTACTGTCAAGACACAAAAATGAAGAAACAATCGTGGAAAACCTCTGAAAACTGTATCCACCAGTGTGTGAAGCGTGCAAGTGCATTAAGTCCGCCAGCCAGTAGTAACCCAATAAAGTTAGTTACTGTCCGCTGCACCATAGCCCTCACGAGCGTTTCCTCATATTCAATACGCGCGTTGGGGATAGACTTATAACGCTGCAAGCGGGAAATAATTTTTCAGTAAGTGCGCTGTAGGTAAGAGTAATGGTCAATTCCATATTCGATCAACATGAGGAACGACGTAGCAAATTACCACTTCTGTCCAAAGTAACCTATATTTTCCATTCTCATTCTTCCGATACGACAATGGAGCAACAGGTGTATCACATTAGTCTGGGTTACGATGATCATTGCTGGTGTCATACAATGTTTAAGAGAAGGCGAAACACGTCACCGGATAAGTATTTTGCTCTTCTCGCAATGCAGCAAGGCAGCCGCCGAGCTTTACGTCCTTGTATAATCCATTAACGACAGTACACAGTATCTCATAAGGTCAAATAGTAAGACTGCGAAAAATTCACGCTACTACTACACGATCCGGAGGGCAGCAAATTTATCAGAGTCTTACCTATCTTGCCTCTAAATTCAGGAGCGAAACAGTATACTGCAGTGCTGCCAAGCAGTTCACAGTTTTTCCTGTGTATGGACGTGGATGTTGGCATAGTCACCCAATCACCAGTCCCAGATACCAGCTGTATACACGTAGCAGAATCCACAACGCAGTTTGTTACACTTATTGTTCACAATTTTTCTGTTGTGTCGTCCGGAAAATGAACGCTACCAAAGACTATTTCTGCAGTCCTCCAATCTCAACTCGGGGTACCTAAATTCAAAAAAATGTGTAGTGTAATTGGAATCTAAACTGTACAAAACAAGATCGCGTGTTACTCCGAATGGCGCCAGTTTATCAACAACGTCGCAAGAAATGCTCGCATAGCAGCAAATGTAACACCACAAAATAAAGTAATGTAGTATGTTAGTTGCGCCTTAGTAAGGTCCCTGTAACTAGGTGCAGTAAAGTTAAAAATAGACGTTACTTAACGCGGCAGGTACTTACGGCACACGACATTCTTTCTGAAGTGTTCTCGGTTAGGCTATCTCTTGGGATAGCGCGGGAATAGATGTTTCGCAGTACCACAAAACAGCATAATTTGTAACTTTTTAGAAGAGTATTGCATAACAGATAACACAAAGAGTAAGATGTTCCCCCATTTGTCTTACTCTGGATTATGTGAATAAAAATTATTGGACGGTTTTCCTCCTTTTTTTGTCATTTTGGTAGCAGTTTTTACAGATATGGGGATTTAATTTACAGAGGCCTGAGAATGAAAGATGTGTCAATGACACGATAGCAGCGAGTTGCAGCCTGCCTTGCTTTGTTGCACAATTTCTTAATGCGTCAATAGAGTTTATTTTCTGATGAATTTGTGCCATATCGCAGTTCACACAGGAGGAATGCGGTTTTCTGGCCCAAGGAAAATCCTTATTATGCGCAAGAGTTAGAAATGAACCAATATGATATGGACCGGAGAAATATCACGATACCTGTTCAGACCAATTATTTTACTATTGGACACGTGACAGGAAATTGTTATTTGGAAATGTTGCAAACGTAGTTAGTACCTCAGCTCGAAGACAAGAGGATGATTGGTGTTACAGCAGGACACGTTCCTATTCACGTGTGTTGAGTTCCTTGATGAAGAATTCCGAGGCCGCAGCATTGGGCGTAGTTCAGCAACTGAAATGATCACCACGTAGACTGACAATTCATTATGGGGTATAATCAAGTCCCATGTGGCTCAACGTTTGAAGAATCGCGCCAAAGTACTGAGGAAGTATTTCGAACCATAACCCCTGAGACGCTTCACAAAATCTCAAGGAAGACATTGAGACGCACAGATTTCTGTGTAAGAATCAATGCTGCGCATACAGATTCGTTGTGTAGATATTTTTCATATTTAAGTATTCCAATATTAAATACGAAGGGCGTTAAATAAAAAATGCAACATTTTTTTCTGGAAGCAGGTAGGTTTTATTCAGGATCCCAGTACACCATATTATTCCAGACTCTTTGGACTACAAAACCCTATTTTTCAACATCATCGCCGTTCAGTGCGACGGTCTTCCACCACATTACTGGGGCGGCCTGTATGCCCGCATGCTAGCCTTCCATTGGTGGACGTCAGAGCCAATGTCGTGCTGTGTTGATGTTCGACAAAAATTTGTGACCATCAGCCTCGTGAAGCCCAATCAATTCCGCACAGATGGTGGTCTTTCGTTGCTCTTTATGGTTTCCTGTCAGGCGGTGAGCAACCAGTGCGTACACACGTTTGAGAACGCCAACTGTGGGACTAGTGTTTCATCACTGCCAACAGGGTCGTCCAGTTGAACAGTGATATGTGTGATTGTGGTACGCCGATCATCTTGAATATGGGTGTCCGCAATAGGATTGCCAACTCTCCTGTATTATACGGCAACTCCCGTATTCTCCTGAATTTTTAAGCCTACTCCCGTCTTCCATTTTTATTTTGTACGGGAGATACAATCTCCCGTATTTGAAAAATGACACCGATTAAGATTTAAAACTGCTGCATATTTTTCAAATCTCGTTGCTGCACGCTCGTTACAACATCGATTAAACAATACGCCGTAGTAATATCGATACAGTTATTACATCGATATGTAAGGAACACACACCATAACATGGTGTAGTGAGTCACGTTGCAATTATCTTGTTCCTTTGTGTTCCGGCCAATCCGAATCAGCCGAAATGGAAGAATCCAAAACTCCGCATAAAGAAGAGGAAAGTACTTCTGTACGTATCGGAAGAAAGGGAAAGAAACTCATTTATGGGTTAATCCTGTACAAGGAAACAATTGTTAAGCGTATTGCACCCTTTGCAAGCATGAATTCAGCGTAGCACTTGGTGGTAATACAGACTGTCAGCAACACGCCAACACCGAATGACACAAAAGCACTGTTGAAAAGTAGGTATCCTTGATGATTCAGGCAGAGGCCAAGAGAATTAAAGCAAAGAAGAAAAATAAGATTCTTGGCTTTCTTCTAAGTGTACTGGCATCTAATGCTCACACTGAAAGAATTTTTTCTTTCATGAACAGCAAATGGTCTGATAATAGGAACCGTTGAAATCTAGATTTAATAAAAGCTGAACGACAAATAAGTGTCAATTTTCGTTGCACATGTGATGAATTTGTCCAATTAGTAAACAACGATCGCAGGCTTCAGACTGCTGCCAAAAGAGTAAACAAATATAGTTTTAAGTAAAAAATTCTGTAGACCTTCAGTTTATAATTTTTATGAAGAAGTTTTTAGGTTGGCCCATGCAGTAAACCTGTTTTAAGATTTAAATGAATTGTGTTAGATCTATTAATTTTGTCGGGTCGAAGCTCGCTTATTTTGCCAAAAAAAAAAAAAAAAAAAAAAAAAAAAAAAAAAAAGTTGGCAACCCTCGTCCGCATGTTCCAACATTGCACGAGTCACAGTTGTGTACGGCGGGCCGGCTCTCGTGGCTCTGAGCACTATGTAACAATCTGAGGTCATCAGTCCCCTAGACTCAGAACTGCTTAAACATAAGTAACCTAAGGACATCACACATATCCATGCCCGAGGCAGGATTCAAACCTGCGACCGTAGTAGCAGCGCGGTTCCGGACTGAAGCGCCTAGAACCGCTCGGCCACAGCGGCCGGCCGGCAGGTGGCAGATCGGATGGGTTCTGCGCGACCTTGTTTAAGACGCCTCGCCCAACAATTCACCGTGCTTTTGATCACTGCTATGCGACCAAAGACATTCAGCAAATGGTTATAAATATCTGCGATGCTCTGGTTTTCCGAGAAAAAACTCAATCACAACTTTCTGCCTGGAACGCACCTCCGTTACAGACGCCATTTTGAAGGCTACGTAAAGCGCCGCCACCTACTGGAACTTCATGGAACTGTAGGGGCTGAAGCGAGAATATTCTACTACGTTCCACAACAAAATCCGTATTTTTTCAACCGACACTGGCCGAGAAGAGAACGTGTTGCATTACTTATTGAACGCCTAGAGATGTGGGGCTTCTCAGACACCCACTACATAGTGAAACTTAAGAATACGTCACTGTGAAATCTTGTGCTCTACTGTTTGTAGAATATGATAAAGCCATACACTCTGGTTCGTCAAATAATTTTCCAGTTGGTGGATGTGCCGCAAACAAAAGCTTTATTGCCGCCATATGCTGCCAGACAGTTATATTTGGCCACATTTGAAGGCCTGGTGAAACTCCTCTGCGTGATGTGTACTCTTTCGTATGTCTCACAAGAAGCTACACTAGTTTTTGTATGTTGTTGTGGTTGTGGTCTTCAGCCCAGAGACTGGTTTGATGCAGCTCTCCATGCTACTCTATCCTGTGCAAGCTTCTTCATCTCCCAGTACCTACTGCAGCCTACATCCTTCTGAATCTGCTTAGTGTATTCATCTCTTGGTCCCCCTCTACAATTTTTACCCTCCACGCTGCCCTCCAATACTAAACTGGTGATTCCTTGATGCCTCAGAACATGCCCTACCAACCGATCCCTTCTTCTAGTCAAGTTGTGCCACAAACTTCTCTTCTCCCCAATTCTATTCAATACGTCCTCATTAGTTATGTGATCTACTCATCTAATCTTCAGCATTCTTTTGTAGCACCACATTTCGAAAGCTTCTATTCTCTTCTTGTCTAAACTATTTATCGTCCCCGTTTCACTTCCATACATGGATGGCTACACTCAATACAAATACTTTCAGAAACTACTTCCTGACACTCAACTCTATACTCGATGTTAGCAAATTTCACTGCTTCAGAAACGCTTTCCTTCCCATTGCCAGTCAACATTTTACATCCTCCCTACTTCGACCATCATCAGTTACTTTGCTCCCCAAACAGCAAAACTCGTTTACTACTTTAGGAGTCTCATTTCTGAATCTAATTCCCTCATCATCACCCGATGATTCCATTATCCTCGTTTTGCTTTTGTTGTTCATCTTATATCCTCCTTTCAAGACACTGTCCATTCCGTTCAGCTGCTCTTCCAGGTCCTTTGCTGTCTCTGATAGAATTACAATGTCATCTGCGAAGCTCAAAGTTTTTATTTCTTCTCCACGGATTTTAATACCTACTCCTAATTTTTCTTTTGTTTCCTTTACTGCTTGCTCAATATACAGTTTGAATAATATCGGGGAGAAGCTACAACCCTGTCTCACTCCCTTCCCAACCACTGCTGGCCTTCCATGTCCCTCGACTCTTATAACTGCCATCTGCTATCTGTACAAATTGTAAATAGCTTTTCGCTCCCTGTATTTTACCCCTCCCACCTTCAGAATTTGAAAGAGAGTATTCCAGTCAACATTGTCAAAAGCTTTCTCTAAGTCTACAAATTCTAGAAACGTAGGTTTGCCTTTGCCTTTACCCCTGCCACCTTCAGAATTTGAAAGAGAGTAAGTATTCCAGTCAACATTGTCAAAAGCTTTCTCGAAGTCTACAAATGCTAGAAACATAGGTTTGCCTTTCCTTAATCTACCTTCTAAGATACGTCGTACGGTCAGTATTGCCTCACGTGTTCCAACATGTTTACGGAATCCAAACTGATCTTCCCCGAGGTCGTCTTCTACCAGTTTTTCCATTCGTCTGTAAAGAATTCGCGTTAGTATTTCGCAGCCGTGGCTTATTAAACTGATAGTTCGGTAATTTTCACATCTGTCAACACCTGCTTTCTTTGGGATTGGAATTATTATATTCTTCTTGAAGTCTGAGGGTATTTCGCCCGTCTCATACATCTTGCTCACCAGATGGTAGAGTTTTGTCAGGGCTGGCTCTCCCAAGGTTATCAGTAGTTCTAATGGAATGTTGTCTACTGCCGGGGCCTTGCTTTGACTTAGATCTTACAGTGCTCTGTCAAACTCTTCACGCAGTGTCGTATCTCCCAGTTTTTGTACGAAGCCACGAATTATTTTCGTAGCGTCAATACAGCTAATTTCTGTTAGGAGCCTTGTAGGTTTTTCTCCTGACTCAGAACAATTTGCGAAGCAGTCCTAAGAACGATAACTACTACCAACTATTTACCGTGCTGTCACGAGCGCGCACAGACGGCAGCAAGGTCACACCGCCCAGGACACCGGTGGGAAAGCCCGACTTCCGCTTACAGCATACTTCGTCCGCGCTGCAGTTCCTCGTTCTATAGCAGTAAAGCCCTTATCTGAAACAATGAAACTAAGTAAAAGTGAACCGGAAATATTAAACAGATCACCAATTGTTGATACTTTATTCAGACCCCTGACGAAGTAGTTGTGAACATTCTGCCCGCTTTGTCTCAGCAGACTGTTCTACAAAACTAACTGGGTGTCAGTCACGCGTAAAAATGAGCACTAATACACTCCAAATAAATGAAGGAAAACCAGAGTATAGCGTTTCGTAGACGCTCTGATTGCACTAGGATAGGGAATGAAACGATCATGTTTCTTTTAAACATCCCGGCATTGCCCCCAGCGATTTAAGAAAACAACAGTGTAAGGGGTGCATGATTTAAGGAATTTATTGCTACCGCACTCGAGCAAATGTAACTTCGATGGAATGCTCACGCGCTACCTGCGATATGTAAGCTACAATAGAATCGCAGACCAGAGAGCAGTATCGGCGGTAGTAGTAGTAGTAGTAGTAGTAGTAGCTCGCAGTCGGGCGTTTGGGCCGGTCGTGGAGAGCGATGGTGATGCCTCAGCGATCTAGTATAAGGTAAAATCAAGAATTACTGTTCATAGCCGCGCGCATATGTAATTTGTAACAACTCATTTTGTACTTTTGTAATATCAAGTCCCATGTAAATATTTTTTAAAAAATCTTTTAATAATAATCTTTCTTATAAAATTAACTTTTGACAATCATTCATCTGAATTTAAAGTTTTTACTAATTTCTCATATCCATGGTCATGCCGATTATCGTAAAGAAAAATCAGTTGTTTCTTTTTATACATGACAAATCTAGCGGCCAGCATTGCACTGGGCTGTGCCAGAAAAATTTCTTATAGAAGCAAATATATACGCGTTATCCCGCGACTTCATTGAGGTAAGAATTTTCAATTTACTCACAATGATTTTTCAGGGCCATGACGCAGCATTGTTGACGTCCAGATTTACCAGTTTACGTTCACAGTTAGTTAATTATTGAAAGGTTGTACCACATTTTTTGAGAGGTTAGTCACACGTTTTTATTCCGAGGTCACGGAATTTTAAATTGTTCGGGGTTACACTTGATGTTAATGTTATACATAAATAAACAACAGTTTAAATAAATATAACATTCACATTTAGTGAAACCTCCCAACAGTTTACTTTCGTAACCTCGCAATAATAATGGGTGACTAACCTCTCAATGAAAATGTGACTCATATATAACCTTTCAATAATTAACTTACTGTGAACCTAAACTGGTGAATCTGGACGTCATGCCCCTGAAAAATCACTGTGAATAAATTGAAAATTCTTACTTCAATGAAGTCGCCGGATAACGCGTATGTATCTGCTTCTGTAAGAAATTTTTCTGGCACACCCCAGTGCAATGCTGGCCGCTAGATTTGTCATGTATAAAAAGAAACAACTGATTTTTCTTTACGATAATTGGCATGACTATGGATATGAGAAATTAGTAAAAACTTTAAATTTAGATGAATGATTGTCAAAAGTTATTTTTATAAGAAAGATTATTATTAAAAGATTTTTTTAAAACATTTACATGGGACTTGATATAACGATAGTACAAAATCAGTTGTTATAAATCACATATGCGCGCGGCTATGAATGGTAATTCTTGATTTTACCTTATACTACGTCGCTCAGGCACCGCCATCGATTTCCACGACCGGCCCAAACGCCCGAATGCAAGCTGCTACTGCTACTACCGCCGACACTGCTCTCTGGTCTGCGATTCTATTGTAGCTTACATACCCCAGGCAGCGCGTGAGCATTCCATCGAAGTTACATCTACTCGAGTCCGCTAGCAATAAATTCGTTAATCATGGACCTCTTACAACAGAAAGATAAGATATCGCAATTGCACAATGCGAAACCACTGAACCATCTCGCTCGGTCGTCGACTAACTGTGTTGTCAGCCTTTTAGAAAAGTGAAACGTGGGCAATAAACGCTTCAGGTAAGAAGAGAACGGAAGATTTCAAAGGCGGTGCTACAGAAGAGGTTGAAGATCTGATGCGTAGAGTTGATTACTAATGATGACGTACTGAACTGAGGAGAAAAGGAATTTATGGCACAACTTGACTAAAAAAAAAAAAAAAAAAAAAAAAAAAAAAAAAAAAAAAAAAAAAAAAGGGATCGGCTGATTGAGATGAAGGCTTCGCTACACCAATCAGATCCAAATGGATGTTGGATGCTGTAGTTACGCAGAGAGCAACAGGTTTATTCGTGATAGACTAGCGTGGGAAGCTGCCATCAGATCAGTCTTCGGACTCAGGACGAGAAGAACAATAATTCAACTGTCCCTGACACGTAGGTTGGGTGGTTGAATTGGGGGAGGGGACTAAACAGCAGCGAGGTCAGGAAGGATGGGGAAGGAAATCGGCCGAGCCCTTTTGAAAGGAACCATCCCGGCATTTGCCTGAAGCGATTTAGGGAAATCACGGAAAACCTAAATCAGGATGGCCGGACGCGGGTCTGAACCATCGTCCTCCCGAATGCGAGTCCAGTGTGCGCTAACCACTGCGCCACCACGCTCGGTCATCCGTGACAGGAAATATTGCAAGAATGATACTTCGTATTTTGAAACTTCCTGGCAGATTATAACTGTGTGCCGTACCGTACCGAGACTCGAACTCGGGACCTTTGCCTTTCGCAGGCAAGTGCTCTACCAACTGAGCTACCCAATCACGACTCACGCCCCGTCCTCACAGCTTTACTTCTGCCAGTACCTCGTCTCTTACCTTCCAAACTTTACAGAAGCTCTCCTGCGAACCTTATTCTGGACTTGATATTCTGTTGGGTGCATATGAGCTGTTGTTTTTGTAACATACAGATATTGTTATTTTCAAGGAAATAACAATCACTGCTCCATTGATGAACTGCGCCATACTCACAGTTCTGATATCGGTCCGCCGCGGCTTTCGTTATCCGGCAGTGCCTCTGGGCCAGGCAGCTGATTGTGAGAGAAAATTATAACCAGAAACACGACGCGTCCCGTTATCTCCCAGCATTTGTTTGCGTGGGCGTACTGCGCTTTACTATCTCGTGGGAGGGTGCGCCCCACTGCGCAGTATCAAAATCTAGGACAGGCGTATCACCCGCGTTTATTTTATAAATCCGGCAGACGTCGCAGTTACAGATGCGCCCAGTTCTGAATTCATTCAATGTTACGGTTTGTGGGAAACAAATAAATTGCCGCTCTGCATACACGTGCTAACTTAAATAACTAATTCTTGGTATAACACGGAGAGGAATAAACTAACTTCTACATACACGTCCATTCTCTATGTACATCTCCGTCCCACGGAAGACTGCTTACATTTTTCATGAATTTTTAATACATTAGAGGCCAAAATTTGCATCGTGTAAGAAAGCGCAGTAAAATGCTATCGCATGCCTTTTTGGCTTAATAAAAATAACATATTTCATTTTTAATTAGCAATAGCATAAAGACACGAGTATTCACACTGCATTAAAATTTCTTTCGAATGATTTCTTGAAGTCTTCAGCTGCCATTTTCTTTATTTCCTGCACGATTGAACAATTTCGAACTTAGGCCATTTTCAAGTATTTTATAGATGATTTTTTGGAAACAGATTATATCTTAACGTGCTTCTAAAATAGCGTGAACACTTCGAAATAAGCCGGCCGGAGTGGCCGAGCGGTTCTAGGCGCTTCAGTTTGGAACCGCGCAACCGCTACGGTCGCAGGTTCGAATCCTGCCTCGGGTATGGATGTGTGTGATGTCCTTAGGTTAGTTAGGTTTAATTAGTTCTAAGTTCTAGGGGACTGATGACCTCAGCTGTTAAGTCCCATAGTGCTCAGAGCCATTTGAACCATTTGAACTTCGAAATAATTTATGAGTATAACATGATGTCACAGGAGCAACGACGTATATGATATAATTTGTTACCAATAAATCATCCATAAAATACTTGAAAATGGCCTAAGGCCGAAATTGTACAATCGTACAGGAAGTAAAGAAAATTGCAGCTGAAGGCTTCAGGAAATCTTTCAAAAAATTCATCTCAGCTGCGGACCCTATCGCATTGAAAATTATAGCATTAAAATTTGGTTGAAATTCGTACAAAAATGTAAAACATAAATAGAAAATAATTTCTTTTTTCTAATTCTGGAGATCTAATAATATTACTGATACACAAGGTACATCCGAAAGTTCGGTGGATGGTCTCAGGGGGAAACAAATGCCTTTATTGTCCTTCAAAGTAATCACAATTTACTGTAGCACATTTCAGGCATTGTTTGTAAAGCCGTTTGAAACTGTCAGGAAACGCTTCTTGTGGAATCGTTCGAAGCATCGTAGTCACGCGCGACGCGACGTCTGCGAAGCGTAACGTAAGCCTTTCGAACAAAAAGGAGGCTGCCGGCGCCAAATCTGAAGAATAAGGAGGCCACTGAACAGACATCTTGCGTTGATCGAGAAAGGTGAGCAAGCAGACATTGCGGACATCCAGCAACGCAAGTGACCACGGTGATTCGACCGATTACACAAGAAGCGTTTGTCAACAGTTTCCACCTGTTTTTCAACAAACTTCGGAAGCGTGTTGTAGCTAATGCTGGTTACTTTGAAGGGCAGTAAAACTTCTTTTTTGTAGTTCTTGTTTCCTTTACTTTCTGATTGTGGGGCCATTCACGGGACTTTTTAGGCGCACCTTGTATACAGAGGGGTCCAAAAAAATGTATCCACTGTTTAAAAGTCCATAACTTGCAAACTAATTGACGAAGTTGTCTCATTTTTGGTGAAAGTGTAGCTTAAGGTCCAACTTAAAGATATCACTGTAGGTGTTCGAAATGGTCACCATTAACATTCACACACGAACGATGCCGCCGAACTGCAGCACGAACTACTGACTGCATCGTGTTCAGTTGGATATTTGCACATGTTCAGTTGGATATTTGCACATGGATGTACGATGGATTCTCAAAGTTCATCCAGTGTGCATGGCTTTTGTCAATAAACGACGTCCTTCAGTGTTCCCCACAGTTAAAAGTCCAGAGGAGTTAGGTCTGGGGGACGTGGTGGATACTCCACAGCACCTCTACGGCCTATCCATCCTCCTGGTACATTTTCGTCGAGATACGCCCTAACACGATTTTGGTAGTGAGCTGGGGCACCATCTTGTTGGAAGTAAACTCTTCCCTCATCATACAAGTCTCGGATGGCAGGTAAAATGGATGTCTGAAGCTTCTGAAGGTACATCTCACCGGTAACTGTGCCGCCAAAGAAGAATGGCCCAATCAAGCCCCGGTAAGACAACCCACACCACACATTTACTCTTGGCAAATTCACGGCTTTGTCTACATGGACGTTCGGATTTTCGGCAGCCCAGTAGATGCAACTGTGGCGATTTACTGTACCATTGAGTTTGAACTGTGCCTCATCAGACCACACAATCATCTCTGCAAACTCTTCATAGTTGCGAACCATGCTAGTAAACCATTCGCAGTACTCCGTTCTACGATCTAGGTCGTCCTCGTTCACTGCGTGTAGTAATCTTGGAATGTAGCACTTCCACTTTGCTGTCTTCAAAATTCGCCGAATCTTCAAAATTCGCCGAACGACGGGAGTTAGCTGGACTTGTTACTGTTACAGGTCGTCCAGATCGTTGTTTGTGTGCATCTTTAACACAGCCTTCGGCTTCAAATTTGTCTCGAATGCGACGAATCGTTAAACGCGTCGGTGGCTCCGTTTGATACTCATTTCGCCATTGCCGTTGAACCTCATTAATGTTTTCGTACTTGAAATACCACTTCAAAACTGACTTCCTTTTATCGAATGTAAGCCTTGTGCCAGCCATCTTTACTCGAGTAACTAAGTGCAACCAATAACAATACACTGACTATCTGGCGACTGTCAACTGACAAAACAAAACAAAGCAAAGCAATACAACGCTTGTGTGGCGAGTGCCGGAACTACAAACTATTACACTACCAAAGATGAGGCAACTCCGTCAATTAGTTTGCCAGTTATGGACTTTTAAACAGTGGATACATTTTTTTGACCCCTCTGTATAATTAAGACTCAAATAAAGGTAAAAAAAAAAGTTGCGACTATCGAGAATCGAACCAGAGACTTCAACATTACAACACAAGCTATGCATTCTACTACCGGCAGCTGTCAAAAAAAGTTTGTAATGTGTGCTCCAAAATCTTGAAACGCAGTTTGTTTGCGGACTCCGTCGTACTGCCTTAGGGTACTGATGTCTGGGCATTCACTGACATTTTATATCGTGTAAGTATGAAGAAAATCGAAAAGGTCCAGTCCATAAGGACCCCTGGTTAGATGAACTTTAATTTTTTTTTTGTGATCAACTCAACTTTGTCAATAGCGTTGGTACCAAATATCTACTTAATCATATTCATAACAGGCTAAACAAGTATCAGAATGCATATATTCAAATGATGTACTGAAAGTATATAACAACTAACTTTCTAACAAAAAAACATGCCAAATAGGGAAGCTGTTTTGTGAAACATTTTGTTTTTGTAACGCTATTGCCGAGTTGTACTATTCAGCATTGCCGCGCGGTTTGAGGCGCCATGTCAAGGATTGCGCCGGAGGTTCGAGTCCTCCCTTGGGCATGGGTGTGCGTGTTGTTTTTGTCATAAGTTAGATTAAGAAGTGTGTAAGACTAGGGACCGATGACCTCAGGAGTTTGGTCCCTTAGGTATTCACACACATTTGAACAATTCAGCATACCAGTTTCTGGCTCTATTTGATTAATGAAAATATTGTGTCTGAGCAATGACTACCAGAATGCGCCAAAATCACGGAAACGAAGAAGAACTGACAAGGGCTGAGAATAACTGTCCTGCTGCTATTCCCTTTGGGAGAGCGTTTATGCGGGGCTAAACGGCGATTTTTATCGAGGCCTATTTCCAGGATAGCTTGAAGGGGAAACTTACGACGTGGATGCAGATAGAGTTGCAAGGGTGGAAATGGCGCAGCGACACGGGTTCATTTCCCTACTGCGTAGTGAAAAGTGCCAGGCGTTATGGGTTACTTGGTTACTGCACAAGTTACGACGAATTTACTACTAGAAAAACAGTGTCGGCGAGAGTTTGGCACTTAGGTTGCTTTAAAGTTGGAACAAAAGGCAGCAGCAGACGAGAGGAACAGTAAATTCAAACGAGACGGATCATAAACGTTTAGGGCGGCAACTGTAATTCGAAGAAAGAACAGTAGCGCAGATGTGAGAACACGACCGCCCACTTGATAAAGGCTAATGACCGCTCACAGCTAAACTGTGGTACTTAGGCCGGTATTACACTATCAAATTTCTTTGTCCAATATCTTTGTCCAATATCTTTGTCAAAGATATTTGATAGTGTAATAGGGACTTTGTCAAATGTCGTCCAATATTTGATCAAATCTAGGGCCTCGCTGTATATTTGATCAAAGAAACCGCTTGTCTTCTGTTCACTGCAATGTGACGTGTTACCACATGGAGCGCTAGCATCGCTGCAGCGTTCTGTCGTCTGTAGTGTTTTTATAACCATTGCCAGTAAATACAATTGGTGTGTGCCGACAACTACAAAATTAATAGATATGTCTGAAGCTGATGAGGCGCTTTACAACGTGAGGCACCCTGAATACAAAAATAGATTAAGAAGATTGGAGACCTAACCTGACCTAACCTAACCTAACATAACCCTCTCCTGTAGCAAGGAATCGGAGTGTTATAGTGACCCAGTCTTCTGAAGATGTAGCAGTTCTTAAGTGAATATTGTGCTTTATGATATGAGGATACACTTCATTGAGCACATACAGAAATGTATGCTCATCCATTCTTAAGTAATTGATGTACGACTTGACGTCTTCCACTGTAAGCTCACGTAACAAGTTTTGTTGAATGCTTTTATAGTGTCGTCGTAAAACCCACGGCTTCACCCAGATTAGATTAGTTTTTCGTTCCATAGATCCGTGCTGAGGAGATCCTCGTGGATGTGGAACATGTCGATTTTTTAAAGCTGAAATAACAATACTAATAGTATGAATAAATACAATACATCATTTGTTTCTATTAAAAATTCCGCCAATGGAGTAGAAGGAGTTGGCCAGTAGTAAGTCTTTCAGGCTCCTTTTAAACTGATCTTTATTTCTAACTAAATTTTTTATGTTTCCTGGCAAATTATTGAAGATGAGTGTTCCTGAGTAGTGGAACTAAAGTAAGTGCAGTCCTTGTGCAGATCATTTTTGTTCCTGGTATTGTATGTATGAACTGAGTTGTTTGTTGGAAAAAGAGATATATTATTTACGACAAATTTCATTAAGAAGTAAATATACTGAGAGGCAGTAGTTAGTATACCCTGTTCTTTGAAGAGGTTTCTGCAGGAGGTCCGTGAATTTACTCCACAAATAATACGTATTACACGCTTTTGGACCTTGAAAACTTTTGTTTGACTTCAAGATTTACCCCAAAATATTATCCCATATGACATTATGGAATGAAAGTATGCAAGCTTTTTCATTTTTATGTTGCCTGTCTGCTAACACTCGAATTGCAAATACAGATTTGTTAAGGCCTTTCTGCAGTTCTGTGGTGTGCTCCTCCCAACTGAATTTATTATCAAGTTGTAATCCCAGGACTTTTAAGACTGTCAACCTCGTATGTATGGTTCCATTTTTTCCCCCACTTCTTTTCCGCATGTGCGCACAATGCAATTGGAGTACGTAGAACTGCTGCGGTTAATAACAAGTTGTTGTCAGCCATCTTGAACTTTGACGAAAAATTTGATGACAGTGTAATACCCCGTCTAGCGCTACGTCAAAGATCTTTGTCAAATATATTGGACGGAATATTGAATCACATCTTTGATCAAATCTTTGACAAAGAAATTTGATAGTGTAATACCGGCCTTAACGAAATGTGCTCTATCCCTCCTCTACTAATGTAAACTACATGCTGCCTCCGAGGAATTGATTAATGGATAAGGTCCTCTACAGCTCGTATAGCTGCTGCTGTGATCGAGTGTTGACACGCCGCAGGCACAAATCGTAATTTAACGAGGGCTCAGACGAATCCATAATAATATCCGTGTAAGTCAAATCATCATCTCTCTAAATGCGATTCTTCAACAGCAGACCTTTTCGCTGTTGAGGATTAGACGTAGGAACAATCTGGACGTAGAATGCTGAGTTACGATCGTGGGAAATGTTTGCGATATTCTGAAACAAACGAAGGCTCTATACATTGATGTTCAAACTACACGATAATCTCTGGTGTCAGTGTCCTCTTTCGTATACTTTTATAATGAAAGTATTTAACGATAAGCCTTTCCTTGAGTACGCAAGCGATATCATTAGCTGCACTTCGTTATTGGAGTTTAAACATCAACGTTCACGTCGGCTATAATTCGCAGTAAGAGAGAACACGCTTATCGATAACTGTAATAATGCGTGACAAAATATCACTGGGTTGTAACACACCAGTAAACATACAAAAGTCACAGCCAGAGAGTAGAGTTCTGTAACAAAGCCTAGGTGCCGTTTATCGTTCTATTCAATTCACCAGGCGTAACTCAAGTACACTGAATTCACAACCCTCGTAATATAGTTAACTGATTCCCATTTAACTATCAAACAGCTCTTATGCTGATTAAACGAGCATTATCACTTCATAAAGCTTCCTTAAAGTGCCTTATTGCATTGACTGCTGAAGTGCAGAAAATTAATTAGTCAAATCTTCGCAATATTAACTTTCAGAGATATTGCTACACTTCCGATCCTACACAACGCTTAAGAACCTTTACTGTCATTTAAACTTCGGTTTAAACTTCCTCTGAGCTCTAAGAATCTCTATTTAAAATTGTTTGGATAATCTACCTTCAACCCGAAAGTCTCAAATTAAAAGTTATTGTATTGTGTAATTCTCATAACTGAGATATTTTGGAACATCTTCCGAGTACTTATTACGTACAATGAATCACCAACATGCACATATCTGATAGAACACAAGTTTTAATGTTCACAGTCAGCTACAATAGTGAATAGTATTCATCGTTGCATTCATTTTTGATAGTTAAAATGTCAATGTCTTTCAGGTCGTCTGTTGCTCGCTCACCGTCGGCTTAGACTGCAATAGCGCATGGTACACCCGCTGCTATGTCGTGAGATCAACCCTGGAACACCTTGCCGAACTCTATCGTGGGTCATTGAACAAATACAAAATAAACATTTTTAGCACGTCAGTTCATATAAAATCTTTAATACAAAACTGCAAAACACATTCCTACTTGCCTGACGTAACTCAGCAGAACCTACCAGTGTTTGCCACGATTCATCGAAAACACTACAAATAGTTGCACTGGGCAATGACTGTATAGTTATGCACTGGGATCTTCATTCATATTATCTGGAAGAAAGGCCATACGAGCAGCGAGCTACCATGGAAATAATTCATAGATTTACGTTTCAAACGAGTCGGTGCAGAGGTTACGGCCTTTAGACCGGCTTCGGTCAGAGCAGAGTTTCCCCGTCCAACTAACACTGCCCAGGTTTCCGTAAATCATGTAAGCCGAATGATGGGATGGTTCCTTCGTAGAGGACAAGATCGGTTTGCATCCCAAACGTATGCAATACGACCCTGTGGCCCATCTCTCATGACTCCATAGTTAACGACCGCTAAATTCCAACATTTCTCCCTGTCTTTGTGAGACTACATTGAGACCTAGCAATGTTTCTTGAACCTAGAATCGCCTGCGAGGTATGGCGGTAAAGCCAGAGCGAAAATTCCGAGGAAACCCGTCGGCGGCTGTCAGTGTCGCTACGTCACTGTGACGTCACTTCTAACGGCCTCGGGGTCAACGAGGTATACGGGCCCTGCAACGAAATTGTGACGTCACAATAGTCGGCTTGTCCGCCACAGTTCGTAAACGCTAGCCTCCCTGCAAGGGCTACGGAAAATCAATATTTAATTCAAAAGGTTCAAATTGTTCAAATGGCTCTGAGCACTATGGGACTTAAGATCTGAGGTCATCAGTCCCCTAGAACTTAAAACTACTTAAACCTAACTAACCTAAGGACATCACACATATCCATGCCCGAGGCAGGATTCGTACCTGCGACCGTTGCGGTCGCATGGTACAGATTGAAGAGCCTAGAACCGCTCGGCCACACCGGCCGTCGAAGCGACTTTATAGTTCGGATTCCGAGTGTATGAATACATGTGCAGTGTACCGTGGATAAGTTCTACAAAACTGTATTTGTCAATTTATTCAGTTTCAACCCTCTAATCACACATACAAATCCAACATCGCAAAAATCCCGATCCAGAAAAATAGCCGTTGTTTATTAGTGTTTCCTGCATTATGAGTAACCAAGTAATTTTAAGTTAGTGAAAAGTACTGATCTTGCTTTGCTTTCGTGATATAACAATAGAGTGCAGCACACTTTTAATAACTTGAATTGTTTCTAGTAAAATCATATGTCAGTGAAAGTATTTAACTTCAAAAATATTTCTTTCGTTTCACTTCCAGGTTTGTCAAGATCACTTTGCTCAGACTGATACTCCAAAGCGCTGCAGTTGAACGGAAACCAAAAATAGCACTAACATTTCTTTCGGAGGAAACTGGAAGGCGCAGTGCCATGTTTATTAGCAAACTGTGCCATTTACTTGAGCTTAAATTCGACTGCGACTTTTTGAACAGACACTGACGGAAAAAATCGCGCCTAGATAACATGAAGGGCGGAGGAAAAAAAGTGCCAAAGCAAGAGCCAAGGGAAAAAAAACCTCTGCTGATGAACACTGCAATATCACAGGTTAATATATGCGCGAGACAGCCTCTGCAAATGTGAAATGCTGGTACATTAACAATCTTGTAGCCGTCTGAGTGTTGAATGCAAGCATGCAAATGTGCGTGCATTATGTTGTGTAGTTACCAGATGTCAGTTTGTGGGATGCAGTATCAAGCCTGTTACACTTGGTCGGTCAATACATGAACGGTTAATGCTCGTTGTGTATGACGCTAGAATTGTCGTTCGATGGTGTCCATAGATTTAAGTATGCACGATTTCGTGGCCGTTGTCACTGAAGTTAAAATTTTCTAGATTTCTTCTAAAACGATCGAAGTTTCGACCCCTCTGCTGGGAACAGTTCTAGCAGTAGTGGACACCAGAAGATCCCGAGGAAGATCCCAACAGAGGGGTCGAAACGTTCATCACTTTAGAAGAAATATGTCGCGACCTAATAACCCAGAAGATTTTAACTTCAATGTCCATACATGCTCGACTGGAGGCAGATGATGACCAAGCAGGCCCAGGCAATACGTCGACACTCTGCAGAGCATGTTCGTTTAAAACAGCGGTAAGTGCGCTAGCATTATCCTGTTGGAAAACACCCGCTGGAATGCTGTTCATGAATGGCAGTGCAACAGGTGGAATCACCAGACTGACGAAAAATTTTGCAGAGTGCCTGGGATAGCCACGAAAGTGCTCTTGCTGTCATACCAAATCGCACCCCGGACCATAACTCCAGGTGTAGGTCCTGTGCGTCTAGCAGGCAGACAGGTTGGTTGCAGGCTCTCAACCGGCCTCCTTCTAACCAACATACGACCATCGCTGGCACCGCGGCAGAACCAGCTTTCATCAGAAAATACAAGCGACCCACCCTGCCCTCCAGTCAGCTATAACTTGACACGACTGAAGTCACAAATGGGGTCGGCTCGGAGCTGTCCTCGAAATAACAGATTTGTAACATTTCGTTGTGACACTGTGGTACCAACTGCCACTCATGTGGCTGTTGCAGATGCAGTATGCTGCGCTAGAGCCAGGAGCCCGGTCTTCTTGGGACTGTACATCCTCGTGACCACCGCTGCCAGCAATCACATACAGTGGCTACACTCCCGCCAAGTCCTTCTCCAATATCACAGGAGAAACAACCAGCTTCTCGTACCCCCATTGCATGGCCTCATTAAAACTCAGTGAGGCATTGATGATGACGTATTTGTCGTCTTCAAAGCATTCTTGACTACCATCAACTCACCAAGCCCAGTCTCACAGGTCACAAACGCTCACGACCGTTATAGCGTGCACTAAAAGCATACCTGATTTGCATCCTCATAGTGGGGCTACTAGCACCACCTTTATGCGACTGGCGCGAAATGTGAATAGAAATCATCTTTCAAATGTAGAAACACGCTTACTAACTTTCGTTTATGTCGCACAGCTGTTGGTTGGTTGGTTTGTTGGGGGAAGGAGACCAGACAGTGAGGTCATCGGTCTCATCAGATTAGGGAAGGATGGGGAAGGAAGTCGGCCGTGCCCTTTGAAAGGAACCATCCCGGCATTTGCCTGGAGCGATTTAGGGAAATCACGGAAAACCTAAATCTGGATGGCCGGACGCGGGATTGAACTCGCACAGCTGTCTCTTGGTGCTGTGATTTTTTTTTCCGCCAGTGTATGTTAACTGTTTTCTCAGAGGTCAGCCAGGCCAGGATCGAATCCGCGTGACCGGCCGGTTGTGGCCGAGCGGTTCTAGGCGCATCAGTCCGAAACCGCGCTGCTGCTACGATCGCAGGTTCGAATCCTGCCTCGGACATAGATGTCTGTGAAGTCCTTAGGTTAGTTAGGTTTAAGTAGTTCTAAGTTCTAGGGGGCTGATGACCACAGATGTTAAGTCCCATAGTGCTCAGAGCCATTTGAACCATTTTTTTTTGAATCCGCGTGACGGATTAACGATTATTGTTCAGGTACACGGGACAGCCCAATCTCCATCTCAGAAAATAATATGCATAAGCAGTTAAAATCGGTAACTCACGAAATATACTTTATCCGGTTCGAAGACAGATGGTTAACTCGACTCTCAACCCCCCCCCCCCCCCTCTTCTTTTTTCTCCCCATACTCACAGAATGAACGTAGAAGAGCAGATGCAGAAATCCTGCATCGCCGTTCTAGACAAGATGTTAGTGGATCAGTTTTCAACGAGCTGCACGAAATTTTGAAGACGGCGAATGTAGCTGCCCACAGCGTCCCACGACTCCTCACATCCATTCAAAAAATCCCGGAGAATCGAGGCAGCAGTTGAAATGCTGCAGCTGTGTGAGGCCAATCCAGATCCATTACTAGCTTCCTAATCACCAGGAACGAGTGCTGGTGATTGAAAAGGGCAAACGATCACAGAAGCATACTATCAAAATTTCCTAATCTGGTCGCCAAGACAGACGTGGAGAGGGGCTGGCCAAGGTTCTGTTTTTGCTCTGCGACTACATCCCAGCCCATTCCCCACACGGCAGCGTGACACATGCGCCTTCAATAACCTTCATATTTTCCCTCACTCAGGTATTCTTCTGACAAGGGTCGGGTTGTTGCGGGGGAGGAGACCAGACTGCGAGGTCATCGGTCTCATTAGATTAGGGAAGGAAGTCGGCCGTGCCCTTTCAAAGGGAACCATTCCGGTATTTGCCTGGAGCGATTTAGGGAAAATCACGGAAAACCTAAATCAGAATGGCCGGACGCGGGATTGAACCGTAGTCCTCCCGAATGCGAGTCCAGTGTGCTAGCCAATGCGCCACCTCCCTCGGTCTTCTGACAAGGCAACCAGTAACTATCCCCTTTCCTCATATGAAGAAACCACTCAATGGCAGGCAGTTCCAGATTGACGACGACGTGATTTTCGGAGTAGAAAGTTTCCTGAACAGCCGAAACAGAGAATTCTAGTACACAGCCAGGGGAAAAAAAAAAATAGTACACCTGGAAAGACGAGGTCGTTTTTCATTCGATGACGGCATATGCCACCTGGGGAATAGTAGATGTATTGACAATTGTTTCAATATCGTCCGAAAACAGCGTAGTGGAACAGATACCTGAAGGCCGTCTGTATCTACCCTTTAATAGGGAATACTCACAGCCAGAAGGCTCAGTATGGTGTAAATGTGTGAAGCAAGCAGACAACCTTGCCACACACACACACACACACACACACACACACACACACACACACACACTCGTGCTTCTGCAGCCAACTGAGTAAGTTTGAAAGGGGTCAAATTGTGGCCTTTCGAGTGACTGCATGGTCGTTTCGGAGAATTGCCACAAAAGTTGGACGTGCTGCGTCAGCTGTGCAACGATGCTGGTGTCTGTGGTCACGTGAACATTCTAAACTACCGTAGACGAGGTTCCGGACATCCACACAGCACAGACGCTCCCCAGAATCGTCGTATTGTAATGGCAGCAGTGGCACATACCTCAGAAACGCTTGTGCTATTGATCTGTAAATTTAACCATTTGGTGTACTCCACTGCCAAAATGCAACAATAAATATTGAGTTAACTGGAAACCTCTAAAAGGGTATACTATTTTTTTCCGACAGCGTATTAAGGGGTGTAGGACGTCAAACTGGCCGACTTGGAGCAGGAGAGGCACCACAGGACATTTTAATTTCTACTGTCTATACTTTTACAAATAAATTCATAAAACTTTGTCAGCATGACCAGGTAGGGTTCAGGATTCACGCTCATAGCAGTGGAAGTTCAAAAATATAACAAAATATATTTTTTTACATATGAAATGTCATCATTTTTTCACTTACTATTGGCTGCATTCGTTGCTATAGGTACACTTTTCTTCATAAGTAAGGGAGATTCTTCGATGAATTTTGCACAGCATACAAACCATACTTACAGGTGTATGAAACTCTAGAATTTTCCAAATCTATTTAAAACTGTGCTAAAAATTGAGATAATTAACCATAAAATTTGAGTTTTTTCTAAACATGAAGTTTAAAATGTAACAGCTATTTTCATTTTTTCAGTAATTAAATAAATTCTAGAGTTTCATACACCTGTAAGTATGGATTGTATGCTGTGCAAAATTCATCGAATAATCTCTCTTACTTGTGAAGAAAAGTGTACCTATAGCAACAAATGTAGCCAATAGTAAGTGAAAATATGATGAAATGTCACACGTAAAAAAAAATATACATATATTTTCTTATACTTTTGAACTTACATTGCTATGAGTTTGAATCCTGAATCCTTCCTGGTCGTGTTGACAAAGTTTTATGAATTTATTTGTAAAAGTATAGACAGTGGAAATTAAAACGTCGTGTGGTGCCTCTCCTGCTCCAAGTCGGCCCGTTTGACGTCCTACCCCCCTTAAGGTCCCCGCAAAATCATCCATTATTGAGAAAATTGTGTCGCATTGAAGGGTGAATATGCGGAGAAAGACTAACACCATCACCAACATTCATAATCATGGCCCGACTTTTTTTTCAGGGTTTAATTTCTAATGTCTCAATACTCCTTGAAAATAAAAACACACATATCGTGCAGTCATGTGGTGGTGCAAAACTTGTTTCGGAAGTTGTTGTTGTTGTTGTGGTCTTCAAACCTGAGACTGGTTTGACGCAGCTCTCCATGCTACTCTATCCTGTGCAAGCCTCTTCATCTCCCAGTACCTACTGCAGCCTACATCCTTCTGAATCTGCTTAGTGTATGCACCTCTTGGTCTCCCTCTACGATTTTTACCCTCCACGCTGCCCTCCAGTACTAAATTGGTGATCCCTTGATGCCTCAGAACATGTCCTAACAACCGATCGCCTCTTCTAGTCAAGTTGTCCCACAAACTCTTCTTCTCCCCAATCCTATTCAGTACCTCCTCATTAGTTATGTGATCTACCCATCTAATAATCAGCATTCTTCTGTAGCACCACATTTCGAAAGCTTCTATTCTCTTCTTGTCTAAACTATTTATCGTCCATGTTTCACTTCCATACATGGCTACACTCCATACAAATACTTTCAGAAAGGACTTCCTAACACTTAAATCTATACTCGATGTTAACAAATTTCTCTTCTTCAGAAACGCTTTCCTTTCCATTGCCAGTCTACATTTTATATCCTCTCTACTTCGACCATCATCAGTTATTTTGCTCCCCAAATAGCAAAACTCCTTTACTACTTTAAGCGTCTAATTTCCTAACCTAATTCCCTCAGCATCACCCGACTTAATTAGACTACATTCCATTATCCTTGTTTTGCTTTTGTTGATGTTCATCTTATATCCTCCTTTCAAGACACTGTCCATTCCGTTCAACTGCTCTTCCAAGTCCTTTGCTGTCTCTGACAGAATTACAATGTCATCGGCCCTCAAAGTTTTTATTTCTTCCCCATGGATTTTAATACCTACTCCGAACTTTTCTTTCGTTTCTTGTACTGCGTGCTCAATATACAGATTGAATAGCATCGGGGAGAGGCTACATCCCTGTCTCACTCCCTTCCCAACCACTGCTTCCCTTTCATGTCCCTCAACTGTTATAACTGCCATCTGGTTTCAGTAAAAATTGTAAATAGCCTTTCGCTCCCTGTATTTTACCCCTGCCACCTTCAGAATTTGAAAGAGAGTAAGTATTCCAGTTAACATTGTCAAAAGCTTTCTCTAAGTCTACAAATGCTAGAAACGTAGGTTTGCCTTTCCTTAATCTTTCTTCTAAGGTAAGTCGTAGGGTCAGTATTGCCTCACGTGTTCCAACATTTCTACGGAATCCAAACTGATCTTCCCCGAGGTCGGCTTCTACCAGTTTTTTCCATTCGTCTGTAAAGAATTCGTGGTAGTATTTTGCAGCCGTGACTTTTTAAACTGATAGTTCGGTGATTTTCACATCTGTCAACACCTGCTTTCTTTGGGATTGGAATTATTATATTGTTCTTAAAGTCTGAGGGTATTTCGCCTGTCTCATACATCTTGATCACCAGATGGTAGAGTTTTGTCAGGACTGGCTCTCCCAAGGCTGTCAGTAGTTCTAATGTAATGTTGTCTACTCCTGGGGCCTTGTTTTGACTCAGGTCTTTCAGTGCTCTGTCAAACTCTTCACACAGTATCATATCTCCCTTTTCCATCTTCATCTACATCCTCTTCCATTTCCATAACACTGTCCTCAAGTACATCGCCCTTGTATAGACCCTCCATGTACTCCTTCCACCTTTCTGCTTTCCCTTCTTTGCTTAGAACTGGGTTTCCCTCTGAGCTCTTAGTATTCATACAAGTGGTTCTCTTTTCTCCAAAGGTCTCTTTAATTTTCTTGTAGGCAGTATCTGTCGCATTAAAGGGTGAATATGTGGAGAAAGACTAACACCATCACCAACATTCATGGTCATGGCCTGACTTTTTCAGGGTTTAATTTCGAATGTCTCACTACCCCCTTAAAATAAAAACACACATATTGTTCTGTCATGTGGGTGGTGCAAAACTTGTTTCGGAAGTGTTCACATCAAATAACACCGGACCTAGAATGGATCCTTGTGGTACTCCAGCACCTATTGGCTAAACATCGCCATGAAAACACACATATTGTGCAATCACATGGGTGGAGCAAAACTTGTTTCGGAAGTGTTCACATCAAATCCTTGTGGTACTCCAGCACCTATTGGCTATAAATCGTCATAAAAACACATATTGTGTAATCACGTGGGTGGAGCAAAACTTGTTTCGGAAGTGTTCACATCAAATAACACCGGACCTAGAATGGATCCTTGTGGTACTCCAGCACCTATAGACTAAACATCGACAGACATTAAAAGTGTGATCTTTACTTATAATGTACGAGGGAAATTTTAATTTTACCCTCTGCCGGCAGCGCGCAGTACGGGAACCTCGTCGCCCCTGCTGGCTCGCGGCTGACTGTGGTGTAGCTCCCGCTGGCGCAGGGCTGTGCTGTGCTGGGCTGGCCTTTCTGCCGCAGCAGCTGGCACGCGGCAGCGCAGCCGCCTCGCGGCCTCGGGTCGCATTCCACAGTCTGTTCCGCCGCTATCCGCAGGCGCGCCGTCGCACGCACTGTGCGCTGTTGAGCCGCATGCCGACAAACGCTCGCGGCGACGCCCACCGCGCTAGGGGCCAGCACAGCTCACACGTGCCCCACTCACCTCCGACAGCCGCGCTAAGTGAGGCAAACTGCTCGGGTAGGGAGCTAACTACCTGACAACCGGCCCGAAACAAAATGACCTACTCCATGCCGACCGAAACGCATGCCGAAAACATCCGTCAAGCGACATCCAACTCGCGCTACTCTCTAAAGACATCCTGAGTGCCAGCAATCTAGGCAATCAGGTATGGTATTTACTACTGACTTCTTAAACGCTTTTGACTCGGTAAAACACCAACATTCATTACCAAGAGTACGACCGTGTGGGGCAAAAAACAAAATTTCTTGGTAGGGTCGACGCAGCATGTTATCTACGAGGTAATTCAACACATATTTTTCTGAAAGCAGATTGGTTTTATTCAGGACTTCAATACACCATATTATTCCCCACTCTTATGGTTACAACGTGGGTAGGTCATATAACTGATGAGGAGGTAATGAATAGAACTGCGGAGAAGAGGAATTTGTGGCGCAACTTGACTAGAAGAAGGGATCGCTTGGCAGGTCATGTTCTGAGGCATCAGGGGAACACCAATTTAGTACTGGAGGGAAGCGTGGAGGGTAAAAATCGTAGACGGAGACCAAGAGATGAATACACTAAGCAGATTCAGAAGGATGTAGGTTGCGGTAGGTACTGGGATATAAAGAAGCTTTCACAGGATTAGAGCTGCATCAAACCAGTCTCTCGACTTAAGGTCACAACAACAACATGGCTACAAAACCCTATTTTTAAACATATCCTCCGTTCAATGCGATGGCCTTACGTGACGTTACTGGGAGGTCTTGTCTGCCCGCATGATACCACTCTACTGTTCGACATCGGAGGCAACGTCTTTCTGCATCAGTAACCTCCCCATCACATACATATTGCTTCCGCATAGATGGACCTTCGTCGCTCTTCATCGTCTCCTGTTAGACGGGGAGGAATTCAGCGGACACACGCGTCTGAATATTCCTACAGAGACGTCCAGTTATGTGCGTGCCGTTCGGCTGTGATCCGTCGATCACCTCGAATGAGAGTGTCCGGACGTTCTAACATTCCAAGCAGCCACGCAAGAGATCGGATACGTTTGCACGAGCCTGTTGCGATGGTGACAGACACCTGGCCCAACGACCCATCGTGGTTTTGTCCACTGGGGCAGGTCTCCGTAGACATGCTGCAAGCACCTACAAGTATCTGCGACGACCGCTACGGTCGCAGGTTCGAATCCTGCCTCGGGCATGGATGTGTGTGATGTCCTTAGGTTAGTTAGGTTTAAGTAGATCTAAGTTCTAGGGGACTGATGACCTCAGAAGTTAAGTCCCATAGTGCTCAGAGCCATTTGAACCAAGTATCTGCGATGCTCTGGTTTTCTTGCCAAAAGAAACTCAGTCACAGCTCTCTGCTTGGAACGCGCCTCAGTTGCCGAAGCCATTTTGAAGGGTACGTATCGCACCGATGGGAACTTCATGAAACAGTAGTTGCTGAAGCGGGAATATTCCACCATGTTCCACAACAAATTCAGCAGTTTTTCAAGCGAAACTGGCCGAGAAAAAAGAAGTGTTGCATTAGTTATTGGAAGCCCCTCGTAGGATGGAGAATCATCGACTCATGTAGAAGTAGCTTCAAGCGAACCCCATGAACCGTGTTGGGACACGTGCCGTTTCTACTGTACATTAGTGACTTGGCAGACAGTATTAATGGCAACCTTGGACGTTTTAGAGATCAAGCGGCTATCTACAATGAAGTAAACAATGTAAAGCTGTAACCAACACGAAAGGTAATTACCGTTATTTAGCACGCAACACGCAAATGTGAGGAACGTCATCACAGCTAAGCGTTTCGAGAATCAAGCTCCTGTCAATGGGCTGTCTGCGCTCAACTCTTCACACACACGGGCTTAAAAAAACCACAAAAAAGTCATGAAATGAAATCAAGTAAAGGTATTCGTACATAAACTCCTCGTCGTACTTTAAAATCTGCTACACTTCATTCTATGTTTTGCTTCTTCATACTTCAAATGGTTCCATTGGCTCTGAGCACTATCGGACTTAGCATCTGAGGTCATCTGTCCCCTAGAACTTTGAAGTATTTAAACCTAACTAACCTAAGGACATCACACACACCCATGCCCGAGGCAGGATTCGAACTTGCGACCGTAGCAGTCGCGCGGTTCCGGACTGAAGCGCCTAGAACCGCTCGGCCACCGCGGCCAGCATCCCACCATGAAGGAGGTATACGGCTCGTGTTGTCTGTAGTTCAACCAAGCCCAGACGGACAATACCGCGGTTCGATCTTGTCCGCATTGCTACCCTGTGCCAGGAAGTGCTCTCAACAAGGGAAGTGTCCAGGCGTCTCTGAGTGAACAAAAGCGATGTTGTTCAGACACGGAGGAGGTACAGAGAGACAGGAACTGATGAGGACATGCTCCGCTCAGGCCGCCCATGGGCTACTACTGCAGTGGATGATCGCTACCTACGGATTATGGCTCGGAGGAACCCTGACAGTAACGCCGCCATGTTGAATAATGCGTTTCGTGCTACCACAGGACGTAGTGTTACGACTCAACCTGTGCGCAATAGGCTGCATGATGCCCAACTTCACTCCCGACATCCATGGCAAGGTCCTTCTTTGCAACCACGACACCATGCAGCGCTGTGCAAATGGGCCCAACAACATGTCGAATGGACCGCTCAGGATTGGCATCACGTTCTACCCACCGATGAGTGTCGCATGTGCCTGCAACCAGACAATCGTCGGAGACGTGTTTGGAGGCAACCTGGTCAGGCTGAGCGCCTTAGAATACACTTTTCAGTGAGTGGCGGTGGAGGTTCCCTGCTGTTTTGGGGTGGCATTATGCGGGGCCGACGTTCGCCGCTGGTGGTCATGGAAGACGCCGTAACGGCTGTACAATACGTGAATGCCATCCTCCGACCGATATTGCAACCATATCGGTAGCATATTGGCGACAATTTACGCCCTCATCGTGCACATTTTGTGAATGACTTGCTTCAGGATATCGGCATCGCTCGACTATAGGAGCCAGCATGTTCTCCAGATATGAACCCTATCGAACATGCCTGGGACAGATTGAAAAGGGCTGTTAATGCACGACGTGACCCATCAACCACTCTGAGGGATCTACGCCGAATCGCCGTTGAGGAGTGGGGCAATCTGGACCAAAAGTGTCTTGATGAACTTGTGAATAGTAGGCAACGACGAACACAGGCATGCATCAATGCAAGAGGACGTGCTACTGGGTATTACAGGTACCGGTGTGTACAGCAATCTGGACCACCATCTCTGAAGGTCTCACTGTATGGTGGTACGACATACAATGTGTGGTTTTCATGAGCAATAAAAAGAACAGAAATGATGTTTATGTCGATTTCTATTCCAATTTTCTGTACAGGTTCCGGATGTCTCGGAACCGAGGTGATGCAAAACTTTTTTTGATGTGGTTACTAAGCGTTGTCGATGTTATTTCTTGACACACTGTATATTTAATGCTGCAATATTTTTCTTTCTTTGTGGGTCTAAGTTCACCATAAAATTATTAAATGATCATTTTTCTAGCAGGATTACATTTTAGTAAACGATTTTTTATACACATCATTATTTTCCAGTTCGCGAGGCACTGTCATTTGCCAGTGTACCAAGGCTCTTAAGAGTACTCACAGGATGTCTGAAACATATGGTATACTTCAGACATATCCGAATTACAGAAAGATATGCGACACTCTTCGTTGGAGGATTACAAGCTAATGCAAGGAAATATTTAATTGATTAGTAATCATTTGCTTAATAGACATATCAAGCTGCAGCTGAGAGCAATTTAGCGTAATTACATACTTTCACCGCTTATTAAGGTATCACTAGCAAGATCTCCAGAAATGGAAAGGCGAAATGTGTAGTAGCGCTGGTATAATCGAGTGTCTAAGTGACACCTATGGAAAGGAATGTAGAATTAACGTTATTAAATAAGAATGTAGAAAGTAGTGATACGAGAGACTGAACAACGTCAAGAATATTTCCGCCACGGAGCGCAGTGCAGAACGAGAGAGAGAGAGAGAGAGAGAGAGAGAGAGAGAGAGAGAGAGGTCCGTACCCAAAGACTGGAAAGTTGCACAGGTGACACCTATACTCAACACATCCAATACGATAATCCACTTAATTACAGGCCCATATCATTAACGTAGATACGCAGCAGTATTTTGAAACATGTGCTGTGTTCGAACACTATGAATTACCTCGAAGAGAATGGTCTAGTGACACACAGACTACACGGATTTGGAAAGCATCGTTCTTGTGAAACACAACTAGCTCTTCACTCACACGCAAAGTTGAGCGTTACTGACAAGGGATTTGTAATTGATTCCGTATTTCTAGATTTCCAGAAGGCTTCTGACGCCGTACCTAACAAGCGGCTTGTAATCAAATTGCGTGCTTACGGAATATCGCCTCAGTTATGCCACTGGATTCGTGATTTCCTGTCGGAGAGGTGACAGCTCTTAGTAACTGACGGAAAGTCATCGAGTAAAATAGAAGTGATTTCTTTTGTTGTCCAAGGATTGTGTTATAGGCCCTCTGCTGTTCCTTATCGCCGGGTGGGGTGGCCGAACGGTTCTAGGCGCTTCAGTCTGGAACCGCGCGACCGCTACGGACGCAGGTTCGAATCCTGCCTCAGGCATGGATGTGTGTGATGTCCTTAGGTTAGTTAGGTTTAAGTAGTTCTAAGTTCTAGGGGACTGATGACCTCAGAAGTTAAGTCCCATAGTGCTCAGAGCCATTCTTTTTGTTCCTTATCTTTAGGTGACAATCTGTTTGCAGATGACACTGTCTAGTAAAGTCGTCAGTAGATCCAAACATACTGCAAGACGATTTAGAAAAGATATCTGCATGTTGCGAAAATTGGCAACCGACTCTAATAATGCAAAGTGTGATGTCATCCAAGTGAGTGCCAAACACGAGAAATCAATCAAATCTGAAGGCCGTAAATTCATCTAAATACCTAGGAATTACGATTACGAACAACTTAAATTCGATAGAACACAAAGAAAATGTTGTGGGGAAGGCGAATCAAAAACTGCTTTTTATTGGCAGAACACTTCGAAGATGCAACAGATCTACTAAAGACACTGCCTACAATAAGTTTGTCCGACCTCTTTTGGAGTACTACTGCACGGTGTGGGATCCTTACCAGATAGGATTGACGGAGTACATCGAGAAAGTTCAAGTGGACATCATTAAAATAAACTCGTTTCTCGTTGCGGCGGGATCTTCTCAGAAAACTTCAATCACCAACTTGCTCCTCCGAATAAAATACGGGAAAGCAGAGGTCTCACGGAAAGATATTGGTGTTGAGGTCATCAGTCGCGTAGACTTAGAACTACTTAAACCTAACTAACCTAAGGACATCACACACATCCACGCCCGAGGCAGGATTCGACCCTGCGACCGTAGCACCCGTGGTTCCGGACTGAAGCGCCTAGAACCGAACGGTCACAGCGGCCGGCTTGGTGTTGGTTTCTCCCGCGAGGTGTTCCAGAGTGGCATAACAGAATTATTGTGAAGGTGGTTCTATGAACCCTCTGCCAAGCACTGAAGTGTGATTTGCAGAGTGTCCGTGTAGATGTAGAGAGAGAGAGAGAGAGAGAGAGAGAGAGAGAGAGAGAGAGAGAGAGAGATAGAGAGAGAGAGAGAGAGTGGGGGGGGGGGTGAGAAGGAGGGAGGGAATGTTTGAAAAGGGCGCGCATTGTTCGTTTAGTATCACATACATGTGTCGGGCAAACAATACCCGGACTGCAATATGATGAAAGCGTTGTGCGTTTCATCACGTTTTGTGTTCGGTTGAAAGAGGTATTACAAGCCGATATTGAAAGGAGCGAACAGTGAATACCTCTCTTAAAGAGTCTTTTTGAGAGTGGTTCATCTAAAAACTCTTAGGCTTCTCTGCTCAAAGATCAAAGAGCTACCGAACGAAATTAATCCACGCAGTCAATATACGGACATCACGATACAAAGGCAATTACGGCTCTAATGGACGTTCACACAGAATTGGTGTAACATCTCACTTTTGTACGAGCTTCGTTTTGTGAGCTGCGTTTGGTGCCTGGAAAATGATTGTGGTTCCGAGGAGTTGTTGAAGCATGATCTGTTCTTTCTGAGTCGATAAGACTGCAAGCAGGATGTTGGTGTTAGAGAAATATAAATAATATTGTTACGCAAAAGACATGAGCCTATTTTACATGCCTGAAAACTGTGTTCAAGTCAGGATTTAGTACAACGCGCTATCATCTAGCGAACTGCAGTGTACCGAACAGTGTTTCCGTGTGCAACACCGTCATTCTGGCCTTATCACAGTTCAAAAGGTGTACCTCAGTTTGTACAACGAAAGTTTCTGTCCTACGGACGCATTATCAAGTAGAAAAGAGTTTTGCCTCTCCGAAATCATTTCCTAAATTCTGCTCTTCCTCTCGTCCGTATTATACCAAACGCTAAATTTATAGAGATGAGTACACAGTATTTTTTAACCTTATAGGTACAAAATATTATGTAGAAATATGCTAAAAATTCATTATTTTGCGACATTCTCAATGAAATTTGAAGGAGCAGCTACGCTGGTTTGATGCCTGGTAGCTGAAACACTATCGGCTTTATTGAGAAGAGAAAATTATTTGTAGTCTACGTTCTGCTTCAATTTGTCTACTTATGATATCTGAGCTTGAAAAAAATTGTCTACATCAGTCCCCTACAGAGGAAAAAACGGAAAACGTCATACTTGGGATTGCCTTCCTGAAAAAGGTGCTAATGAGGTGGATTGCCTTTGCCTTCCTCCGGCCTGTTATGAAATGCCAAGTGTGTGAACCGTGTAGCGCAAATGATAACTGGCAAGCGCTGGTCCAGATGAGCATTGCCTTTTGGTTGTTGTAGTTGGAAAGAAAGGCAGAGAGTAAATCCCGAGTCGGCACATAGCGTACTTCTCTGGAAGAGCACTTAAAGAGTTCCACCCACATTAAATCCCCTTCAAGCGAACGGATCGTCATCAACAGTCACTTGCCCTCATTCGAAGAGCAGTCGTAAAGTCAGGTGGACGGGAAGTTTACTTCACTACCTCTGTTCCCCTTGCCGGCCAAATACTGGCCAGGAAAAATTCGTCAACAACCGTAGACCTTCTACATCTGAGTAGACTGTCACCGCTCGAGCGTGTTTTGTGACTTCAGACGCACAGGTAGATTCTTTAACTACACAAAGCAAATTAAATAGTGGTTACGGATAGAAATATGTATGGTTTTAAACATACACACTGTGGGATTCTTTGGTTATGAGGCAAAAATACATATAGTGAATAGCTGTCTATAATTTGGACAAGAAACAGGTTACGGTTATAAGAGTCGAACCAAACGAAAGAGGGACAATAACTGAGAAGACACCGAGACTAGGTTGAAAACTATGTCCCGTATTATTCAACAGAACACAGACCACGCAGAAAATCAAAAACATGGCTCTGAGTACTATGGGACTTAACATCTGAGGTCATCAGTCCCCAAGAACTCAGAACTACTTAAACCTAACTAACCTAAGGACAGCACACACATCCATGCCCGAGGCAGGATTCGAACCTGCGACCGTAGCGGTCGCGCGGATCCAGACTGAAGCGCCTAGAACCGTTTTATATGTTCTATATACTGGAGGATCTCCTCACTATGGATCTATTGGAACGAAAAGTAAATCTTCTCTAATCCAAATCACACAAATGAGAAAACTAGAAATACAATTATAATACAGAGAGACGAAATAAAAACTTTAATGTATGTCAGTGCCATTGTAGCTCTGTCAGAGACGGCAAACGACTTGGAATATTGAAACTTCCTGGCACACTATATATCTCCTGCGAACGTGGTGCTTCTGAGAAGTTTGGAAGGTAGGAGACGAGGTACTGGCAGAAGTACGGCTGTGGGAATGCGGCGTGAGTCGTGCTTGCATAGCTCAATTGGTAGATCACTTGCCCGCGAGAGGCAAAAGTCCCGAGTTCGAGTATCGGTCCGGCAAGCAGTTTTAATCTGCCCGGAAGTTTCATATCAGCAGACCCTCCGCTGCAGAGTGAATATCTCATTCTGGACTTGGACTACTACTTGAACGGCATGGATAATACCTTGAAAAAGGGTTATAAGACAAAGAGAAACGAAAGTAGAACAACGCTAATACTTTGCTGTCGAATTAAGTTATGTGATGGTGGACTCTGGGAGAGTTAGATTCTGAAATGTGTTGCTAAAAGTAGTAGACGAGTTGTGCTTTATGGGTAGTAAAATAATTAGCGACGACGGACGGGATATAAAATTCAGGCTGGCAAATGCAAGAAAAATTTCCCGAAGAAAGACATGTGGTTACATATAAAGGAAAACTTTTCTGAAGGACAAAAAAAAAAAAAAAAACACCAACAAACTGACGCACCACGAAGGAATTATCCGACTGGGACAAAATCGGTAGATGTGGTGTATATTTACACACAGTTTCAGAAAAATTAAATGAATTATTAAGAGAAAGAGCTTCACAAATTGAACGAGTCAACAACGCGTTGCTTTAAAGTCAGTACCGCCAGTAGACTTTTGTTTATTTACAGTGTTACATTTACACTTAGACAATCATGATTTCGGCTTCAAAGTGCCATTATCAAGTGTTTTAAGTGTTATAAATTGCCTAAGATGGCATACTGCCGTATTAAAATACACTTTAAAGAAATATATTATGACTGTGGCCCAGCATTATGAAAAAATTATTAAATAACGCGTTGGTAGACATCTGGCCCTTATTGAAGCAGTTATTCGGCTTGGCATTGATTTACAGAGTTTTTTGGTGTACTCCTGAGGGATATCGTACCAAATTCTGTCCAGCTGGTGCGTAAGATTGTCAAAATCCCAAGCCTTGCCCATAACGCTCCAACCGTTCTCAATTGGGGAGAGATCCGGCGCTCTTTCTGGCCAAGGTTGTGTTTGGTAAGCACCAAGAAAGGCAGTAGAAATTCTAGCTGTGCGCGGGCGGTTGTTATCTTGCTGAAATGTAAGACCAGGATGGCGTGCCACGAAGGACAACAGAAAGGAACAGAGAACATCAATGACGCATCGCTGTGCTGAAAGGGTGCTTCGGATAACAACCGAAAGGGTCCTGTTATGAAATGGTATCCCAGACCATCACTCTTGGTTGTCGGGCCGTGTAAGGGGAGACAGTCAGCTTGGTATCCTACCGTTATCCTGGACGTCTCCAACACGTTTACGCTGGTTCAAATCAAATGGCTCTGAGCACTATGCGACTTAACTTCTGAGGTCATCCGTCCCCTAGAACTTAGAACTACTTAAACCTAAGGACATCACACACATCCATGCCCGAGGCAGGATTCGAACCTGCGACCGTAGCGGTCGCGCGGCTCCAGACTGTAGCGCCTAGAACCGCTCGGCCACTCCGGCCGGCTTACGCTGGTCATAAGGGCTCTATTTTCAGCGGGATTCATCAATGAAGACAATTCTACTCCACTCAATGAGAAACCAGACCGAAGACCTGTCTAGATACGCCCGAGGCAGCGGTGGGATACCAACCTGATTGTCGCCCACCATACGCCCCCACAGCGGGGAATGATGATTTGGGGTGCTATTTCATTTCATAGCAGGACCGCTTTGGTTGTCATCCGTACCACCCTTACAGCACAGCGGTACATCGACGATATTCTACGCCCCGTTTTCTTGCCTTCATGGCAAGCCATCCTCGGCTTACATTTCAGCAAGATAGTGCCCATCCGCACACGAAGAGAGTTTCTACTGCCTGTCTGGTGTTTGCCAAACGCAACCTTGGCCAGCAGGGTCGACGGATCACTTCTCAGCTGGGAACGTTTGGATCATTGTGGGCAGGGACCTCCAACCAGCTCGGGATCTCACTATCTAACGCGCCAATTGGACAGAATTTGGCACTATATCCCATCAGCAGAGCATCGAACAAGTCTATCAGTCAATTCCAAGCGGAATAACTGCTTGCTCAAGGGCCAGAGGTACAACAACGCGTTGCTGGCTTTCTTAGCTTGTGAAGCTGTTTCTCCTGAATAAATCATCTAATTTTTCTGAAACTGAAATCATTTGTTTTTCTGTACACGTACCTCACATCAACCGATTTCCGTCCCATTAGGATAATTCCGTCGTGGTGTTTTCTTCTTTTTAGTTTTGGAGTGTATTTGCCGTTTGGTAAATTTTCACCGTACCGGACTGTTATTTAATGGTAGCTCTACTTAGTAATATTTCACTGTGCTATGACAAGATAAAAGTGTACATTTACTAATTTAGTTTATTCTTTTACAGATGTGATCCCCCATAACCGCCGGCCGCGGTGGTCTAGCGGTTCAGGCGCTCAGTCCGGAACCGCGCGACTGCTACGGTCGCAGGTTCGAATCCTGCCTCGGGCATGGGTGTGTGTGATGTCCTTAGGTTAGTTAGGTTTAAGTAGTTCTAAGTTCTAAGGGACTGATGCCCAGAGATGTTAAGTCCCATAGTGCTCAGAGCCATTTGAACCCCCATAACCACAGGCATGGACGCTGATCCAGACTGCATCCTCAACATCATACGCTGTAAATGTACTACATGATGTACGAGGTGTCTTTTTAAGTAAGTACCGATTTGAAATTAAAAAAAAGACGTGTTAAGATATCTCAATACTTTTATTTTTACATTAAAGCCTGTACCTTAATCTACGCACTGACGCCATTGCAGTCTGATTCTTCCTTGTTTACGTTGGGTATTGAGTCTGTAAGATGCCTCCGATAATCGTCAGTCCCGCCGACTGTGAAGTACGGGCTGTTATAAGATTTCTTAGTGCTAAAGGCCTAAAAGCGTTCGATATTCATCGCCAGATCTGTCCAGTTTACGGAAAAAACATTATGAGTGATGGGATTGTAAAAAAGTGGGTGAGAGCATTTAAAGATGGCCGCACAAATATGCATGATGAACAACGGAGTGGGCGTCCTACGGTCGTTAATGAAAGTTTGGTGCAGGAAGTGGACAAATAAGGTGAAAGAAAACAGACACTTTACGATTTCCTCCTTGCGGGATGACTTCCCTAATGTTTCTCGTATTGTTTTGTACGGCATTGTGACCGACCACTTGAATTACCGAAAATTGTGCGCACGTTCGGTACCGAAAATGCTGAGAGATGTGCACAAAACCAAACGTTTAGACGGTGCACTGACTTTCCTTGAGTGGTACCACAACGACAGTGATGATTTCTTAAGCCAAATTGTTACGGGCAATGAAACATGGGTGACCTACGTCACACCAGAATCAAAGCAACAGTCCATGGAAGTTGAGTAAGGGCATCGTTTTGCTGCAAGACAATGCCCGTCTGCATGTGGCGAATCAGACCAAACATCTCATCACATCTTTCCGGTGGGAAACTCTAGACCATCCTCCGTACAGCCCCGATCTTGCGCCCAGTGACTACCATCTGTTCCTGCACTTGAAGAAATACCTGGGCGGTCAGCGTCTTCAAGACGATGACGAAGTCAAAACAGTGGTGATGCAGTGGTTAACAAGTCAGGCGGCAGACTTCTATGACGAGGGTATTCAAAAGCTGGTACAACGTTATGACAAGTGCCTCAATATTGACGGAAATTATGTAGAAAAGTAGATTACGGTACAGGCTTTCATGTGAAAATACAATTATTGAGATATCTTAGGACGTCTTTTTTAAATTTCAAAACGGTACTTACTTAAAAAAAAAAACGGCGGCGTGCAGCTGCAAACAAGCTGGCCTCTGGTGCTCTGCCACCTGCAAGAATTTTGCTGCTACTCGATGTGAAAATTCACCAGAAACAGCTTTTAGTGAAGAAGATACTGGCACTGAAAGGGAAGAACAGGTCAACCTCTTCGATGAAATGATAGCTCACGAGGAAGAAAACGATGACGACACTGACGACGACGCGCCATCAGCGCCAAAGAGGTCAAGGCGTACAGACGCCTGACGTTTATTTTTACGTGAATGATTGTCAATGTATTGGTTTAATCACATTTTATTTTTCACATGAATGGCGTATTATTGTTAAATTGTTCAATTAATAATGTTTTATTTAATTTGCAGTGAACACATAGTGCGTAGTAGGGCGATCACTCTGTTGTAGAAATAATTCAAAAGCCAAGATCGCTTAAATACTGTTTACTGGATAACCGGCTTCAACACACTAAAGGTGCAATCATCGGATCTGCATGTTAATTAGGTTAATGTCTTGTATATATCGTCGGTATTTTGTATATTTATGTACATTTGTTATATATTTTGTACTTCATAAATAAACATTATTTTCAATAAATAATGTTACACATTCAGTCAGTTGCATAAATTTTATTGTAAAAAGCCTTGGCCACTAAGGGAATCTTCCTCAGAAGCAATTAAGTCCCATACATTACATTACGCTAGAATTGTAAGCATGCATTATGAGCATTGTCAAACAGCAGAAATTATAGATGAAGTCCTCCAAGGAAACCATAAAAAATTATTACGTGTGTAAAAAATCACTTACCGAAAGCTTATTAACGGTTGCTGCTCTCAGCCATGTTTAAAATTCATTTTCTATTCATTTTACTTAAATTTTCCATGCATAGGCTACTGAAATTTGAAGTAAATTCTGGTCAGCAGTCTAGTCAGAAATCACACAGCAGGTTCTCATGCGAGCCATGAAGAGTAGTGGCGGGCTCACTCGCTGCCGCGGTGTCACTGACAGTGTGTTATCTGTATGGTTCATTTCTACACGTCAACATTTATGAGCACCTAACACGGTTTACACAGAGCAGTCGACAACTGAAAATTACAAGACAGAAACCTGCGTTTTGCTGCCATTTATGATAATTTGAAAAATTTATTGTATTTTTAAACCACTGTGTCTCGCTAACTATTAGGTCATAAAATACTTTTGACTAGTGAAATCTGCAGAAAACTTATTGCTTTTCAACATTTTCAATAGGCGTGTTCTGCTAAAGAAATTGGAAGCGAAATAATGAAAAAAGGCCTAGAATTTCGAGGTCCCCCCCCCCCCCCCCCCCCCCCCCCCCCCCCCCCCCCCCCCCCCCCCCCCCCCCAAGTTAGTACAGTGTCCTCGATGTCGTAAACTCATATCCTAACCACGAACAACATTCTCAAGATATCACTAACTGCGGAACATAATACCTGACTGCTGGACTAACTAACTGGCAATGCTGAGGTGAGCGCCACACTGCGCTACTGAGATTCCCTCGTCCATACGAGGGTAATCCCAAAAGTAGGGTCTCCTATTTTTTATAAGTACGTAGACGTGTTTTTTTTATTTCTACAATGGTTTACACCAGTTTACAGCTTGAACATTTAGCTGTTTTTCGACATAATCACCATTTCTGTAGCTGAATCGCTGGGACCACAATTAACTCTGACAGGTACTGTGAGACTCTGAAAAAACTCAAACGGGCAATTCAGAACTGGAGAAGCGGAATGTTGAGCAAGGGCGTACACATTCTCCATGACAACGCTCGCCCACACATCGCTCGTCAAACCGTTGTTCTCCTGCAATAGTTTCAGTGGAACATAATCACCCACCCACCCTATAGTCCTGACTTGGCGCCCAGTGACTATCACCTGTTCCCTAGGTTAAAAGAAGCGATTCAGCTCCGACGACGAGGTGAAAGAAGAGGTTCATAACTTTCTGAACAGCATGGCGGCGAGCTGGTACGACATGGGCATACAAAAACTGCCACAGCGTCTACAAAAATGCATCGACAGAAACGGTGATTATGTCGAAAAATAGCTACATGTTCAAGCTGAAAACTGATGTAAACCACTGTAGAAATAAACAGGTCTATGTACTTATAAAGAAATAGGAGATCTTACTTTTGGGATTACCCTCGTATGTCCGGAAAACTAGCAGTGTCGATTCTTAACGTAGTAGTTCGTGTTTACTTTAGCCCAGCCTTGATGAGCACTACAGTAGTCAAGTACCCTCACAGTACCTTAACTAACAAAAAGATCAACCCTGAATGTTCTACGTGCACCCCGAAGCGCGCGCTACTGACAGATGCCGCTTAGAGTAGGTGTGCCCAACGTTTTAGTTTACTTGAGCTACATTGGAAGAAGAAGAGCAGAATTTCTGGGCCGCACATAATATACTCAACACTACTAACAATAACAGCGGAGGTAAAATAGGCCAAGGGATATGCCAATGAGAGGACAGCATCGTATGGACGGAGTTTCACACTGAAAATATTCAGTTTATTTTAATTTTACATAATGGAATTTCACTTTTTTTGTCAGTCGTGTTCTTGGGTCGCGTGTTGGGCACCCCTGGGTTCTTTGCTTCTTGCCACTACGCATCGCTCAGCCAATCGCCTTCTTATGTGTTCATCATTACACTACGACAGATAATTGTTGACGAAGACAGTCGTTGAATAAGAACACAAACGAATATGATGCGGCAATAATCCAAGTAATATTCATCCAAAACTGTCGCCGCGAAAAACTATCTAATTTAGAAAAAGTACAGTTACCTCCACAGTCGAGTTTTCTTAAGTACAAGATAATCGAGCCCCAACTGAAGTGTGTATACTCGAAGGACCGGAAGCAGAAGCCTGCAACGAATGACCTCTGAGAAGCCTATCAAGACCGCAGTTACTCATCCGCTCCAGCCGCCCCCTACCGCAGAGCATCTTTGTGTGTGCTCCCCACTGTAACCTCCCGCCTTCCCCTCTCCTGCCCCCGCCCACACCACACGCAGGCAATAACAATGAGCTGCAATTGGCGGAGGGAGTGGTGGCCGATTAAAAAAACGCGCATCAGCAGTGGAACGCATGAATCACCCCGTCGCCTGTCTGGGGCAGTGCACACGCGCTACTCATTGTCAGTCAGCCAGCGAAGCGCCTACACTGAAATGCACTTGGGGAACAACAACCACCATAGATGGAAACATAATAGACCAAAGACACTATTAGCAAGGAACTAAACATCTATGACCCATAGCACGCTAACACAACAGTACTGGCGAGCCCCTGCAACACAGCTACTGCTGGCAATCCCAGATGCTCGACCCGCCGAAAAACAGGCAATCGGTGGGAAGCCGTACTGTACACAACACGCAAACCAGACACACTCACCCCCTACTCTGTGAGCTGATAAATGGCCGATCGCCCACTAATGTATACTACTGGCCATTAAAATTGCTACACCACGAAGACGACGTGCTACAGACGCGAAATTTAACCGACAGGAAGAAGATGCTGTGATATGCAAATGATCAGCTTTTCAGAGCATTCACACAAGGTTGGCGCCGGTGGCGACACCTACAACGTGCTGACATGAGGAAAGTTTCCGACCGATTTCTCATACACAAACAGCACTTGACAGGCGTTGCCTGGCGAAACGTTGTCGTGATGCCTCGCGTAAGGAGGAGAAATGCGTACCATCACGTTTCTGACTTTGATAAAGGTCGGATTGTAGCCTATCGCGAATGCCGTTTATCGTATCGCGACATTGCTGCTCGCGTTGGTCGAGATCCAATGACTGTTAGCAGAATATGGAATCGGTGGGTTCAGGAGGGTAATACGGAATGCCGTGCTGGATCCCAACGGCCTCGTATCACTAGCAGTCGAGATGACAGGCATCTTATCCGCATGGCTGTAACGGATCGTGCAGCCAAGTCTCGATCCCTGAATCAACAGATGGGGACGTTTGCAAGACAACAACCATCTGCACGAACAGTTCGGCGACGTTTGCAGCAGCATGGACTATCAGCTCGGAGACCATGGCTGCGGTTAGCCTTGACGCTGCATCACAGACAGGAGCGCCTGCGATGGTGTACTGAACGACGAACCTGGGTGCACGAATGGCAAAACGTCATTTTTTCGGATGAATCCAGGTTCTGTTTACAGCATCATGATGGTCGCATCCGTGTTTGGCGACATCGCGGTGAACGCACATTGGAAGCATGTATTCGTCATCGCCATACTGGCGTATCACACGGCGTGTTGTTATGGAGTACCATTGGTTACACGTCTCGGTCACCTCTTGTTCGCATTGATCGCACTTTGAACAGTGGACGCTACATTTCAGATGAGTTACGACCCGTGGCTCTACCCTTCATTCGATCCCTGAGAAACACTACATTTCAGCAGGATAATGCACGACCGCATGCTTCAGGTCCTGTACGAGCCTTTCTGGATACAGAAAATGTTCGACTGCTGCCCTGGCCAGCACATGCACCAGATCTCTCACCAATTGAAAACGTCTGGTCAATGGTGGCCGAGCAACTGGCTCGTCACAATACACCAGCCACTACTCTTCATGAACTGTGGTATCGTGTTGAAGCTGCATGGGGAGCTGTACCTGTACACGGCATTCAAGCTCTGGTTGACTCAATGCCCAGGCGTATCAAGGCCGTTATTACGGCCACAGGTGGTTGTTCTGGGTACTGATTTCTCAGGATCTATGCACCCAAATTGCGTGAAAATGTAATCACATGTCAGTTCTAGTATAATATATTTGTCCAATGAATCCCCGTTTATCATCTGCATTTCTTCTTGGTGTAGCAATTTTAATGGCCAGTAGTGTATGACGACCTCGGACTGTTACAGGGACGCAGCCGCTGCAGCAGGCCCTACAACGATCACCCGCAACGACAAAGGTAACGATGCACGATACCTCGCACTAACATAACCTCACCTTGCATGCACTGTCGCAGCTAGCAAGCCGCTACTGCCGTAACTACCCGCAGAGGTTTTTTTTCCCCTTGGCGCTTGCCTTGGCACTTTTTTCCCCTCTGTCCCTACAAACCGGAACCCTACGATCGCTTTCGTCCACTTTCTGTCTCCTGATGGACCATGGCAATGAGTAACCTACCGAGACGCATGGACAACATCACAGCCCGCATCCTGTGACTCCTTATTCGAAAACTAACATGTTATACGGAGGTAACAGTAGAACTTTTGGTTTGGTCACCACGTCAGTGTAGGCGTGTAGGGGACCCGTCCTACATACAAGAAAAAAAAAAGGAAACCCACTGATCAGCCAGAACATTACGACTACCCACATAATAACTGGTATGTCCACCTTTGACAGGGGTAACAGCGACGGCGCGTAGCGGCATGAAAGCAGGTTCGTTGGAGGGAGATGGCGCCACATCTGCACAGACAAGTCACCTAATTCACGGAAATTCCGGTGAGGGGGGCGAGGAGCTCTGACGCCACGTTCAACCACATCCCAGATGCGTTCGATCGGGTCCAGATCCGGCGAGCTGGAGGACCGGCACATAAACTCGAACTCGCCACTGTCTTCCTTGAACCGCTCCATCATACTCTTGACCTTGTGACAGAGCGCACTGTCTTGCTGAGAAATGCCACTGCCTCGGGAAACAGGATCGTCATCAAGGAGTGTACGTGGTCTGCAGGCAGTGTACGATACTCCTTGGCCATCATGGTGGCTTTTACGAGCTCCACTGGACCCATGGATGCTCACTTGAATGTTGCCCAGAGCATAATGGAGCCGCCGACAACTTGTCTCCGTCCTGTAGTACAGGAGTCAAGGAGCTGTTCCCCTGAAAGATGACGGATTCGCACCCTCGCACTAGCACGATGAAGAAGGTATCGGAATCCATCAGACCACTCAACACTCTGCCACTGCGCCAACGTACAGCGCCGATAGTCTAGTGCCCAATTCAGTCGTAGTTGCTGATGTTGTGGTGTTAACGTTGGCACATTCATGGGTCGTCGGCTATAGAGGCCCATCGTTTGGAGTGTTCAGCGCACTGTGTGTTCAGACACACTTGTACTACGCCCAGCATTATAGTCTGATAGCTCAAATGTTCAAATCGGTGCGAATTTCTAAGGGACCAAACTGCTGAGGTCATCGGTCCCTAGTCTTACACACTACTTAAACTAACTTATGCTAACAACAACAACACACACACACACACACACACACACACTCCCGAGGGAGGACTGGAACCTCCGGCGGGAGGGGCCACGTAGTCCGCAGACATGGCGCCTGAGACCGCTCGGCCACTCCGCGCGGCGTCTGATAGTTACGCACAGTTTGCTGCCTGTCTTGTTTTCCCAATCTGCCCAGCCTACGACATCCGACATCTGTAGTAAGGGGTGGCCGCCCAACCCCACGACGTCTGGACGTGGTTTCACCTTGGTTTCGCCACGTGTTGAAGACACTCAGCAAAGCGCTCCTCGAACACCCGCCACGTTGTGAAGTTTCCAAAATGCTCGTGCCGAGACTCCGCGCCATCACAAAATGCTCTCGGTGAAAGTCAGATAGATCCCGCTGCTTCCCCATTCTACGCACGGACAGCACACTCACGGATACTAAATGCACCGTGCATATGTCTGACTAGCAATCACTCCTAACGCCTGGACGGGTTTATATTGCTATTAGGTCGGTGCTCATAATGTTCTAGCTGATCAGTGTTTGTGTACAGTTGAGGGTCTTTCGGAAACTAATGTCTCCGATTTATTACGAAAACTAAAAGAGACACAGAAAGCATAATAATATTGCTACACAGACCAAGATTTCAACTCCATACTGTCAACGATGTCGTCACACAGGGCGCCACTCTCGTAAAAACTTAAACCAGTCGTGACTAAGCCAGCCTTGTAGGTTTAACCTCAATATCAGAGTCTGGTAAATATTGACCGTGTAATCCATCTTTCATAGGCCCAAAGATAAGTCTGAAAGTACTAAATCAGGACTGTATGCTGGATATGACCGGAGAGTCCAGTCAAATTTGGCAATGAGTTCCGTAACTGCTACACTAGAGCCTGGTGTTATGGTATTGCAAGCGGAAGTTTATCTTCTTCTCTGGTCTGGCTAAGGTTGAAAGTTGGAATTTCTAGTATTGACTTGCACCGTTGTGATTTTTCTGTTGCTACATGCTCCAACATTTCGAGAAGAACCAAACACTGTCTACTCCAGGCGATTGTGTACATCATTTGCCTGCAGTCTCTTCTTTTTTTGGGGCATTCCCACTCTATGGACTGGAATTCGCCACTCTAGGGACTGTCTTTTGGGTTCCAGCTAGTATATTGTTACGGCACGTCTCATCTCTGGTGACGATGGTGTTCAGGAAATTGTCACCTTCAGCCTCGCATTGGCACTGTAGGTTCCAAAAAATTGGCATTTAAGGATTGTTTAGTCTTGTGTGAGCATTCGCGAGACCCACCTCTAATACACTATGCTAACCGAGACTGTGTACAATGTCTGAAGCGTCACAGCTGACGATCAGCTGTGGACATCATTGCTTGGTCCTAATCCGCCTATCATCTAGGGCCAGGGTATGATTTGTTGTGCACAACCTTTTCCCCACGGCTGAAACGCAGAACCCACCGCCTCACCTTGCTTAGGTCTACTTTATGTCTCCATGCAGCACCCTTAGCATACGTTGACGTACTTCAATTGCCGCAATTTGATCGGCAGTGGGGAATTCATTGTCACACCTCTGTTTGATACGCACTTCGATGGCAAACGCCATTTTTTAACGCTCCTCCTGCTGATGTCTGTCGTAGGACAAAAAAAAGGCAAACCGGAAGATTCGAGAATTAGAACTACGGCAACATAATCTGAACCAAGCATTAAAATGGCACCACAAAAAGTAGGGGGAGTTTGCTTGGGAATGATCCCCGTATTAATATCAACAACACGTAAGCGAAGTAGCATCTCCGTGTTGATCCTTTCATGCTTACACATGGGAAAAATACTAGCGTAATGACACTGGATCAACAGGGCAACAGTATATTAATGATGTAACAAACTATTAGAATATTAAACTTTCTGGCAGATTAAAACTGTGTGTGCCGGACCGAGACTCGAACTCGGGACCTTTGGAAGGTAGGAGACGAGGTACTGGCAGAAGTGAAGCTGTGAGGACGGGGCGTGAGTCGTGCTTGGGTAACTCAGATGGTAGAGCACTTGCCCGCGAAAGGCAAAGATCCCGAGTTCGAATCTCAGTCCGGTACACAGTTTTAATCTGCCATGAAATTTCATATCAGCGCACACTCCGCTGCAGAGTGAAAATCTCATTCTATTAGAATATTATATTGGTTGTTGGACCCAGCGATAAACGTAAAGTCATTAGCGCACCTTTTGATTTAATATGTGGTCAGACTAAATTAAACAGAAACATGACCAACAAAAATAACGAACTGGAGGACGCTATAGAAAGATGTACACAAAATAGTGTGAAAAATGTGTAAAGACAACAAAAAAGGAAAACTATCATTATTGCCGATATAATGGTCTTGAGAGATTCAGCAACTGTATCGATATTTAAGATAATTCTCGTTTATTTTTTTGTCGCAGTAGCACATTTCCAGTAAGATCACATGTTTCGACCACTCTGGATCATTTTCAGACCTAAGTAGTTGCGTCCGCAACGCGTCTTATCTACTCAGAACCACATATCAGAGTAATGTAGTCTGAAATGTGGTTCTGAGTAGACAAGACTGGTTGCTGACGCAACTACTTAGATGTGAAGATGGTCCAGTGATCGAAACATGTAATCTAATTAAAAATGTGTAACTCAGACGGAACAATAAATGAAGATTCTCTTAAAGTGAAAAATTTTATGCTGGTTAACCAACCAAACGTCCAGCTGTTCCTTCCCAACACTGTGTAAAAACTTGTAAAATGAATAAAATCCACTCTGTGCCATCACCCAAAATGTAGGCCTAGTCCCCAACCAGCCGCATATCACAAGCATCGTAAACTAGTAAGTCCTCTGGCCAGAGAAGGAACTCGAGGGTCAGGGAGCAATGTTCAGTCTTGGAGTGAGTTATCACCACTTCATAACGACCTCCCGCCCCCCGTCCTCCCCCTCGTCACTGGGCAGATAGGAGACAGTCGGCTAGCCCATTCTCGAATCACAGCTTGTTTTCGCTCACTTCCAGCCACTCATCCTCATAATCAAGTCTGAGCTCTCCAGTGACGTCATTCCCTGCAGGAGGATGACACAGTGCGAAACTGTATATGTGCATGTTTCCTTCGCTGCTGCACCTTTTAATTCCTTCCCCGTGATACCACATGCCCAGGCTCCCATCACGTCCTTCCACAACCTCTGCAAGCAGACGATGGACTGGAATAGTTTTTCTGCTGTGTAGATGCACTGGAAGGCTTAGAATGTATTCGGAGAGTCGGAACAGATGAAAAAATCCATAGTGTAATCCCATATGCTCTAGACCCCTTGTAATACTAATGGTATTACCCTGTCCCTATGTATTGAATGCCATATGTGCGGCTGGTCCCGGCGGAGGTTCGAGTCCTCCCATGGGCATGGGTGTGTGTGTGTGTGTGTGTGTGTGTGTGTGTGTGTGTGTGTGTGTGTTTGTCCTTAGGGTAATTTAGTGTAAGTAGTGTGTAAGCTTAGGGACTGATGATCTTAGCAGTTAAGTCCCATAAGATTTCACACACATTTGAACATTTGAATGCCATATTTAAAATTCCAGGTATCTAGCAAGATTACAGGTTGCTTCTGTCATTCCTTAACGCAATAACCATGAGTGTTACATTTTACTTATTCTTCGCCGACCGACGTATTAACGGATAAGGCGGGCTATGTATTTTCACGCACCTGACGGTACTTTCCGCCGAAGTTATTTCCTCTCATCTGCCGTGTTGTACCTGTTTGTGGTTCCGTGACCTGCTGCGATTTGCAAACTATACTGTGCAACACAATTAAAGCGGCACTTTCTCGAAACCCCGCAATTGTGTCCCATTGCAATGCAGCAGTTTTACATTTGGCCCAAAGGTGTTGACAACCTTTCTCTGTAACGGCGCAAAAGCGTGGAGCCCTGCGATGTCACCCTTGGGCTCAGCGATACTTCAAACAGCAAGGTGTCGGCACATACGAAAAAATCGCCAGAGCTCAGAAGTTCATGTCAAGAGTGCAAATTCGGTTAATGATGTCACACTGGCATCAGATTTCATTGTAATTCTGCCCAGCGTCATCAAGGACGTGTCAGGCGATGGGAACATCGTCACACTTTTCCTAATCGCGATTCCTTCCTTCTTTTGACCCCTCTGCGATGGAGGTCAGAACCGCTACACAAAGCTCTGAAGTCACGCGGTTTTCTCATGGGGACCCGAAGAAAACATTTCAGAGACACCACCACTCGGAATCGGCACGATAAGGCCTCAGCCATAAATGACATTAATGAAACCACCCCTTGCCTTGGGGCGTTCATGTACACACATTTCCTGGTCAAAAACGACAGTTCGCGCTGCCATAGGATAATGTTGTTGACAACCTCTGACACCGCTGACACTCTCCAGATATATATATCGTATGCGTACTACAAACAATTTACAATAAATTCACACATTATAGAATAATTTGTCCTCTATAAAATTTACAAATTTACAATGCTAATTTATAAAATAAAATACATGGAACATTATATACAGTATAATAAAATATTATGCAGTCTTTGTTTCATGTCTCATTCTTCCAGAAGTCCACATACGCCCTCGCTGTTTCGCTGCACGCCATCAGGTCTTGGGTAGTGCACGCTCTTGGATGGTTTACTAGCGGACACTGAAGCAGGTGGTTCACGGTCTGCATGTTCCCACACGGACACAAAGCACTTTCACTAATTCGCCACTTGTGCAGATTTTTGTTACATCTGCCCATTCCTGAACGCAGCCTGTTCAGGGTTTTCCATCTCTCCCACTGAAGTTCCGCACCTGGTGGCAGCACTTCCGCAAGGCGTTCGATACAGTTCCCCACAGTCGTTTAATGAACAAAGTAAGAGCATATGGACTATCAGACCAATTGTGTGATTGGATTGAGGAGTTCCTAGATAACAGGACGCAGCATGTCATTCTCAATGGAGAGAAGTCTTCCAAAGTAAGAGCGATTTCAGGTGTGCCGCAAGGGAGTGTCATAGGACCGTTGCTATTCACAATATACATAAATGACCTTGTGGATGACATCGTAAGTTCACTGAGGCTTTTTGCGGATGATGCTGTGGTGTATCGAGAGGTTGTAACAATGGAAAAGTGTACTGAAATGCAGGAGGATCTGCAGCGAATTGACGCATGGTGCAGGGAATGGCAATTGAATCTCAATGTAGACAAGTGTAATGTGCTGCGAATACACAGAAAGATAGATCCTTTATCATTTAGCTACAAAATAGCGGGTCAGCAACTGGAAGCAGTTAATACCATAAATTATCTGGGAGTACGCATTAGGAGTGATTTAAAATGGAATGATCATATAATGTTGATCGTCGGTAAAGCAGATGCCAGACTGAGATTCATTGGAAGAATCCTAAGGAAATGCAATCCGAAAACAAAGGAAGTTGGTTACAGTACGCTTGTTCGCCCACTGCTTGAATACTGCTCAGCAGTGTGGGATCCGTACCAGATAGGGTTGAAAGAAGATATAGAGAAGATCCAACGGAGAGCAGCGCGCTTCGTTACAGGATCATTTAGTAATCGCGAAAGCGTTACGGAGATGATAGATAAACTCCAATGGAAGACTCTGCAGGAGAGACGCTCAGTAGCTCGGTACGGGCTTTTGTCAAAGTTTCGAGAACATACCTTCACCGAAGAGTCAAGCAGTATATTGCTCCCTCCTACGTATATCTCGCGAAGAGACCATGAGGATAAAATCAGAGAGATTAGAGCCCACACAGAGGCATACCGACAATCCTTCTTTCCACGAACAATACGAGACTGGAATAGAAGGGAGAACCGATAGAGGTACTCAAGGTACCCTCCGCCACACACCGTCAGGTGGCTTGCGGAGTATGGATGTAGATGTAGATCGTGGGCAGATTCTTGTTGTTCCTGCCACAGTCTTTTTCTAGCAATTTTTTTGGTGGATCTGTGAGCGGTTTGGTTGAGTGGAGAAAACTACTTCTTAACTTAAGGCGTTTTGGTAACATTTGGTGCCCATTAGCGGATGACGTTGATCTTGAACCTGTTTTGTTCGTTCAACTCTGCTCTGTACTGAACGTCGGACGTTTGGCGGAGCAATTCCAGATAAGGAGAATAGGTGTTCTACTCTTGTTGACTTAAAGACATCCAGTAATATGTCTACACGTCTGGCTCAGGACAGTGTCCAGTTTGTGTGGCATGACCGCTCCCAGACAGGACTTGCAAACTCAGCAGTAGAGTAACAGAGTGCCAATGCGGTGGTGCGTAAAACTTTTGGATTAGCTCCCCATTTTGATGTTGTTAGCTTGCAAAGTAAGTTATTCCGTGATTGGACTTTTGCCCTGCTCTTCTCAATGTGCCGCTTGAGTGAGTGTCCTATGAAGTGTAACTCCCAAGTACACTGGGAAAGGGCAGTGTGTTAATCTTGTGTCATTCCACCAAACATTCAGTTCTCGCTCTGCCTCTCTGTTGTTAAGATGGATTAGGCAAGTTTGGGTCTTACTTGGATTGGGTTTCAGCTGATTTTTATGGTAATAGTTGGTGAGATTTTCCAGGTTCTCAGCTAGTATTTCCTCAATATCTAGTTTGATGCCTGAACTGCTATTGCGCTATCATTAGCATAAATGAAAGATCTTGATCGGGGACTCAGTCCCTCTCTATGACATCGTGGAGCTGCAACCCATTGAACGTGGTCTGGCCCATCTAGGGTGCAGCGCGACCGCAGTTTTTTCTCTGGTATACAGGGCGCGGAACCACTAGAGACCTTTCAAAACCATTCGGCGAAATCTGAACGTGTTCTGAAGCACCAAAGGAGGTTACGCTTTTTCAGCCGTACTGTGATCATGGAAAGGGGGGGGCGTGGGTGGGGGGAGGGATGCACGACATTAACACTTGCGTGAATAAAACAGTAAAAGGTCCCTCCAAAACGCTCCACTTCGGCAACATCCTCGGTTCCACCTCCACTCTTTTGTTGGGCACTTTAAAAATGACGCTGCACGAGGACAGCCATTCACTGTTTCCTAGGCACCGATGTGACAGGCATCCTTTTCGACACCCCTTAGATATGGCAAGTGTCCTGCAGCTGCGCTAGTTCAGCGACTTCGCGCCACTCAGGTGGGGCGTGTCGAAATAGCAGCATGTTATACCGGCGTCTAGGTATAGTGAATGACTGTCTTTTAGAAAGTGTCCAACAAATATGTCCGGATGTTGGGCGATTGGAGACTTTTAAAGGTGCTCTTTGCTGTCTTATTGACGCATGTGACAATGTCACAACCCCCTCCCCTGATCACGCCTCAGCAGGGCGCGACTCTTGAGGGCTGAAAAACACGGACACTCTCTGCTGCTTCGGTCCACGTTCTTATCTCGTCGTGTGGTTTTGAATGCTCCTCAGTGGCTGCTCAGAGTAAAAATAGTAATCGCGCTAAACATCAAAGGGGTGCGATCGCGTTCAGAGGGGTTCCAGATCCAGGATGTTCTTAGAGAAGGGTTGAATCGTCCTGGAAGTGTCAATAGACTCAAAGATTGTCAAGAACGTGTTCCTGTTGCTCGTCGGACTGCGATCTGTCTTTTCGACAGCGAAATGTCTGACAATCAACGCACCAAAGGAAGAGGTGGTTTAACTGACGCCCTTCATACGATCCCCTGAGGCCTTTTCGTGTTGACTCTGAACGGCAGTGTGACTGAAGTGTTTTCCATAGCCACCCGTAAGAAAACCCCTTGATTTCAACACTGGGCGTCGCGGTCGAGAGAAAGGCTGAAACGTGGGCAAGAGGGGGTGTGAGGACCTTCCCATAGTGTGACATGACCATAGTGTGTTGGACAGAATGGTGGTGAAATCTGGTCCCAATGTGACATCATTAACCCACCTTACACCTTACATAAACTTCTGAGCTCTGGCTTCTTTATCACACGTGTCGACACCTTGCTGTTTGAAGGGTCTCCAAGTCCGAGGGTGACGTCGCAGGGCCGGCCGCTGTGGCCGAGCGGTTCTAGGCGCTTCAGTCCGGAACCGCGCTGCTGCTAAGGTCGCAGGTTCGAATCCTGCCTCGGGCATGGATGTGTGTGATGTCCTTAGGTTAGTTAGGTTTAAGTAGTTCTAAGTCTAGGGGACTGATGACCTCAGATGTTAAGTCCCATAGTGCTCAGAGCCATTTGAACCATTTGACGTCGCAGGGTTCCAGCCTTTTGCACCATTACAGAAGAAGGTTGTAGGCATTTTGGTGACAACTTTTAAATTTCTGCCACGCAATGGGAGACAGTTACTGGGGTTCGAAATCTTGACCCTTTAACTGTGTTGCGCAGTGAATATACGACAGTGACTTTGGTGTAATAAGTATTCTACCATAGTTGACACATACCGTTTTTCTTTACATCACAGTTTTTTTTTTCGGCATTGCGTCTAACACTGAAAGAAGTTCTGTGTCTGGGAACACTGGAAGAAGTTCAATTTTGATTATCGTTCATAATATACACGGAATTGGAATCATCGCATGGTTAAAATTACATTCAATATTCTTCGCCTCACTTTATTCACACCTATATTTCAGACACAGATTTTCACTACTTGTGGAGAGCGCAGTCTCATACCCCCGGAGGCCACCGCTCCACTAAGATTAATGTCGTTGTAACTTCGAACTAAACTTCGAGCATCTTCGAAAACTCTCGTGGGTGATCGGTTTCACAACACGCCCCCTACTAAATTTTATTTATCGTGGATATATACACTGAAGCCCCAAAGAAACTGGTATAGGCACGCGTATTCAAATACACAGAGATGCAAACACGCAGAATACGGGGCTGCGGTCGGCAAAGCCCACGTAAGACAAGTGTCTGGCGCGGTTGTTAGATCGGTTACTGCTGCTACAATGGCAGGTTATCAAGATTTATGACCATTTCACGACTGTGCCGTGAATATCAGGAATCCGGTAAAACATCAAATCTCCGACATCGCTGAGGCCAGAAAAACACCCTGCAAGAACTGGACTAACGACGACTGAAGTGAATCGTGCAACGTAACAGAATCTCAACCCTTCCGCAAATTGCTGCAGATTTCAATGCTGGGCTCTCAGAAAGTATCAGCGTGCGAACCATTCAACGAAACATCATCGATATGGGCTTGCGGAGGTCCATTCTTGTACTCTTGATAACTGCACGATGCAAAGCTTTACGCCTCGTCTGGGCCTGTCAACACCGACATTGGACTGTTGATGACTGGAAACATGTTGCCTGGTCGGACGAGCCTCGTTTCAAACTGTATCAGGCGGACGGACGTGTACGAGTATGGAGACAACCTCATGAAACCACGGACCTTGCATGTCAGCACGGGACTGTTCAAGCTGGTAAAGGCTGCGTAATGCTGTGGGGCGTGTGCAGTTGGAGTGATATGGGACCCTTTATATTTCTAGATCCGACACTGACAGGTGACACGTACGTAAGCATGCTGTCTGATCACCTCCATCCATTTACACTCCTGGAAATGGAAAAAAGAACACATTGACACCGGTGTGTCAGACCCACCATACTTGCACCGGACACTGCGAGAGGGCTGTACAAGCAATGATCACACGCACGGCACAGCGGACACACCAGGAACCGCGGTGTTGGCCGTCGAATGGCGCTAGCTGCGCAGCATTTGTGCACCGCCGCCGTCAGTGTCAGCCAGTTTGCCGTGGCATACGGAGCTCCATCGCAGTCTTTAACACTGGTAGCATGCCGCGACAGCGTGGACGTGAACCGTATGTGCAGTTGACGGACTTTGAGCGAGGGCTTATAGTGGGCATGCGGGAGGCCGGGTGGACGTACCACCGAATTGCTCAAGACGTGGGGCGTGAAGTCTCCACAGTACATCGAAGTTGTCGCCAGCGGTCGGCGGAAGGTGCACGTGCCCGTCGACCTGGGACCGGACCGCAGCGACGCACGGATGCACGCCAAGACCGTAGGATCCCACGCAGTGCCGTAGGGGACCGCACCGCCACTTCCCAGCAAATTAGGGACACTGTTGCTCCTGGGGTATCGGCGAGGACCATTCGCAACCGTCTCCATGAAGCTGGGCTACGGTCCCGCACACCGTTAGGCCGTCTTCCGCTCACGCCCCAACATCGTGCAGCCCGCCTCCAATGGTGTCGCGACAGGCGTGAATGGAGGGACGAATGGAGACGTGTCGTCTTCAGCGATGAGAGTCGCTTCTGCCTTGGTGCCAATGATGGTCGTATGCGTGTTTGGCGCCGTGCAGGTGAGCGCCACAATCAGGACTGCATACGACCGAGGCACACAGGGCCAACACCCGGCATCATGGTGTGGGGAGCGATCTCCTACACTGGCCGTACACCACTGGTGATCGTCGAGGGGACACTGAATAGTGCACGGTACATCCAAACCGTCATCGAACCCATCGTTGTACCATTCCTAGACCGGCAAGGGAACTTGCTGTTCCAACAGGACAATGCACGTCCGCATGTATCCCGTGCCACCCAACGTGCTCTAGAAGGTGTAAGTCAACTACCCTGGCCAGCAAGATCTCCGGATCTGTCCCCCATTGAGCATGTTTGGGACTGGATGAAGCGTCGTCTCACGCGGTCTGCACGTCCAGCACGAACGCTGGTCCAACTGAGGCGCCAGGTGGAAATGGCATGGCAAGCCGTTCCACAGGACTACATCCAGCATCTCTACGATCATCTCCATGGGAGAATAGCAGCCTGCATTGCTGCGAAAGGTGGATATACACTGTACTAGTGCCGACATTGTGCATGCTCTGTTGCCTGTGTCTATGTGCCTGTGGTTCTGTCAGTGTGATCATGTGATGTATCTGACCCCAGGAATGTGTCAATAAAGTTTCCCCTTCCTGGGACAATGAATTCACGGTGTTCTTATTTCAATTTCCAGGAGTGTATATCCATCGTGCATTCCGACGGAGTTGGACAATTCCAGCAGGACAATGCGACATTCCACACGTCCAGAACGGCTACACAGTGGCTCCAGGAACACTCTTCTGGCCACCAAACTCCCCAGACATGACAACTGCTGAGCATATCTGGGATGCCTTGCAACGTGCTATTCAGAAGAGATCTCCACCCCCCCCCCCCCCCCTCTTACGGATTTATGGATAGCCCTGCAGGATTCATGGTGTCCGTTCCTCCAGCACTACTTCAGACATTAATCGTGTCCATGCCACGTAGTGTTGCGGCACTTCTGTGAGCTCGCGGGGGTCCTACACTATATTAGGAAGGTATACCAGTTTCTTTGGCTCTTCAGCGTACATCACTGAGGCATATTTTTATGATTATTGAGATTTTCTCCGAGTTTTCGGGTCCTAAATTGTTAACATTTTCTAAATATGATTATATTCATGTCGAAAGTTGTTCGGAAGCTGCGGCTGTTGCACAAGTTCCGATCAGGGCTTGCTTCTCTAAATGTACACTCTTCCTGCTGAGCCATGTTTTACCCCGGCCACTTCTCCCTGGAGCTACACAGGCTGTGGTAGCTCGTCATGTGCGCGAATTTTTAAATGACTCGTCTGCTGGCGTTGAAGGCGTTTCTTATGGAGACGTCACATGTTCAAGATCAAATATCGCAGTTAGCGGATTCGTTCGGGACGTGGATACTGGGAACACTATCACGAGAAACTAGACAGTATACTCGTATACTCGCTACGACTTCACAGTGTAAACTGAGCTACAACTGCAGAGCTAGTATAAAATGATATACAGAAATAATTAAAACAAGGAATGCGGCGTCTTCTCCTTTTTATACTGTAGTACCTTGAGTAGCTGTATAGTTCTTTACAGTATAACGTTGTTGTTAGCTTCTCTCTTAAGAGAGGAGTTAAATCTGTTCTACAGTCAGTGCCACAAGGCCTTACTCTGTGCGGGTTCACGAACGGATTCTTGGCACGCAGATAATTCACAAAAGCCATCTGCATTCTGAGGTGAGCGACAACGCCGAATGTCGGTGAATGAGATTCAGGCGAGAATCAGTATGCCTACCACACTACGGAGAGGTGGCTAATGTAATCTTCTCAAGCCACGATAGCATCGACGATCTGCAGAATAATAGATCTTGCTAGTCCTCACACTTGGCACCCACAACGCTGCTGGAACAGCGTGAGAGCCAATAAAACTGGAGCAGACGTGCTCTGTCTGCTCTCCAGGAACTTTGACTGAGGCACTTCACGATATTTAAGAATAAGCGAGATACTGTAGTGGTTAAAACACTGTATTTCGATACGTGAGGACAGGGGCTCGGATACTCAGCCAGATTTTGTTTGTCTGTAGTTTCCCTTGACCGCTAACGGTGAATGTTGGGATTGTTCCTTTGGAGAGGAAACAGGTAGTTTTCTTGACCGTCCTTGTCTTAATTCGAGCTTCACGCCCACCAGTTCGCTGACCAAAAGTTAGATCCCAATCTTCCGTGCCGCTTTCGTCTAATATTTTTGGTGACGTGAAAGTCTTTTTTTTAAACACCTTCAAGCGAGGTAGCCACAGCAATTTATAACGAAATAAGAGACCCAGAGGCGCCACTAACTCTTTCACGCTCAATTTAAGTGATTTGTATGCGCGTCGTGAATGGCGGAAGGGCATATTGAAAGCAGTACGTAACGTTCAATCCTCTGACTGCTTTAATGTCGGTACTAAAGTCGTATGGCACTGTTGCCTGGGAGACCACGAAGGGCTGGCCGGGGTGGCCGAGCGGTTCTAGGCGCTACAGTCTGGAACCGAGCGACCGCTACGTTCGCAGGCTCGAATCCTGCCTCGGGCTTGGATGTGTGTGATGTCCTTAGGTTAGTTAGGTTTAAGTAGTTTTAAGTCCTAGGGGACTGATGACCTCAGAAGTTAAATCCCATAGTGCCCAGAGCCATTTGAACCATTTTTAGACCACGAAGGGCAATCTCAGCGGCCTAATTGGAAAGACTTTCCTGTCTATCACGAACAATAGCCTGTTTTCTACACGAAGTGTGACAGTTGTTTATTTAAGTGTATCTGGTAAGAGCGGAGACTGTAATGTGTGTGTGTGTGTGTGTGTGTGTGTGTGTGTGTGTGTGTGTGTGTAGCATAATGTCATGTTTATGTTTGCTGAACGTGAGAGAAAGGAAATGGCGAAACCTGGTGCTGGCACTTATCCCATTCCTCTCCAATGGCACTACGGAGGCCGCCGAGCTTAAGGTCCCCATCCAACGGACGCACCACATGCTTGTAGTACATTGTACTAGTACTAAGTACTTAGCTTTGAAAACTTCAGTTCTGAATTACCCATGTTCTGTATTCGCGGAACGAATCAGATGCCAACCTTGCAAGTGTTAATAATTTTGTAATGTAACGATTTTAAGAATCTTTTGTTCCTTGTACGTTTCACTCTCTTCTCCAAGGGGAGGGAAGGGGAGGGGAGGAACGGAGAGATGTATTTGATATCCGATCTATTATAGAGTCACGGTTCTTTTCAGCCAATTAACAGCCGACCTGTATATCCTGTTGATGAGAATCCCATGGGGAAGGGACTACCGTTTCTGACATTTGACTTAAAGGAAAGGGAAACGACTATAATTAGAATAATAATGTAACAATAGCAAAACCACGCGGAAAAAATACATACATCAAATCAAGGTGGCCGTACAGAGATTTCAGCACCGCCCCTCTAATTACGTGTTCGGTGTCTTGATCACTGACTCGTATAACAAACTACGAAGCAGTTCGTGCCACGACGATTCTTACCATAAGCTTTCACAGAATACATCTGATACAATTGATCCATATGGTAAACTCATAACACACTATTTTTGGCAGTCATTGTGTGTAAACGATGACGAAATCGCACTTAAAGGAAAAAAATGAAAGGGTCATCGTAATTTTGAGACGATTTGCAATTTTGCTTTAACAAGCGGCAGAGGCTAAATCAGTATCCCAATTCACCTCACCTACAAGTTGTTCACACTGTTACCATTCAAGAAATTTATGCAGCTTAGCAGTTCTCAGCTAAGTGTGCTGGATGAGACTACTTTTTCTTGTCTAGATTAGTTTAAGGGGTGACCGCAGGTCTTTCCTATCGGCACAGAGTGCTAGATACTTGCTTAGCATATATCTATTACACGTAATGCGCAACAATTGCAGAAGGCAACGTTTTCTTATTGTGTCCTTCTGTGTAGAATTAACTCGTTGGGAGCTTACTGCTACGACGTTTAGCGCACTAAACAAAAAACAACAGCAACAGTTTACTCGTATATACTCTTCACGTAACAAGGGAAATGTGTGTTCAAAAATGGTTCTGAGCACTATGGGACTTAACATCGGAGGTCATCAGTCCCCTTTAACTTAGAACTACTTAAACCTAACTAACTTAAGGACGTCAGACACATCCATGCCCGGGGCAGGATTCGAACCTGCGACCGTAGCAGTCGCGCAGATCCGGACTGAATCGCCTAGAACCGCTCGGCCTCCGCGGCCGGCAAAAATGTGTCTTCGTGCGAAAAGGGCCGAGTCAGACAAATTTAGTAAATTACTTGCATCTGGTGAATCAAATGCACAGTTACTCTAATTGTGCGGTCTAACGCACTGATTTCCGGGCGGGAAGGCGTGCCGGTCCCCAGCACGAATCCGCCCGGCGGATTAGTGTCGAGGTTCGGTGTGCCGGTCAGTCTGTGGATGGTTTTTAAGGCAGTTTTCCATCTGCCAGGGCGAAAGCGGGCTCGTTCCCCTTATTCCACCTCAGTTACACTATGTCGGCGATTGCTGCGCAAACACCTTCTCCACGTGCGCGTACACCATAATTACTCTACCACGCAAACATTCGTCTGGTGTGAGACGTTCCCGGGAGGGGCCGAACCCCACAATAACCCTGGGTTCGGTGTGGGACGGCGGTGGGGTGGGTGGACTGCTGTGGTCTGTTGTGGGATTGTGAACCACTGAGGGCTACGGCGGGGACGAAGCCTCTCTCCGTTGTTTCTAGGTTCCCACTTCCATACAATACAATACTCTAATTGTAAACCTATAACTTGATCATAAAAAGCATTATTATTACTGCTACTACATGATATGTCCAGCAGTAATTTTACTGTATGATAAAAAGAGAAGGGTCGAGTCATTCCCTCACTCTCTTGAGCCGCAGTGAACTCTAAAAGCGGCCTCAGTTGTCCTTGGCGTCCAGCCGAGGAGTTGCTTGAATAGAGAAACGGCATAATCATGATTCATGTATCAGCTGCTTCGGCTGGGACGAGGCGACATGCTGATCACGTCACCTCTTGAACCGGCAAGCTACTACTACGGTCAGTGCTACTTCATCCGCAAGCAGAACGGATAGAGTGCAACAGCACAGTATAAATTTTAAATCGCCGCACTAAAAGTCCCGATGATTCTATTATGTCAACTGCCATTCTAACGTTCTCACCGGAAAGAGCTTACTTGTTGGCAGTGCTTGATTTGTGACGGTATCTCTGAAGAAAGAAAATCAGAACGGCAAATTTTTAGATGGGCTACGATAGAACTTTATTTTTAATCAGTAAAAATATTCTATTGGCACTTTTGAAATGCGCAGAGGAGCGTTAATAACGTTTCAAGAAGCCTAAATTAAATAAAAAAAGCCTGCAGGTCGCAGTACGGAAACTCAGTTTTTACAAATCAAGCTCTGCTTCATACTAACTTTGCAAACATCACAGGAATGTTCGCAAGGCTTTCCGGAGGGTGAGGAGGAAGTAATTCAATATTTTGACTGCCTTTCCTTTCTGACAAACTTGAAACTGACTCCGTCAGTATTCTCTAGAAGAAACTGCTCGAGGAAGAACCCTAGGGCTTCACAGCTTCCAAATAGAGCTATTACAAAAGCCAAGAAATTAAGCAATTGAATGAATAACGCTATTTCGCCAAGAAAGAATTTATCTACATGTACCTGGCCTAAAAAGAGGGAAAAAACTACGTACCTACCCTGAAGAAAGGGAACACAAGATAGTGTGAAAATTACAGAACAATAGCTTTGATACCTTATGCTAGCAAGATCCTCTTAAGAATCATCCAAAACCTAAGAAAACCATACACGGACAGAGAGTTGCTAAGGGAACAAGCAGGATTCAGGAAAGGTAGAGGCATCAGGCGTCAAATAGCAAACTAAGATGAATCACAGAAAAAGCCAGAGAGTATCAACAAGAGTTACATATGTGCTTCACAGACTACAGCAAGAACTATTCGTACAGCGTAACGCGCAACGCTCTAGTTTGCGAGACAGGGATATGAGGCAGATCCGGATCGAATCTGCGCTGCGAATTAACGTCCGTGGCCTGGTTACATAGGCCAGTCTGAGAGTGGGTTTTATAGGCGGTTTCCCGCACTCGTTTAGCCAAGTGCTAGGTTGATCCCCAAACACGTCTAAGAGAATACAATGCACCGACAGTAACAACACGGCAACACACGGAACGAGGTTCACACAACTCATAGAAAGATGGCGCACACGAGTTAGCTTACCTGGACGACTACGGCGACATCAAGGGCATCCGGCTGCATTATTAAATAATAAAATATTATTTTCTAAACGTCCGCCCCCAGTAGCTGAGTGGTCAGCGCGACAGAATGTCAATCCTAAGGGTCCGGGTTCGATTCCCGGCTGTGTAGGAGATTTTCTCCGCTCAGGGACTGGGTGTTGTGTTGTCCCAATCATCATCATTTCATCCCCATCGACGCGAAAGTCGCCGAAGGGGCGTCAAATCGAAAGACTTGCACCCGGCGAAAGGTCTACCCGACGGGAGGCCCTAGTCACACGACATTTTCTAAATTCTGCAAAAGCGAATCCCGAACTATGCATTCTAATGAAAAGAAAGAATAATGGCCTACACCAAAGCATTTGACTGTTTAAGTCACTCAAAAATGTAGTGAGCACAAGACTTTACGGGAATACTACAGCACCTTGAACAGCTTATCAGAAATCTGTATAAAAACCAAGAAGCAACCACAAAAAAAAAAAAAAAAAAAAAAAAAAAAAAAAAAAAAAAAAAAAAAAAGAAAAAAAAATAATAATAAATAAAAAATTAAAAAAAGCAAGAATATACAGAAACTTACTGTATACTGAAAGGGGTTAGGCAAATGTGTGTATTATCTCCGTTTCGTTTGTATGGCGAATACGTAATGACAAATGCACACCTAATAGTCGTGGAAGCGGGAATTAAATTTGAGGCATTTGATCAACAATGTAAGATATGCAGATGGCACAACACCTATAGCACGTAGTGAAGAAGACATTAAAAGAAAGCTGGAAAAATGTGAGAAGGAAGTGATCAATTTGTCATAGGACTACATTTTAAGGAAATAAAAATTTTGACAACACTAATGAAGACTAACGTCGTGATAGGTGGAGAATTCATCGAGGAAATCAATACATACGTTTTGTTATGATGTACGATAGCAATATGCTACTCTTGCACTCAGACCGATACATTTACGGATGGTTAAACTCCAATCTTGCTTCAGGTACTATTTAGGGATTCCGAAAACAGCGATCGTGTGAGACCCAACTCGCTTTATTTGTTCATGAGACCCAGAAAATATTAGATACAGGCTCCCAGGTAGATGTCATTTTCCTTGACTTCCGGAAGGCGCTCGATACAGTTCCGCACTGTCGCCTGATAAACAAAGTAAGAGCCTACGGAATATCAGACCAGCTGTGTGGCTGGATTGAAGAGTTTTTAGCAAACAGAACACAGCATGTTGTTCTCAATGGAGAGACGTCTACAGACGTTAAAGTAACCTCTGCCGTGCCACAGGGGAGTGTTATGGGACCATTGCTTTTCACAATATATATATAAATGACCTAGTAGATAGTGTCGGAAGTTCCACGCGGCTTTTCGCGGATGATGCTGTAGTACACAGAGAAGTTGCAGCATTAGAAAATTGCAGCGAAATGCAGGAAGATCTGCAGCGGATAGGCACTTGGTGCAGGGAGTGGCAACTGACCCTTAACATAGACAAATGTAATGTATTGCGAATACATAGAAAGAAGGATGCTTTATAGTATGATTATATGATAGCGGAACAAACACTGGTAGCAGTTACTTCTGTAAAATATCTGAGAGTATGCGTACGGAACGATTTGAAGTGGAATGATCATATAAAATGAATTGTTGGTAAGGCGGGTGCCAGGTTGAGATTCATTGGGAGATTCCTTAGAAAATGTAGTCCATCAACAAAGGAGGTGGCTTACAAAACACTCGTTCGACCTATATTTGAGTATTGCTCATCAGTGTGGGATCCGTACCAAGTCGTGTTGACAGAGGAGATAGAGAAGATCGAAAGAAGAGCGGCGCGTTTCGTCACAGGGTTATTTGGTAAGCGTGATAGCGTTAAGGAGATGTTTAGCAAACTCAAGTGGCAGACTCTGCAAGAGAGGCGCTCTGCATCGCGGTGTAGCTTGCTGTCCAGGTTTCGAAAGGGTGCGTTTCTGGATGAGGTATCGAATATATTGCTTTCCCCAACTTATACCTCCCGAGGAGATCACGAATTTAAAATTAGAGAGAGTCGAGCGTGCACGGAGGCCTTCCGGCAGTCGTTCTTCCCGCGAACCATACGCGACTGTAACAGGAAAGGGAGGTAATGACAGTGGCACGTAAAGTGCCCTCCGCCACACACCGTTGGGTGGCTTGCGGAGTATAAATGTAGATGTAGGTGTAGGGTATATGTGGATTAACAAAACTAATTTCTCAATGTTTCCGACGCTAATAAAAAGCTTATTTCCTATTCCCACTTCATACTAATACGTGCACGTAGCACACGAGCTCACACACGAATGTCTGCCAGTGTTCATTTTGTGTCGTCGACGCGTCCGATAAAGGAGCAAAACTGTACACGGACACGGACGAAGGAGCGAGACGGCCATCGCCTAGTTTCTCATTAAGTGCTCCGTCCGTATCTAGGTCAACAGTTGCAGATGAGCTAACTTCAATTACGGCAACTTGCTCTTTCTTGCTTTTGAGGAGCGGGAGTCTCTATATCATATCTGAAATTGTGTCGTGGGGAATCTGTTTGTGTTGTTGTAGTCTTCAGTTGAAGACGTTTGATGCAGCTCTCCACGCTAGTCAATCGTGTGCAAGCCGCCTCTTCTCTGTATAACTACTCAGCGTGCATCCATTTGAACCTGTTTAACGTATTCGAGCGTTTGTCCCCCTCTATTATTTTTACCCTCCACACGTCCCTGCATTAACCATTCCTCTTGAAACGCCTTGTATATGAAGGTTATAATGTTCTAAAAAGTCCGTGATGATTATCTATGTTACCTCTCTTTTTATTGAAGGACAGTGTTGACACTAGCGAGAATTGCTGTTTCGCTCGCAAGTAAAGAATATGTGATTCAAATCAAATGATATTGGGGAGTCTGTGATACTTATCCTGTGGCTGTGGCTGCGAAAGTTTCCATGTCGGAGCGCATCTTCATGAGGGATTTTAGGGACCCCCTACTGCAGTCCAATCTGTAACTCACCATCTTCTGTGGGGAGAAGGTTGCAGATTATAGTCCAGGCGGTCTCTAGGCCACGTCGTGCTACCACTTCCCACTTTCCCTTCCAGGCGTTGTGTGCCTTTGCTTTTAAGTTCAGGGATGTGATAAGATGCAGCGACATCGGGATATGCATGCGACTACTGTGAGAGCCGTGTCCTATGTAATGAGAGCTACATACTTTGTTCGGTGTCCCAGAGAAAGTGAAGTTCCATCTGTTAAACCACCTACTTCATTAACTGCTTATTGGATGCAAGTTAGACATAAAATTACAAACATAAAAAGCCAAGAGCGTTAGGTAAGGTATGTGAACAACTTTATAACTATCTTGTTTCCATAAGGTTTCTTCCATATCTGGTGCCACAGCTACAAATTTATTAGAAGACAATTTCATGTTCCATCTTGGCTGTTTGACGATCATAGTCATTTATTTCACATGATCAGTTGATTTCAGCGATGTACCATTTTCAAGCGCTTACTATAATAATGTCGTGTGACTAGAGCCTCCCGTCGGGTAGACCGTTCGCCGGGTGCAAGTCCTTCGATTTCACGCCACTTCGGCGACTTGCGCCTCGATGGGGATGAAATGATGATGATTAGGACAACACAACACCCAGTCCCTTAGCGGACAAAATCTCCGACCCATACGGCAATCGAACCCGGGCCCTTTGGATTGACATTCTGTCGCGCTGACCACTCAGCTACGGGGGGCGGACTAGCGCTTACTCATAATATGTATATCTGGATATGTAAATAAATAACTGCTGACGTAGTACACTAGAACGAAATTAACATTCCATACCCGTCAATAATTAAAGAACACTTTTGTGAAGTATACAAAAGTTATGTCCAAATGTAACAAAAGAAAAAGCTGGTTCGTAAAAGCAGAGAAATCATGGAAGACGAATGTGCATCCTAGTTGTTTTTCGACTTCGATATCCGCAAACTACGAGCGAAAAAGCAGTGTACTTCAGAACATGCAAAAAAGAGCACAGAACACCTACGTGAGTGTTTAACTGCCGATCAATGCGAATCTGTACCAAACAAAACAATAAACGTAAAATATATTCCACACTCTTTCGCTGTGTTGGCTCACTTGGCGTAACGAGTGTGACTCCATATTTTATGAGTCGGCATCTTGACTGGTCCGATGCGACCCACCATCAATTCCTCTCTTGTGTCAACCTCTTCATTTCAGAATAGCACTTGCATCCTATGCCTCAATTACTCGTTGGATATCTTCCAATCTCTGTCTTACCCTACAGTTGTTACCCTCTGATAACATGAAAACTATCAACCTGTCCCTTCTTCTTGTAGGTGTTTTCGACGTGTCCCTTTCTTCGCCTATTCTCCGGAGGACCTCCCCATTCCCTGTCATATCAGTTTAACTAATACTCAGCATCCTTCTATAGCATATCTCAAACCCTTCGATCCTGTTGTGTTCCGGTTTTCCCAAAGTCATCGATTCGCCACTACGCAATGCTGTCCTCCTTGCTTCGTCCGTGATACGTTAATATGCTTCTAACATATCTCAATACCAATCTTCCATAATTCTGATTTTAAGGTTACCGTTAATCTCTTTTCTGTTGCCCTTCATTACATTCACCTTTCTTCGGTTTACTCTCAACCCATAGTGTGCGCTCATTAGACTGTTCACTCCATTCAACAGGTCCTGTAATTCTTCTGCACTTTCTCTGGGGATAGCAATGTCATCAGTGATCTTATCACCGATATTATTTCACCCTCAATCTTAATTCTACACTTGACACTTTATTCTTTTATTATCACTGGTTCTTCGATTTACGGATTAAACGCTACGAACGACAGACTGAACACCTGCCTTACAACCTTTTTCAACCCGAGCACTTCGTTGTTGCTCTTCTATTCAGATATTTTCCCTTTTGGTTCCTGCACATATTGTATTTTACTCATATTTCCCTAGAGATGATCCCTATTTGTCTCACTATTTCGAACATCTTGCAGCATTTTACATTACCGAAAGTTTTTTCTAGGTCGACGAACCCTATGAAGGTGTCTTGACTTTTCTTAAGTCTTACATCCATCAGCAAGCATAGCGTCAGAACTGCCTGTCTGGCGCCTTTGCCTTCTCTAAGGCCAAACTGATCGTCATCTAGGAGATCCTGAAATTTCTTTCTCATTCTTCTGTACACTATTCTTGTCCATCTAGTAATCGGAAACACGAAACAAAGAGTCCCCGTGCCAGCGAAAGGTAGGCTTTATGGAAGTGTTTCTGAACACATTACAAGCAGTATCTTCCCACCATTTCTTTCTAGATACAAGGGGTAGGCAAATGAAAAAGAGACGCCTTAATACATTTATCCCATTGTGAATTGCCTTTCTAAGCTTCTGCAACGGAGTCGAAGCAACCTGGGCACGTGTGTGTAGACATTGTCCTGCAACAGAATGATGCTAGACGTCAATATTCCTTGGCGTTTGGACTTGATTGCGCGCTTCAATTTTTGCAAAGTGTCCACGTACCGCGGTGGGTTAATTTTAGCACCGTGTTCCGGAAGGTCAGTGAACCAGCGCTTGCAGTCAAAGAAAAGTGTCATCATGACTTTCCCGGAGATTGCGTGCAAGGCTTGGGATTTTTTTCGACGGATGTGAAACCATATGCTTCCTCTGATAGCTCTAGCACTTGCTCTCTGGCTCAAAATAATGACACCATACTTCATCTCCCGCGACAATACGGGACAGCAAATGATATTCTTCGTCGATATAACGTCCAGTTACTGCAATGACGTCGATATTTTGTTCAACTTCTGCTCCTCGGTCAGTGTGTGGGGAACCTGCTGCGCACAGATTTTCCGGAACTTCACGTGCTCCGTCGTGATGGCGTTGAGTGGTGTCGTGTCTAATGCCCAACAAGAGCCGAGTGTCTTTCACCGTCCGCCGTTGGTCATTTCTGAGGCCGGTATTACACTATCAAATTTCTTTGTCAAAGATTTGATCAAAGATGTGATCAAATATTCCGTCAAATATATTTGACAAAGATCTTTGACGTAGCGCTAGAAGGGGTATTACATTGTCATCATATTTTTCGTCAAAGTTCAAGATGGCTGACAACAACAACTTGTTATTAACTGCAGCAGTTGCATGTACCACAGTTGCACTGTGTGCACATGCGGAAGAGAAGCGGTGGAAAAAAGGAAACATACCTGGGTGAAGCCGTAGGTTTTACGACGACACGATAAAAGCATTCAACAAAACTTGTTACGTGAGCTTATAGTGGAGGACGTCAAGTCGTACATCAATTACTTAAGAATGAATGAGCATACACTCCTGTATGTGCTCAGTGAAGTGTATCCTCATATCACAAAGCACAATATTCACTTAAGAACTGCTACATCTGCAGAAGACAGGCTCACTGTAACACCCCGATTCCTTGCTACAGGAAAGGGTTAGGTTAGGTTAGGTTAGGTCAGGTCAGGTCTCCAATCTTCGTAATCTATTTTTGTATTCAGCGCGCCTCACGTTGTAAGGCGCCTCATCAGCTTCATACATCTCTATTACTTTTGTAGTTCGGCAAACACTAATTGTATTTACCGGCAATGTTTATAAAAACACTACAGACGACAGAATGCAGCGATGATAGCGCTCCATGTGGTAACATGTCACATTGCGGTGAGCAGAAGACAAGCGACTTCTTTGATCAAGTCTACAGCGAGGCCCTAGATTTGATCAAATATTGGACGACATTTGACAAAGTTCCCTATTACACCATCAAATATCATTGACAAAGATATTTGACAAAGACATTTGATAGTGTAATACCGGCCTGACGGCAGTATTCACCACAGCAATAGCAAAAGGGGTAATGACACGGTGAGCCTGTCCTGGGCGACTGCTATCTTTCAACGATATCCGACTTTCTCGAAATCGTTTATTCCACGCAAACACACCCGGACACGACATACTGTGTTCGCCATGCACAGCAGCCATACGGGCATTAATTTCACTCCTCGACACCGCTTCCGCAGTTAAAATCCGCATTACACCTCGCTGTTCCTCTTTCCCGGCCTCCGTAGTGAAATTGGACGCGCACACGACGCGCCGACATCACGTCGAGCACGTGTAACAGGCATATGGCACAGTGCTGAAGGGTCGCGCTGCTACTTCCTGATTCCCAATAGAGGGCACTTCTACACACAGACACAACTGCGTTACCAACGTCCGCGCCACGCCCTTTATACAATGATCATGGATACCTCCTAATATCGTGTCAGACCTCCATTTGCTCGGCCTAGTGCAGCAACTCTACGCGGCATAGACTCAACAAGCCGTTGGAAATCCCTTACAGAAATATCGAGCCATGATGCCTCTATAGCCGTACACAATTGCGGACGTGTTGCCGCCGCAGGATTTTGAACACCAACTGGCCTCTCAATTACCTCCCATAAATCTTAAACGGGATTCGTGTAGGGCGATCTGAGTGGGCAAATAATTCGCCCGGATTGTCCAGAACGTTCTTCAAACCAATCGCGAGCAAATGTGACCCGGTGACATGGCGCACTGCCATCCATAAAAACTCCATCGTTGTTTGGGAACATGAAGTCCATCAATGGCTGCAAATGGTTTACAAGTTGCCGAACATAACCATTTCTAGTCAATGATCGGATCACTTGGTGCGGAGGACCCAGTCCGTTCCATGTAAACACACCCCATATCGTTATGGTGCCACCACCAGCTTGCACAGTACCTTGTTTACAACTTGGTTCCATGGCTTCGTGAGGTGAGCGCCCCACTCGAACACTACCATAAGCTCTTACCAACTGAAATTGGAAGTCATGTGACCAGGTTATAAAATGACTTATCTTAATAATATGAATATTTATATATGTGTATGGAGAGAGAGAGATTGATTTTTGATTGAGATTTTTACTTTGTAAGTCGTAACTGGTACCTGAATTTTGGTTGCTGCCCCCTTGAATGATCAGCTTCTGCACCAGTTGGTGATGTGTTACATTTGGAGGAAGTTATTGTTCTTTAAGGTTTAAAATACGACTCTGTTAGTTACTTGGCCACATTGCGGATAGCTTTGAGCCCAAGTTTTCGTAGCTTTCCATACCTAAGGGACCACTGTTGTTAAGTAAATAAGATCAAACAGCAATCTGCTTTTCGCGAGAAAAGGAGATTGCTTGGCACACAAACTTCCTTCAAACTACACGACCTGCTACATCAAAATTGGTCAGTGGAGTTCAGCACCATATTATTTATTGTACAAGAACGTAATCCAATTACTGTAATTAAGAAATTATGAGAGATTGTTACTTACTGAATGAAAACTATAGAGAATGCATTTCTTTTCCTGTATTTTAGTGAACTTTGTACACTTACAATTCTGTCGATTAATAGACGACGACGACGACGACGACGACGACAATGAAGTTCACCTCCTTTTCCAAAAACAAGATATTTCTATTCTTCACTTCCAAAAAATTTGTGCAGGTAAATGTTTGACAACTCTTACACATGAAACTTCCTGGCAGATTAAAACTGTGTGCCGGACCGAGACTCGAACTCGGGACCTTTGCATTTAGCGGGCAAGTGCTCTACCATCTGAGCTACCCAAGCACGACTCACGCCCCGTCCTCACAGCTTTACTTCTGCCAGTACCTCGTCTCACACCGCTGCTCTCGGTCGTTAAATGAATTCCGTCGACCACTGCGTTGTCCGTGGTTAGAGGTAATGCCTGAAATCTGGTATTCTCTGCACACTCTTGACGCTGTGGACTCCGGAATACTGAGTTCCTAAACTATTTTCGAAATGGAATGTCCCATGCGTCTAGCTCCATTTCCACTCCGCATTCAGTCTGTTAATTTCCGTCGCACGGCCATAATCACGCCGGAAACCTTCCCACACGAATCTCCTAAATACAAACGACAGCTCTGCCAATGCATTGCCCTTTTATATGTTGTTGTTGTTGTCGTCTTCAGTCCTGAGATTGGTTTGATGCAGCTCTCCATGCTACTCTATCCTGTGCAAGCTTCATCATCTCCCAGTACCTACCGCAACCTACATCCTTCTGAATCTGCTTAGTGTATTCATCTCTTGGTCTCCCTCTACGATTTTTACCCTCCACGCTGCCCTCCAATGCTAAATTTGTGATCCCTTGATGCCTCAGAACATGTCCTACCAACCGGTCCCTTCTTCTCAAGTTGTGGCACAAACTCCTCTCCTCCCCAATTCTATTCAATACCTCCTCATTAGTTATGTGATCTACCCATCTAATCTTCAGCATTCTTCTGCAGCACCACATTTCGAAAGCTTCTATTCTCTTCTTATATCTTATGTACGCGATACTTCCGCCATCTGCATATGCTCATATCGCTACCCCATGACATTTGTCTCCTCAATGTATAGTTTGTCTCCCTTTCCTCTGACTGCCCCCTGTATGTTCGCCTCCTTACCATTCTAGTGCCCTACCTTCTTCTCCTTTCTTTCCTTCTCCTTCTTACTCGTCCTTTTTTATTCGCCCGTACGACAGGTCTGCCTGACCCCGCCCCCTGGAAACGCCCTCAGGATAAGCGTCCATGCTGCCATATCCTGCTAACGTGACGGAGTACGCGGTCATCACAAAGTGTCTCGACAGTGTAGAGACTCCTCCCACATCGCTCCCACTTACTTGTCCACATTACTCGCGGAATAAGCAAGTACGATTCCCAAAGGGCAAGAGTGCCTCGTGAGGGGCGCTGCGTGGGAACGCGGAGGGCACACAAAAGGCCGCCTGCAGGAGTAGGCGTTTCCTCATTAAGCCGCACCGCCGCGCCGGTTCGACCGAGTCTCGCCGGCTCTGAGGTACTTAGGAAAGGGCGCCGCTTATTGGACGCGGCGACCACCGCCGTGCGCCGCCAAAATCCGTGGCTCCGGCTGCGGGCCAATGCGCCGCTATTAGAGCAAATCTCCCGCGAAACGCGAATACCGTCCGCTGAATAGCTCACAAACGGTTCACCTCTTACTTGAAGAACACACATCAAAAGGTCATTCTCCATAGTTTTGAGAATGGCGGTGATGAGGGGTCCGATTGGGGCACGGTTAAATGTGGGGTGTCCCAGGGATCAGTGCTCGGGCCACATCTGTTCCTTATTTACATAAATGATATGGATTCTAGTATTACAGGTTCAAAATGGTTCAAATGGCTCTGATCACTATGGGACGTAACTTCTGAGGTCATCAGTCCCCTAGAACTTAGAACTACTTAAACCTAACTAACCTAATGACATCACACACACCCATGCCCGAGGCAGGATTCGAACCTCCGACCGTAGCCGTCGCGCGGGTCCAGACTGTAGCGCGTAGAACCGCTCGGCCACCCAGGGCGGCAGTATTACAGGTGGTTCTAAAATATTTCTGTTTGCTAATGACACCAATTTGGTAGTAACGGATGTTGTATGCAACATTGGCACATTTCAAATAGTGCAGCTCAAGACATAATTTCATGGCTTGTAGAAAATACACTAACGCTAAATCACAGTGAGACTCAGTTTTTACAATTTCTAACACACAAGAGCGGAACGGAATGGACAGTGTCTTGAAAGGAGGTTTAAGATGAACATCAACAACAGCAAAACGAGGATAATGGAATGTAGTCGAATTAAGTCGGGTGATGCTGAGGGAATTAGATTAGGAAATGAGACACTTAAAGTATTAAGGAGTTTTGCTATTTCGGGAGCAAAATAACTGATGATGGTCGAAGTAGAGAGGATATAAAATGTAGACTGGCAATGGGAAGGAAAGCGTTTCTGCAGAAGAGAAATTTGTTAACATCGAGTATAGATTTAAGTGTTAGGAAGTCGTTTCTGAAAGTATTTGTACGGAGTTTAGCCATGTATGGAAGTGAAACATGGACGATAAATAGTTTGGACAAGAAGAGAATAGAAGCTTTCGAAATTTGGTGCTACAGAAGAATGTGAAGATTAGATGGGCAGATCACATAACTAATGAGGAGGTATTGCATAGAATTGGGAAGAAGAGAAATTTGTGGCACAACTTGACTAGAAGAAGGGATCGGTTGGTAGGATATGTTCTGAGGCATCAAGGGATCACCAATTTATTACTGGAGGGCATCGTGGAGGGTAAAAATCGTAGAGGGAGACAAAGAGACGAATACACTAAGCAGATTCAGAAGAATGTAGGCTGCAGTAGGTACTGGGAGATGAAGAAGCTTGCACAGGATAGGGTAGCATGGAGAGCTGCATCAAACCAGTCTCAGGACTGAAGACCACAACAACAACAACAACAACACACAATTGAACAAAATGGGTCTGAGCACTATGGGACTCAACATCTAAGGTCATTAGTCCCCTAGAACTTAGAACTAGTTAAACCTAATTAACCTAAGAACATCACACACATCCATGCCCGAGTCAGAATTCGAACCTGCGACCGTAGCGGCCCCGCGGTTCCAGACTGCAGCGCCTAGAAACGCACGGTCACTTCGGCCGGCACAATTGAACAAAACCTGACGTTCTAATTACACGAATTGGCAGATGATTAGTGAGACTGAACAGTTCAAATTTCTAGGCATTCAGATAGACAGCAAACTGTCGTGGAAAGCCCATGTTCGGGATTTCGTCCAAAGACTTAACGCTGCAATTTTTACTGTTAGAACAGTATCTGAAGTCAGTGATAGTTCGACAAATTCGACACGACAAGTAGTCTACTTTCCTCATTTTCATTCATTTATGACTTATGGTATTACATTTTGGGGTAAATCTCCCCTTTCCCAATGCGTATTTCTGGCTCAGAAACGACGGTTCGGGCAATAGGTGGTGTATACGGTATTTCACAGTATTTCAGTGACTGTGTTATTCTGAAATACGATGTAAAGTCCTTCGGACATGCATGCATGTCCAAAGGAACGTTGCACAGTAATTCGGAATAACACAGGCACTGCAATATCGTACTTACGCGCCTACACCGGGCAAGCGACTTTCAAGTAAACGTCTCACCAGTACGGGAATGTACATAATATATGTACGAGTACAGGTTGTGGACGCATGGCTGACGACATGTGGAAATTTGGGTCTGGCCGTGAATCGCGCACGGATAGCCAAATGGTAAGGCGGACGCTCGCGATAAGTGGGAAATCCCGGTCCAAGTCCCGGTCCGGCAAAAAATTTTCATTGTCGTCATTGAGTGCTACAGCTGGATGGTTGTTCATATTCGCAATTGGGAATACATTTAATGTATGGGTCGTTAAGTTCGCGGAACTTATGCCGACTGCTACGCATTAGCCTGGGAATTGTGACACTGCTCTCCCCCCCCCCCCCCCTCACACTCTCTCTCTAATGTAGTTTCTTGTTAACAATATCAGCTTATTCCAAAGAATAAGCAGCTGTCACTCAGTTAATACTAGCCAGAAATCCAATCTGCTGTGATGATAATGATGATGATGTTTGGTTTGTGGGGCGCTCAACTGCGCGGTTATCAGCGCCCGTACAAATTCCAAACCTTTACTCAGTCCAAACTCGTCACTTACAGGAATGATGATGAAATGATGAGGACAACACAAACACCCAGTCATCTCGAGACAGGCGAAAATCATTGCCCCCGCAGGGAATCGAACCCGGGACCCCGTGCTCGGGAAGCGAGAACGTGACCGCGAGACCACGAGCTGCGGACTCCAATCTGCTGTTGGATCGCACCTGCTTCCCTCTTTTGCAGAAAGGCGTGCAGTATTCCGCTGCTTCCACAAGTAAGCTACCACAAGAATTCAAAAATCTTAGCATTAATCCACGCACTTTCAAATCTAAAATAAAGAGTTTCCTCATGGGTCACTCCTTTTGTACTGTCCACGAGTTCCTTGAAAAATTAACCTAATTGCTGTTACACTGTTGATTGCATTTACATAAACTTATGGCTCGTCGCCTTTTTAGGATTCACAAACATTTTATTTAATTTATTATTACTGCTCTGTTGTAATTTCATGTACTCACATGTTCCATGAACATGGAGGTTTGCTCCTCCATTTGGTCCTACGGAAACAGACGTGTAAATTAATAACAATAATAAAAGATAGCGTTGGAAGCTGAAGAAGTGAATTAAAATTTGTGCTGCGGCCGAGACTCGAACCCGGGTCTTCTCGCTTACTAGGCTAATTTTTTTTTAATTCCACAAAAACAGTAACAAAAATAGCTACAATGAAATGACATAAATAAGGTGACAGATAATTGCAATCATAAATTACAGCATTCAAAGAATGAGTCTTTAGCAGTAGTACAATTTAGCACCTTCACTGTCACCTTCAACTGGTGGCAGTTCAGCATGCACATTTTCTTCTTCTGCAGCCTGAGGTTCCTCACCATCATTTCACAGACCCATATTAATCATTCAGTAAATCCTTGATGTGTGTTCCTTCCAGGGAAATTACGTGGACAGAAGAGAAGTCCCGAACAGCGACATAAGCTGACCATTACACCACCGCAACATTATGGTCAACATAGCTGCATGAACTACCCAAGTCAAATACCCTCCCCAACACAAACTCCAATTCACATCTCTCCTTATATTGTCACTATCACCAGGGCTCTCCGATATTGGAATAGCACCCCAGCATTGGACGTAATGGGGAAGTGCTGTACTACATGTGATCGTATAGATCTTAAATCAATAAAAGACTACGCCCTAAGTACGGAAGATTTACTGTAGACACCATTCTGTGCTCTAGAACGAGATATCTTCTGGACAGAAAATATCGTTACCGCGAAGCACAACTGGCTCAATATTCACACTGAGAAATGAGTGCTATCCACAATGTTGCATCCTGCCTATTCGTTGAATATGTGCGGCTAGGAAGCCTGCCTTCTCGGACCGCTAGACAACATTCAAACAAATGGTATTAATGAAATTTATTACGAAATGAACAATGACAATACTTTGACAATAACACAGAAGTGTCACAAGCAAAGGGCGACATGCATATAAGAAATCTCTTCAGTACATACAACTCCTAAGCCGCTCGTCTTGAGGTGCCTAATCTTGATGCTGCTGTCTAAGTGGGCCTGGACCAGTCGGCGCGGCGCTTATGTTCTCTTCGTACAGAGGTCACTGCGGTCGCGTTGTCGTCCTGGAGAGGGGTCGGTCAGTGTGCAATTGGCTGACGTTTTCTCCACAACCCTCTCTGCTCTCTCGTTTCCGACTGGCTTGCCGGCGCTTCACTTTACGCCGTATCAGACAGGTGTTCTCAAGTTGAGTCCATATCTCCAGGTTTCCAGAAGGCTTTTGACGCTGTTCCTCACAAGCGGCTTCGAATCAAATTGCGCACCTGTCGAGTATCGTCTCAACTGTGCGGCCGGATTTACGAGTTCTTGTCAGAGAAATCACAGGTCGCAGTAATTGACAGAAATTCACGGATGTTGACTGCTACGTTATAATCGCTGTTCCAAATAATCACATACATTTTCTGTGGAATTAGGATCGGGTGGATTAAGGATCAGCTGATGTGCGATAGGGTTTGTGAGTGTTCGTGTACACGCAGCCCTACGAAGACGACTATTACCATTCTAGAATGCCTCTTATGTAAGATGGCGCTATACGCCACGTTGTTACACGTGTGAAAGATCTCTTGCGCACATCGTCTGGTGAGGTTCGCGTGCTGAGCCGCACGGCCGTCACGCTTCGCCTCCAAGGTCCGCAAACGTCAGTCCGTGTGACTACTGGTTGTGAGGTTATCTGAAGTCTTAAGTCTACCGCGATCGTCCGGCCCCAATAGGGATGCTAAAAGACAACAACCGATGGTAGTTTCTCACCATACCTACTTATATGTTGTACAGTGCTGTACAAAAAAATGGTTCAAATGGCTCTGAGCACTATGGGACTTAACAGCTGAGGTCATCAGTCCCCTAAAACTTAGAACTACTTAAACCTAACTAACCTAAAGACATCACACACACCCATGCCCGAGGCAGGATTCGAACCTGCGACCGTAGCGGTCGCGCAGTTCCAGACTGTAGCGCCTAGAACCGCTAGGCCACCCAGGCCGGCCGCTGTACAAAACGTTGCCACTCGACTACATGTACTGTTGATGAATGGCGGCCAACATGTTGACCAATCGTTATTACACTACTGGCCATTAAAATTGCTACACCAAGAAGAAATGCAGATGATAAATGGGTATTCATTGGACAAATATATTATACTAGAACGAAATTTGGGTGCATAGATCCTGAGAAATCAGTACCCAGAACAACCACCTCTGGCCGTAATAACGGCCTTGATACGCCTGGGCATTGAGTCAAACAGAGCTTGGATGGCGTGTACAGGTACAGCTGCCCATGCAGCTTCAACACGATACCACAGTTCATCAAGAGTAGTGACTGGCGTATTGTGACGAGCCAGTTGCTCGGCCACCATTGACCAGAAGTTTTCAATTGGTGAGAGATCTGGAGAATGTGCTGGCCAGAGCAGCAGCGAACATTTTCTGTATCCAGAAACGCCCGTACAGGACCTGCAACATTCGGTCGTGCATTATCCTGCTGAAATGTAGGGTTTCTCAGGGATCGAATGAAGGGTAGAGCCACGGGTCGTAACACATTTGATATGTAACGTCCACTGTTCAAAGTGCCGTCAATGCGAACAAAAGGTGACAGAGACGTGTAACCAACGGCACCCCATACCATCACGTCGGGTGATACGCCAGTATGGCGATGACGAATACACGCTACCAATGTGCGTTCACCGCGATGTCGCCAAACACGGATGCGACTATCATGATGCTGTAAACAGAACCTGGATTCATTCAGAAAAATGACGTTTTGCCATTCGTGCACCCAGGTTCGTCGTCGAGTACACCGTCGCAGGCGCTCCTGTCTGTGATGCAGCGTCAGAGGTAACCGCAGCCATGGTCTCCGAGCTGATTGACCCTGCTGCTGCAAACGTCGTCGAACTGTTCGTGCAGATGGTTGCTGTCTTGCAAACGTCCCCATCTGTTGACTCAGGGATCTAGATGGATCGTGCAGCCACTGCACGATCTTTTACAGCCATGAGGATAAGAAGCCTGTCATCTCGACTGCTAGTGATACGAGGCCGTTGGGATCCAGCACGGCGTTCCGCATTACCCTCCTGAACCCACCGATTCCATATTCTGCTAACAGTCATTGGATCTTCACCAACGCAAGCAGCAATGTCACGATACTATAAACCGCAATCGCGATAGGCTACAATCCGACCTTTATCAAAGTCGGAAACGTGACGGAACGCATTTCTCCTCCTTACACGAGGTATCACAACAACGTTTCACCAGGCAACGCCGGTCAACTGCTGTTTGTGTATGAGAAATTGGTTCGAAACTTTCCTCATGTCAGCACGTTACAGGTGTCGCCACCGGCGCCAACCTTGTGTGAATTCTCTGAAAAGCTAATCATTTGCATCTCACAGCATCTTCTTCCTGTCGGTTAAATTTCGCGTCTGTAGCACGTCGTCTTCGTGGTGTAGCAATTTTAATGGACAGTAGTGTAGAAAATCGTCTTGGATAAAAATCAACTCTTATATTAGTTATTGCTTTTGTATTATATGAAGCGCCATCTGTTGGTCATTTTGTGCACTTTTTTGGTTTCAATAAAACACCATGACATTTCAAGCACGTGTGTCAACTTTTATCTCTCTACCTGCAATATTCCCTGCACGATTGACTTTTCAATTGTTAACGGACTTATGGGTCACTCTGTACTTTTCTCGGATCCTCTACACGTGAAACATCAGCATAATCACGGTTTAGCAGTGTAACTCAGGCCGGCACCGACTGCAAATCTGCCGCCGCTTCCCCTGTTCCCGCCACCCACGTGTGCTCCGCTCACAGGAAGTCCGCCCCCGCGCCCTAAGTTAATACGGTTCCTCCAAGCGTGAAGTCACACGGTCCCCGCGCACCTGTGTTCCCAAGACATCCTCCAGAACTCTGCTCCGTCCCTGGTCGCTCTGGACTACGGAGAAACGCAGTTTCCCAAACACTTACTTCAATACCTGCACATGCAAGCCTACACATATGTAAAACAAGTACCGTTAACTGAATTTTCCGTCGGTGCTCGGTAGAACATGGCAAGATTGTTAAAGAGAGCACATTTCCATAATGTTCCCAAAAATGGTTCAAATGGCTCTGAGCACAATGGGACTCAACTGCTGTGGTCATAAGTCCCCTAGAACTTAGAACTACTTAAACCTAACTAACCTAAGGACAGCACACAACACCCAGCCATCACGAGGCAGAGAAAATCCCTGACCCCGCCGGGAATCGAACCCGGGAACCCGGGCGTGGGAAGCGAGAACGCTACCGCACGACCACGAGATGCGGGCTCATAATGTTCCCCAAAATTATATTTATTTGCTCACGGACCGGCGTTCGGCTCGGTAGGCCACTTCCGTTATGGTCCAACGTCTGGGGCAATATTTTGTGATCAACACAGTCAAATGCCTTAGTTAAATCAAAAAATACGCCAAGCGTTCGAAACTTTTTGTTCAGCCCATCCAGTACCTCACACAGAAAAGAGAATATACCATTTTAAGTTGTTAAACGACTTCTACAGCCGAACTGTACATCTGATAGCAAATCGTATGATCCTTACATACACAGCCTTTTCGATAACTTTTGCAAACATCGATGGAATAGAAATAGGTCTAAAATTGCCTACATTATCCCTTTCTCCCTTTTTATAAAGCGGCTTTACTACTGAGTACTTTAATCGCTCAGGAAACTGACCATTCCTAAAGGAAAAATTACAAATACGGCTAAATACAGGGCTAACATGTGCAGCGCAGTACTTTAATATTCTGCTACACATTCCATCATAACCATGAGAGTCCTTAGTCTTCAGTGATTTAATTATTGACTCTATCTCTCTCTTGTCTGTATCACAGAGGAGTATTTCAGACATCAATCTCGGAAAGGTATTTGCCAAGAAAGTTATATGATTTCCTGTAGGAACTAAATTTTTATTTAATTCACCAGCAATGCTCAGAAAATGATTGTTAAATACTGTACATATATCTGATTTATCAGTAACAGAAATATTTTTACTGCGAACTGACTTAATATCGTCGACCTTGTGCTGCTGACCACACACTTCCTTCACAACTGACCATATGGTTTTAAATTTATCCTGTGGTTCAAATGGTTCAAATGGCTCTGAGCACTATGGGACTTAACTTCCGTGGTCATCAGTCCCCTAGAACTTAGAACTACTTAAACCTAACTAACCTAAGGACATCACACACATCCATGCCCGAGGCAGGATTCGAACCTGCGACCGTAGCAGTCCCGCGGTTCCGGACTGCGCGCCTAGAACCACTAGACCACCGCGGCCGGCTTTATCCTGTGAATTGGCTATTCTATTTGCATACCACGCACTCTTTGCCTTCCTAACAACATTTTGAAGCACCTTACAATACTGTTTGTAATGGGCTACTGTAGCTTGATTGTGACTACTTCTAACATTTTGATATAATTCCCGCTTTGTTCTACATGATATCCTTATCCCACTAGTCAGCCACCCGGGCTGCCCATTGCAGCTAGTACCCCGTCTGGAGTGTTCTAATGGAAACCAACTCTCAAAAAGCATTAGAAATGTGTTAATGAAAGTATTGTATTTGTCATCTATGTTATCGGCACTATAAACATCCTGCCACTCTTCTTCCTTGACAAGTTTTTAAAACTCTCTATTGCTGTTGGAGTAACTTTCCTACATAGTTTGTAATTAAATATGGCATTGGTTTGAGTACAAAAGCCTTTTAGTGTTAAAATTTGTGCATAATGGTCTGAAAGGCCATTCACGCTTTTACTAACAGAATGCCCATCTAGTAATGAAAAATGAATAAAAATATTGTCTATGACTGTGCTACTGTTCCCCTGCACCCTAGTTGGAAAAAACACAGTTTGCGTCAGATCATATGAATTTAGGAGATCTACCAACATCCTTTTTCTTTTTTTTCTTTTCTGTTTTGAGCCCTTGTTTACCAGACTTTTTTGCTTCGCATGATCGTTCCCGTCAGTCCCCTGAATATTGATCATTCCTCCTCGGACACCTTGTATAAATAAAACGTAAGTTCTTAACCTATCCTAATTACGGTTGGCTATCGCCCTTGAATGAAACCGTTGTTTTTCACTCTAGACTTGTAGAGAAGATCCAGCACACAGTTTTAAACTACCAGGAAATTTATTTTCGACGTATAAGGCGCGTGCAGTTTCATCTGCGAGCTTTCATTTTCGATTCCGTGGCTGCCCGGGAACCAGTTCAGGTGGACAGTGGGCGGTTTCTTTTAAAAGGCCACGGTCGATTAAGTGCACCGTCCTTGTTCAGCTGGCTTTGCGCTCAGCTTGCGGCGACGAAATTATCAAGGGAACGTTATGCTGTTACACACATCTTCGTACAGAAACTAAAGTAATTATACCTCACCCTGTAACGTTTGGACGCCATCCGGAAGTCTGTTCTAGTAGTTGCCGCCAATACTTTTATATGGAAATTTCCAGTCGCTATTCATGGTGCTAGCCATGCCGGGGCACACGAATAAATGACAAGAGGCAAAGGCTTTTTCCAACGGCGAAAAACTTAACATTCTCAGCTGTGAGGACGGTGCGACACTAGACGCTTATTAAAAACAGGCACCACTGCTAATATCAAATTCACTCAGTTCCAGACGACAATCCAAAAGGTCCTTGGTTTTACGTCAGTCGACCCTGTGATCTTCTGTCAGTTACAATAGCTTATGCCAGCTTCGGCTACGATATCGAGCGAGATGGCGCAGCGGTTAGCACACTGGACTCCCATCGGGTTGTACGACGGTTCGAATTCCCGTGCGGCCATCCCAGATTTACGTTTTTTGTGGGTTCCCTAAGTCGTTCCAAGCAAATGCCAGGATGGTTCCTTTGAAAAGGGCACAGCCGATTTCCTCCCCTCTCCTTTCGTAACCCAAGCTTGTGCTCCGTCTCTAACGACTGCGCTGTCGACAAGACGTTTAACTCACATCTTCCTTCCTTCCCTTTCCAGCAAAGACTTGTATTGTATACGTGAAAATTCCTAAGTTGCAGCTTGGTTCAGAGTTCATGTAAAACTGTAAGACCCCTCAATAACTGCATCGGTAAATCAGAGCAAAGGAGGAGGAAAGAGAGGGGCTACCTCTTCCAAGAGGACCAAGCCTAGTAAATCACTGCGACATTCAAGCCGACCTTCGAGGAATCATATACAACCGCTAGCTAGACGAAATGTCCGAACCGAAGGACTGGAACGTTGCAGAGGTCTCACCAACATACAAGAAAGTAAACAGAAGTAATCCGCTTATAGTCCCGTGTCACTGACACCAAACTTCAGCAGGATTTTTGGACATACACTGAAGAGCCAAAGAAACTGGTACACTTGCCTAATATCGTGAAGGGCCCCCGCGAGCGTGCAGAAGTGCCGCAACACGACATGGCATGGACTCGACTAATGTCTGAAGAGTGCTGGGCGGAACTGACGCCATGAATCCTGCAGGACTGTCCACAAATCCGTAAGAGTACGAGGGGGTGCAGGGCATCCCAAACATGCTCAATAATATTCATGTCTGGGGAGTCTGGTGGCCATCGGAAATGTTTAAACTTAGAAGAGTGTTCCTGGAGCTACTCGGTAGCTATCCTGGACGTGTGGGGTGTTGCCATGTCCTGCTGGAATTGCCCAAGTCCGTCGGAATGCACAATGGACACGAATGTATGCAGGTGATCAGACAGGATGCTTACGTAGGTGTCACCTGTCAGAGTGGCATGTAGACGCATCAGGGGTCCCATATCACACCAACTGAACATGGCCCAGTCCGCAGCTCGTGGTCGTGCGGTAGCGTTCTCGCTTCCCGCGCCCGGGTTCGATTCCCGGCGGGGTCAGGGATTTTCTCTGCCTCGTGATGACTGGGTGTTGTGTGATGTTCTTAGGTAAGTTAGGTTTAAGTGTTCTAAGTTCTAGGGGACTGATGACCATAGATGTTAAGTCCCATAGTGCTAAGAGCCATTTTGAACATGGCCCACACCATTACAGAGCCTCCACCAGCTTGACCGCTCCCCTGCTGACATCCAAGGTCCATGCATTCATGAGGTTGTCTCTATCCCCGTACACGTCCATCCGCTCGATACAATTTCAGACGATACTCGTCCGACCAGGCAACATGCTTCCAGTCATCAACAGTCCAATACTACGCAGGATTAGCCGAGCCGTCTAAGGCGCTGCAGTCCTCGACTGAGCGCCTGGTCCCGGCGGAGGTTCGAGTCCTCCCTCGGGCATGGGTGAGTGTGTTTGTCCTTAGGATAATTTAGGTTAAGTAGTGTGTAAGCTTAGGGACTGATGACCTTAGCAGTTAAGTCCCATAAGATTTCACACACATTTGAACATTTAAACAGTCCAATGTCAGAGTTGACAGGCTCAGGCAAGGCGTAAAGCTTTGTGTCGTGCAGTTATCAAGAGTACAGGAATGGGCCTTCGGTTCCGTAAGCCCATGTCGATGATGGTTCGTTGACTGGTTCACACGCTGACACTTTTGATGGCCCAGCATTGAAATCTGCAGCAATTTGCGGAAGGGTTGCAATTCTGTCACGTTGAACGATTGTCTTCAGTCGTCGTTGGTCCCGTTCTTGCAGGATCTTTTGCCGGCCGCAGCGATGTCGGAGATGTGATGTTTTACCAGATTTCTTATATTCGTGGTACACTAGTGAAATGGCCGTACGGGAAAATCCCCATTCATCGCTGCCTCGAAATGCTGGGTCCCATCCCTCGTGCGTCGAGTATAAAACACCACGTTTAAACTCACTTAAATCTTGGTAACCTGCCATTTTTGCAGCAGTAACAGATCTAAAACCTGCGACAGACACTTGTTGTATTATATAGGCATTGCCGGCCGTAGCGCCGTATTCTGCCTGTTTACATGTCTATACCAGATTCTTTGGTGCTTCAGTGTATAATGTGTTCCACCATCATAAATACCTCGATGATAACGATCTACTGACACACAACCACCATGGATTCAGAAAATATCGTTCTTGTGAAAAACACGCCCGGGTTCCCGGGTTCGATTCCCGGCGGGGTCAGGGATTTTCTCTGCCTCGTGATGGCTGGGTGTTGTGTGATGTCCTTAGGTTCGTTAGGTTTAAGTAGTTCTAAGTTCTAGGGGACTGATGACCATAGATGTTAAGTCCCATAGTGCTCAGAGCCATTTGAACCATTTTTTTCTTGTGAAAAACAAGTAGCTCTTTATTCAGACGAAGTAATGAGTGCTATCGACATCTCATTTCATAATTTTACATTTCCATAAGGATTTTGACACCGTTCATCAGAAGCGGCGTTAATCAAATTGCGTACCTACGGATTATCGTCTCAGTTGTGCGACTGATGGATTCATCATTTCCAATTACAAATGTCAGAGTTCGTGGTAACTGACGGGAAGTCGTCTACTCGAACCGAAGCTATATCTGTGGTTCCCTAAGGCATTATTACAAGCCCCCTGCTGTTGTTTATTTGTATAAACGATTTAGGAGACAAATCTTGGCAGTCGTTTTAGATTGTTTCAGACGATGATGCTGATGCTTACCTTCTAGCAAGAAGACAAAACCGACTTGAAAAATGATTTAGACAAGATATCTACAAAGTGCAAAAAGTGCCAATTGACCCTAAACAATAAAAAGTGTAAGGTCTTCTTCATGAGTGTTAAAAAAAATCTCGTATGCACGGTGAATAACGCAGATCGTCGATTCAGCTAAATACCTAGGGGTTAAAATTACAAACAAATTAAATTGGAGCCATCACACAGGGAATGTTGTGGGGAAGGAGCACAAAAGACTGCCTTTTACTGGCAGAACACTAACGAGATGCAATTGGTCTGCTACTGAAACTGCCTACATTATGCTTGTCCGTCCTTTTCTGGAGTAATGCTGCGCGATATGGGATCCTTCCCAGATAGGAATGACGCAGGATATCGAAAAATTTGAAAAAAATTCAGCTCATTTTGTACTATTGCGAAGTACGAGAGAGAGAGTGTCACGGATGTGATATGCAAGTTGGGATGGTAATCATAACAACAACGGCGTTTTTCGTTGGGACAATATCTTTTCACGAAATTTCAATCACCAACTTTCTCCCGTGAATGCGAAACTTTTAGTTGGCACCAATCTACAGAGGGAAAAATAACCATCCTATTAAACTATAAGAAATCAGAGCTTGCACGGACAAATTTAAATTTTCATCTTCCCCACGTGCTATTCGAGAGTGGAACAGCCAAGAAATAGTCTGAAAGTGGCCCTACGAAGCCTCTGACAGGCATTTAAGTGTTAACTGCAGAGTAATCGTGTACAACTATAAGGGACAGTCAAATCAATACCGAACACCCGCCACAATGCGACCACGGAATGGTATCATTCAAAAGTAATCACCACACGCGTTAAGATACACTCCTGGAAATTGAAATAAGAACACCGTGAATTCATTGTCCCAGGAAGGGGAAACTTTATTGACACATTCCTGGGGTCAGATACATCACATGATCACATTGACAGAACCACAGGCACATAGACACAGGCAACAGAGCATGCACAATGTCGGCACTAGTACAGTGTATATCCACCTTTCGCAGCAATGCAGGCTGCTATTCTCCCATGGAGACGATCGTAGAGATGCTGGATGTAGTCCTGTGGAACGGCTTGCCATGCCATTTCCACCTGGCGCCTCAGTTGGACCAGCGTTCGTGCTGGACGTGCAGACCGCGTGAGACGACGCTTCATCCAGTCCCAAACATGCTCAATGGGGGACAGATCCGGAGATCTTGCTGGCCAGGGTAGTTGACTTACACCTTCTAGAGCACGTTGGGTGGCACGGGATACATGCGGACGTGCATTGTCCTGTTGGAACAGCAAGTTCCCTTGCCGGTCTAGGAATGGTAGAACGATGGGTTCGATGACGGTTTGGATGTACCGTGCACTATTCAGTGTCCCCTCGACGATCACCAGTGGTGTACGGCCAGTGTAGGAGATCGCTCCCCACACCATGATGCCGGGTGTTGGCCCTGTGTGCCTCGGTCGTATGCAGTCCTGATTGTGGCGCTCACCTGCACGGCGCCAAACACGCATACGACCATCATTGGCACCAAGGCAGAAGCGACTCTCATCGCTGAAGACGACACGTCTCCATTCGTCCCTCCATTCACGCCTGTCGCGACACCACTGGAGGCGGGCTGCACGATGTTGGGGCGTGAGCGGAAGACGGCCTAACGGTGTGCGGGACCGTAGCCCAGCTTCATGGAGACGGTTGCGAATGGTCCTCGCCGATACCCCAGGAGCAACAGTGTCCCTAATTTGCTGGGAAGTGGCGGTGCGGTCCCCTACGGCACTGCGTAGGATCCTACGGTCTTGGCGTGCATCCGTGCGTCGCTGCGGTCCGGTCCCAGGTCGACGGGCACGTGCACCTTCCGTCGACCACTGGCGACAACATCGATGTACTGTGGAGACCTCACGCCCCACGTGTTGAGCAATTCGGCGGTACGTCCACCCGGCCTCCCGCATGCCCACTATACGCCCTCGCTCAAAGTCCGTCAACTGCACATACGGTTCACGTCCACGCTGTCGCGGCATGCTACCAGTGTTAAAGACTGCGATGGAGCTCCGTATGCCACGGCAAACTAGCTGACACTGACGGCGGCGGTGCACAAATGCTGCGCAGCTAGCGCCATTCGACGGCCAACACCGCGGTTCCTGGTGTGTCCGCTGTGCCGTGCGTGTGATCATTGCTTGTACAGCCCTCTCGCAGTGTCAGGAGCAAGTATGGTGGGTCTGACACACCGGTGTCAATGTGTTCTTTTTTCCATTTCCAGGAGTGTATTTACCCCTTTGGGTGACGAGACAATCGATTCCTGTTTCGTACAACGCGGTCGTCTGCTGCATTAACTCTTGCACCTCCTCGTCCGGCTGAAACCGACGTCCACGCATGTCTTTCTCCAGGTTCCCAACGAAGTGCAAAGATCCGGTCTGTACGGAGGATGTTGCAGCGCTTCCCAGTCAAATCACTGAAGCGGGGCATTCGTTCGATTGGGAGTATGAGGGCAGATGCTTTCGTGCAACAGTATGATTCCGTCCGACAGCATTCCTGGGTATTTTGACATTATGGCGCGTCGCAGTTTCTGCAAAGTGTCTTCACAGCCGTGCTTACTCATTCTAGTTCCACGCTCGAGGAACTCGATGGGCATAGGACCCCTGCGGTCGAAGAAGGAAGTTATCGTGACCTTACCGGGACTGATGTGAACAGCTTTGGATTTCTTTGGCGGGGGAGATGTGGGACGTTTGCCTTTTGTCCTCGGACTGTTGGAATGTTTTCAGATGGAATCATACTGTTGCTAGATAAGACCCGCCCCTACGCTGCCAATCGGACGAGCGCTGCGCTTCAGTGATTTGGCTGTGAAACACTTAAACACCTTCAGTACAGCCTGCATCTTTCACCGTATGATCTTCACTTCTTTGGCGACCTGAAGAAAGACATGCTTGGACGTGGGTTTCAGCCGGTCGAGGAGGTGCAAGAGTGAGTGCGGTTGTAGAGCCGTAAGCGCCCGACCGCATTCTACGAAACATGAAGTCATCGTCTCATGTCCCAAAGGGATAAATGTCTTAACGCATGTGGTGATTACTTTGGAATGGAACCATTCCATGGTCCAGTTGTGGCAGGTGTTCGGTTTTCGTTTGACTAATAGATGTACACTGAAGCGCCAAAGACACTGGTATAGGCGTGCGTAATCAAAAACAGAGAGCAGTCCGGAACCGCGCGACTGCTACGGTCGCAGGTTCGAATCCTGCCTCGGGCATGGATGTGTGTGATGTCCTTAGGTTAGTTAGGTTTAAGTAGTTCTAAGTTCTAGGGGCCTGATGACCAAAGTAGTTAAGTCCCATCGTGCTCAGAGCCATTTGAACCATTTTTGAAAAACAGAGATATGTAAACAGAATACAGCGCAGCAGTCAGCAGCGGCTATATAAGACAACAAGTGTCTGGCGCTGTTGTTAGCTCAGTTACTGCTCCTAAAATAGCAGGTTATCAAGATTCAGGTGAGTCTGAACGTGGTGTTATGGTCGGTGTACGAGCGATGGAACACAGGGGTGACGACAGGAAGGACGTCTGGCCACCCCTTAAATTAACATGCCACATCCGATTACCCAGCAAACCCCGCAAATCGGGATAAATGCTTGGAAAGAGAGAAAACAAGAGTACATGTGACAAGAAATGGTCATGGATGACCAATTCATTTCTCATTCGAATCGAGTACGACCCCTTTAACAGAATATGACGTGTTGTGGCAAGCAACCCAAATTTTTGATAGGATGTGGCAACTTTTGGTCAACACCTCGCCACGAAGTCTATCCTGCGCAAGCCTCTCCATAACTATTTGTACCCAACATCCACTCGAACATGAGTACTGTATTCAAGCATTGGCCTCCCTCTGCAATTTAACCACTTCCGCCTCCCCCCACCCCTCCCACTTATCACCATTAGCAAATAAACAGTTCCTTGAAGAGCGCCGGCCGCGGTGGTTTAGCGGTTCTAGGCGCTCAGCCCGGAACCGCGCTACTGCTACGGTCACAGGTTCGAATCCTGCCTCGGGCATGGATGTGTGACATGTCCTTAGGTTAGTTAGGTTTAAGTAGTTCTAAGTTCTAGGGGACTGATGACCACAGATGTTAAGTCCCATAGTGCTCAGAGCCATTTGAACCATTTTTTGAACCTTGAAGAGCCTCAAAACGTGTCCTACCAACCGATCCAGTTGTGACATATAACTATTTTCTTCCCATTTCCATTTAGTGTTTCTTCGCAAGCTGTCTACTCATATGATCTTCAGAATCCTTCTCCAGGATCCCGTTTAAAAAAAAATCTATGCACTTCTGTCTGTACTAATAATCTATATAATGCTAGGCACCTCATAAATACTTACAGAGATGATTTTCTAACAGTTAAATTAAAGTTAGATGTTAACACATTTTTTTTTTCCAGAAAAGCTTTTCTTGCAATTATTAAGTATGCACTTGACACGTATCAACTTCTGCCATTTTCTTCAAAAATGGTTCTGAGCACTGTGGGACTCAACTTCTGAGGTCATCAGTCTCCTAGAACTTCGAACTACTTAAACCTAAGTAACCTAAGGACATCACACACATCAATTCCCGAGGCAGTATTCGAACCTGCGACCGTAGCGGTCTCGCGGTTCCAGACTGTAGCGCCTAGAAGCGCACGGCCACTCCGGTCGGCGCCATTTTCTTCCTCAAGTAGCAAAACTCGTCTGCCGCCTTCAGCGTCTCATTTCCTAATATAATTCCTTCAATGTCGCCTGATTTAATTGGACTACATTCCAATATCGTTCTTTTAATTTTGTTGACATTAATCGTATAACCTCTTTTCAAGACACTATCCATTCCATTCAATTGATTCAAATGGCTCTGAGCACTATGGGACTTGACATCTGAGGTCATCAGTCCCCTAGACTTAGAACTACTTAAACCTAAGGATATCACACACATCCATGCCCGAGGCAGAATTCGAACCTGCGACTGTAGCAGTCGCGCGGTTCCGGACTGAAGCACCTAGAACCACTCGGTCACATTCAATTGATCTTCCAAGTCTTTTTTCATCTCTGACTGAATTACAACGTTATCGGCAAACCTCAAAGCTTTTATTTCTACCGGCCGTTGTGGCCGAGCGGTTCTAGGCGCTTCAGTCCGGTCGCAGGTTCGAATGCTGTCTCGGCCATGGATCTGTGTGATGTCCTTAGGTTAGTTAGGTTTAAGTAGCTCTAAGTCTAGGGAACTGATGACCTCAGATGTTAAGTACCATAGTGCTTAGAGCCATTTGAACCATTTTTTATTTCCTCTCCTTGAACTTTAACTTCCTCTCCAGATTTCTCCTTGGCTTCCTCAATTTCTTATAGAATGCACATCTTCAATGAAATGGAGGAATAGGGCACAGGCCCGTCTCACTTCCTTCTCAACCACTGATTTCCCTTTTAACCCTGGTACCCTCAGAATTTCAAAGAGTGTATTCCAGCAAAACACTGTTACAGACTTTATCTAAATTTACAAGTGGTAAACGGTATCACATTCTTTCTTTAAGAGAAGGTAGTAGTTGGGCTAGCAGACAAAGTGTATCAGAAAGAGGTAACTCCGCTGCTATTGCCAGTTAACTTGTCTCGACAACAGGGCTCAACACGACGCAGGAATAAACATCACATCTACGAGTTTATTCAGCGTTGCCGTATCTGGACTACACCCAAGTAACCCCGCGTCTGCGGGGTCTCTTGGCGCCGACCAGACGGACTCGAGACCTACGGCAAGCGATCCGTCCGAAGTACAGCGGTCGGCCAAACAGCCTGTTGCGACACTCCTGCGTTCGCAGCTTGCTGCTGGCGTGCTCTACACACGCACGCCCTACTTCATAACGGGGCCTCTTATTTTAACTGCCTGCTGCCACGCTTCCGGCAACTCAGACTCCTTCCGGCGCACACAAAAATGTACCCGCCTCTCTTTAACAGTTGTGTACCGACACATTTAAATCGGAGTTGTCACGGCTCAAAAACTCAAGTTATAACTGTGAAACTCAACCCATTACTGGCCAAAACTCTATCGGATCATTTTTTGCAAACTTTTGTACATAAATACATTACATTGAGTGATTAATTGAATAAAAAGTTGTTTTGAAAATTTTCAGTTTATTAGAACAAAAACTACAGACCGCCCCATTTTTGGGACATTCGCCAAATGCGCTATCCAAATTCACAACCTTATCCTCCATGTATAATATTGTAAGAAACAACACAAACAATAAATAAAGAATGTTTTAATATTATTGAATGTCTATTCAGTATGAAATGAAGCAAAACACTTGTCGTGTACACCAACATTGCACCTATCACAAATTTTTGTTGTTTTTTTCTTGCAGTAAGCACATCTCTTCTGTGTTTTACTCTCGTCTGTGTTTTGCTTGGCACAATGAAATGATTTCCTGGATCTAGTCGTACATCTGTGCTTAGCCATCCTCCCATCAATTTGCTTCCTTGTGGTCCTCTGCGTTTTGGTACTGATCCTGTTTTCTTTGATAGGTAAAACATCACTATTCTCTGTCGGACATCCAAAAGTGAGAGCTTCTCTCTAAAGTTCCAGCTACATCTTGTACAACAGACTCATTGTTCAATACATTTTCGTCAATGTCTTCTTCATCTGTTATTACATCTGCATCGGGTGGAATAATCGCCAATTCTACGTCATCATCTTCATCGCCACTCTTTTGATGGTTCGCTAGTTCTGCTAGAATTTCTTCAAGTGTAAGTCCACGCGCCATGTTTTTATCCTGTTGGAATCTTAAAATTCGAATAGAACATGAAAAAAAGCAGATATAAAGAATGTAAAATGCAATTCTTCTCTGTATAATACGTGTATACAAGAATAGGGCACATCAACAATAAATGATAGTGTAACATGCCATTGTCCCATTGCTGGGACGCATAAAATATATCGATATTGCACTTACTTGAAAAAATCTGAAGTATACTTAATCTTACATGGACATCCCTATGTTCATAACAAACACGCCCAGACAACTAAATCACAGCTCACTGTCGTCCAGGAACTACCAGCAGACATACAGTGCTGCCAAGTGCGAGGACAAAAAATCGGCAAGTTTATAGTTTTCCTGACGTGAAGAACTTAGAAAAAAGTTATTTATTTTACATTTACAGGCGTTATAGCAGTTAGTTGAACCTACAGGTGCAACAATAAATGCTAAAAGCTCCATTGCTTACGTACAAGTAAGTAAAATATACGAGACCCAAAAAAGGGACAGTGGCCAGTAATGGGTTAAGGCAATCTTTTTTTTTTTTTATATATTTAAAACATATCTCCCGCAGTTATCTCTGATCAAGAAAACGCAAAAGTGCGCATGAAGGTATAAAAAAAATGTTCACGACATACATATTAAACGAAGTGTGTCTGTCCGAATCATCAATCCCACAACGTACATCTGCATACCAGTTGCGTTCAAAAAGTAACGGGCATTTTGTTATTTCACGTGTTGTATTACTCCGATTCGCGCGGTTGTTTTTTTCGTTTTTGTGTTGATAAACATGCCTGAAGAGTATCTGTACAGTGTTGGCCATACAGAACATTCAATCTGTTGTCAGCAGTCAAAAAGATTACGTGTGGTTTGGTAATATCGGCGATTATTCAGTCTAAATACAGGTTGTCCCAGGAGGTGTGGTCGATATTCAGGGATGTGACAGCAACGATCATTTGAAGCAAAAAACTGCAGTCAACATGAGCTCTAAAATGTGTACCTTAAGAGCTATGATGGCTTCTTTATTTCCGATACTGTGAAACAAATCTCTTCTACTGCAAGCTCTTTGCTTTCCATATTTTGAGAGATAGCAATATGGACCAAAACAAGAAAAAAAAAGTCCAATAAACTTGGGCTCTAATGTGCATACCTTATGAACTATGAGTAGTTGCTCATCTTCGATGCTGCGAAATACGTCTCTTCAACTGATCTAGTGCTCATACTCTCAACGTATGTATCTTAGAGCCCATGTTTATTAGACCTTTTTCCTTGTTCTGGTCCAGACTACATACTACCAAAATATGGAAAGCAAAGAGCTTGCATCAGAAAAGATTTGTTTCACAGTAGCGAAGATGCAGAAGTGCTCTTAACTCTTACGATATGCAGAGTACGGCCCATGTTTACTGGGTCTTTTTGCTTCGAATGACCACTCCCCCTCGGACGCCCTGTGTAAAAATGTGTCGTACAATTTGTATTCAAGTTTGCTACAAGAACTGAGTAAAGTGTAGTAAAGTTTTGTAAATGATAAATATGGCTTTAGTGACATTGCTATGTGCAAAACAAGGGGTTACTAGTGGTGTAAGTGTTTCCAAGAAGGGCGTGAAAATGCTGAGGATGACGAGCGTCCTGGACACTTCAGCATTATTACAAAGCGATGAAATCGTGAAAAACTGAATGAAATTATTAGGGGCGTTCAAAAAGAAACGAACCGGAGACATGATTACAGAAACCCCCTGTATGTTAGAAGTATTGACCCTGGCTGTTGACACACTTGTCCCACTGTGACACAAGGCGGTGAATGACTGTCTCATAAAATCCCGTGAATGGCTGTCTCATAAAATTCCCGGGACTGCTATGTTAACCAGTTCCCCACGTACAGCTGGGCGCCGTCGTCCGAGGTGAATCGGAAAGGTTATGCTGGCGTTCTTCTTTGACCAAGAAGTCCCCCTTCTGATTCACACCCTGCAGCACGGGACAACAATTGAATGCCCAGCGTTACTTGAAAATATTGGCCACCCTTCGCCAAGCGATAAAATCAAAACGACCAGGCAATCTCACCCGTGGGGTCATTCTGCTCCACGACAATGCAAAGCCTCGTACGGCCAATACAGTCACGGCACTCCTGCAGAAATTCAAATGGGAGGATCGGACACCCTAAATACAATCCGGACCTCTCTCCCAGTGATTACGTCATTTTTGGTCCCCTTAAACAGGCTCTGAGGAGCAAAGGATTCACTTCGGACAACGACACCCAGCTGTACGTGCGGAACTGGTTAACATCACAGCCCTGGGAATTTTATGAGACAGCCATTCACCGCCTTGTATCACAGTGGGATAAGTGTCTCAACAGCCAGGGTCAATACTTCTAACATACAAGTACTGGTTTCTGTAATTATGCCTCTGGCTCGATTCTTTTTGAACGCCCCTTATATTATGAAGGATCGCCGAATCACAGTCAAGAGTGGTCGCTGATGGTGGAGGCATATCAGGTGGCTCAGGCTATGAAATTTTTTCGGATGTTTAGGAACGACAAGCGAGACAGCAAACAACTGTGTTGAACTTGGAACAAAAACAGCTGCGGATGCAAATTGCTCAGGAGTCGCTAGGTGTAGTCAACAACTTTGCGCAACTACTGAAACGTGTCATAACAGGTGATGAAACGGGGGTTTACGGATATGATGTCGGAACTATGGCTAAACGTCCCAGCGGAGTCATTCTTGCTCGCTAAGACCGAAAATCTCGACAAGTGCGGTCGAACGTGAAGCTTACGCTCACTGTGGCCTTCGATTTTAACGGCATTGTGAACAATTAGTTCTTGTCACAAGGTTGAACGAACAATAAAGAGCACTACTTACGATTTCAACGCCAACGTCTGAAGAAACCCGAAAAATACCTCCCAGATTTGTGGCAAAATAATTCACGGACTGTACTCCGCCACAAGCAGCTGTTTAGGGTTCGCTGCTTGTTCGTGAATTTTTGGACAAAAAACAATACTCTAATGACGCCTCAACCCGCATATTCGCCAGCCATTGTCCCATGTGACTCTTTTCTGTTTCCAGAAATGAAGAAAACCTTAAAGAGCTGTGTTTTACGAGCGTAGGTGAGATTAAAACGCATCACTGAGGAAGTTAAAATTTTTCACGAACATCGAGTTCCAGAAGTATTTCGGGGGTTGGTGTATAATTTCTATTGGCGACAGTTTTTTAGGGAATAACATCGATGAAAAGAATATATAAACCCTTTCAAAAATTAAAAATAAATAAACAAACAGTTGGCGCTGTTTTTGAACACATTTCGTGTATCACAAATATAAAAAATTTTTGTCTCGCTCGCAAAGAATGCGGCCGTGACTGGAACGTCTACCCGGACTGTTACAATTTTAAACCGTTGCCCGGAACGTTGGAATTATGGTGCTGTCTTTTGCAATTTGGAGCCGGCCGGTGTGGCCGTGCGGTTCTAGGCGCTGCAGTCTGGAACCGCATGACCGCTACGGTCGCAGGTTCGAATCCTGCCTCGGGCATGGATGTGTGTGATGTCCTTAGGTTAGTTAGGTTTAAGTAGTTCTAAGTTCTAGGGGACTGATGACCTCAGATGTTAAGTCCCATAGTGCTCAGAGCCATTTGAACCATTTTGCAATTTGGAAGATATAAATGTTTGAAATCTGTTCCTTCTTTTTGAACAGCCCCTTATGTAGAAAAATAGTGTAAGAAATGCTCTTCCTTGTAAGAAACTTTTGTTTGAAAAAAAAATATTTTATGAAGTTTCTTTTTTCTAATGTGGTTCTTTCTTTCTGTACATGCCTCGTGCTTCTCCTCCTACTCTTCGTTCAGTCACCTAAGTAAACTTAACGATATAACGCCTTAGATGTTATGCTCTTGGCTTGTGTTTACAAGCCTCAGTGTCTTCTTGTATTTCCAGAGCTTCCGTTCAGTTAAGATTAATACTTGCAAATGATTTCTCCTTCTGAGGTAAAACTGCGCCATGTCAACTGCTTCATAGGCGTTGCTTGTATCAAGGTTCAGCAACATATTAAGACAAGTTTATAAGTCTCCGCCGTGGTGTGGAATGTAGGTCGCGACGAATTAACCTCTCTCCCAAGAGGGCACACACATTCACACACGCGGTCGACGAAGAAATAAGGTCCAGTGGCATCCTTGATGCAGGTTGATGTGCTGTATCCCTGACTGAGGTAGAAAATGACTGAAATGTTATAGGACTGCAACGAAGGGGAAATACTGTCCACAGTTGCCGACTCAACATCAGACAAGCTTTTAGCAATTCTGATAAGATGACGATGACGGTTGCGTGCACGTGAGAATATTGTTCTGAAATGGACTAAATTAAACACGCTGATTATTCATTAATCGAAAAAATAGTTGCCATTTGAGTTAAAGTGGGCAAAGGCAGTCGTTAAACTAAAAAGAAAAGCGTTATACAACGGTGAGTCAAATGAAAACCTTAAATTTGTAATAACAAATCCAAATTTCGCACCGTTATCCTGTAAGTTGGTAAGCGTGCTACAAACAGCGTGCAGAATGGCCTATAGGTGGCAGCATAGTGCAGATGCACACATACCGTCGCAGTATCAGTATAAAGATGGCCGCCCCACTTGCGACTTGCACCAGGGAAGAACAGCGTTCTGTTACTCGGTTTTTGCATAGTGAAGGTGTGAAACCTATTGAAATTCATCGACGCATGAAGTTTCAGTAAGGTGATGCATGTTTGTCACAGCAACAAGTCTACGAATGGAGTAGGAAGTTCGCAAATGGTGCGACTTCAGTGGAAGATGCTCCTCGTCCAGGTCAGGCACAACGAGTTGTGACTCCACAGAACATTGCAGCAGTTGAAGCCATAGTGAAGGAAAACCGCCGAGTGACACTGAATGACATTGCAGCATGTTTACAGATTAGTCATGGGTCAGCACACCACATTGTGCATGATGTGCTCCAGTTTCACAAAGTGTCTGCAAGATGGGTGCCACGGCACTGACTCCTGAACTGAGAGAACGACTTGTTGATGCTTATGAAGAACTTCTTCGGCGCTTTGAACGAGAAGGTGATGGCTTCCTTGCAAGGGGACGAAACTTAGAACTACTTAAACCTAACTAACCTAAGGAGATCACACACATCCATGCCCGAGGCAGGATTCGAACTTGCGACCGTAGCGGTAGCGCGGTTCCAGACTGAAGAGCCTAGAACCGCTCGGCCACTTCGGCCGGCTACAAATCTTCTGCGGGGGGGGGGGGGGGCGGGCGGAAAGGGGGGCAAGACTATTTTAGGAAATGACTGTAAAGCATTGACGAAACAAACGGTACAAAATTAAGGAGATTAATTGTGATGTAAAATACTATAGTTCTCGTAACACTTCGGCCACAAATTTAGCCATATCGAAAAGTTAATCTCAAGAAGTGGACGCAGCACAGAATAATCTTTTAGTGAAATCAATCCAGTGACAGCACAGTCTTCAAGTTACGTTTCAACACATTCGTCCTCATATACTGACATTATCACCTGAAGTTAACGAAAGCGATGTTTGTTAAAAAGTTGATTCAAGATGTCGCTGATACTCAACCAAGATTTCTTAGCTTAAATTTGCCGAAAGAAATTCATTCTCAAACAGCACGGAATAAATTTCACTGGAGAGAACAGTTATTTCTTCTTTCCTTTCTAACACCAGATTACATGACACTATTCAGACATTTACAGGTGCGAACAGTCTCGTCATCTGCGAACGAACTGTCTGCATCCACTCTTATACACATCAGCATGTGTCTTGCGTTTCTTGGTAGGTGCACAAGGTATTATCGCCTTTTGGGAGCATTCGCCACCGCACTAACTTTATCTTGTATTCGTAGATTTTAACGCGAAGTCATTTGAAAGTCCCTCACTCAGGATGTGACAGATTATTATTTGTGGGTGACTGTTCGAGCGGCAGGGCACTGGTTTTCTACGCATGAGGTGGACTATGCTGGCATAGGTGCCAGATACCTATGACTACTAGTTCCAGAGACGCCAATCTTGTAAGAAATACTTTCTAGGACATCTTTTGCAGCTACTACAGCGTCCCACTTGTGGGAAAGGCTTTCCGTGAATTTCCGATACCACACAGCTCTAAAGAATTAGGTGAACTAAACTTCTGGCGTCTTCCGTACTCCACTGAGCAATGATTGAGGATTGGGTACGTTACTAAATTGTACCTTTATCTCCCACAGATGAAGTACACAACAAAGCATCACTACATCGTCGATCATTTCCGACAGGCGCCGAAAACAAAGTAGAAATAGTCATTCGTCCCATCATCTTGGATGTTTTTCACGGACTCTGAGAGCTTCATTAATGTGTACGCCCTCCGTTAGCGTTTATCACTGCTTGACACATACGTGGTACGCTCCGTATAAGTCTACAGACGCCATTTTGTGACACCTTTTCCCACTCTTCAATGAAAGCCCATGAGAGTTCTTGGAGAGTCTGTGGTGCAACAGCGCGACCACGAACGCGTATCTCAAGCATGTCCCACATATGTGCGATGGGGTTTAGTTCGCGACTCACCGTGGCCGTTTCATTACTTCAATGTCCAGGCTTCGCAAGATATCCCTGCTCATGGCCGCCACGTGGGCCCTGGCATTAGAAGGAATTCAGGGCCACCACCGTATGCAGCAGCCACCACATGGTTCAACAGGATCTGGAGGTAAGGATCTGCCTGGAGGTAAGGCGACCATGAACAACGACATACGGCTGTCAACACTGAACTTCACCACCACATCACAGAACCTTGGGAACCTGCCGAATTCCTTGACAATATTTGGCAGGTACCGCTAACCACTGGCCTCCGCACACCAACACCTTGCGTCAGAGGATGTCTGGACTCGTCTGTGAATAACACGTTTCACCACTGACAAAGTTGTCAGTTGAGATGGGAACGGTAGGACTGAAGGCGAGCTGCAAGGTGATGATGTGTCATGTGAGGTACTTGAACAGGGCGGCTAGATCATCAGGTCCTCTCCCGTAAACCGTTCATTGCACTGTGATCGGGCACAGCGGCTTCAATGGCCCTTCTGAGATCGTCTTGCAGTGCTCTGGCTGTAACCGTTCAACGCTGCAACCAGAGATGGCGAGATACCAGTCTTCACGTGGGGCTTGAAAGCGTCAGCGATCTTATCCAACTCACACTGTGTACTGACCTGCTGCGCGGGGTAGCCGCGCGGTCTCAGGCGCCTTGCCACGGTCCGTGCGGCTCCCCCCTTCGCAAGTTCGAGTCCTCCCTCGGGAATGTTTGTGTGTGTGTGTTGTCCATAGCGTAAGTTAGTTTAAGTTAGATTAAGTAGTATGCAGGGACCGATGACCTCAGCAGTTTGGTCCCATAAGAACTTATCTTCCTGTAGCGGGTCCACTACCTAGGAATGACATATGGAGAGGCACTGGAATCTGCAGCAACATGACCGAAAGTCCATCCTTTCTGGATCAAACAGACTGCCATTACAATTTGCACTTCGCTAAGATAACGCATTGCATGCGTCTGGTTGAACAGAACGTCAACAAATGACAACTTCCATCTGCCTACCTCACTAGAAAGCACTGGGACACCGGTACTCTCTCCCTCTGAGCGGCCACCTGACATTGTCACGCCACAGCCAACAAATGGCGAATGATTTCAGTTGTTGCCTATACTGAAAGCGAAGATCTCAAGCCATGCAATAAGGCTTCAGGTACCGCCTGTATCAAAACAGATTTAACACGCCGGACGTTGATACACGTGTTCCCCAAAAATTTTATAACAGTGTATACACGTCTGATCGACTATCTACATCTACATTTATACTCCGCAAGCCACCCAACGGTGTGTGGCGGAGGGCACTTTACGTGCCACTGTCATTACCTCCCTTTCCTGTTCCAGTCGCGTTAGGTTTGCGGGAAGAAAGACTGCCGGGAAGTCTCCGTGCGCGCTCTAATGTCTCTAATTTTGCATTCGTGATCTCCTCGGGAGGTATAAGTTGGGGAAAGCAATATATTCGATACCTCATCCAGAAACACACCCCCTCGAAACCTGGACAGCAAGCTACACCGCGATGCAGCGCCTCTCTTGCAGATTCTGCCACTTGAGTTTGCTAAACATCTCTGTAACGCTATCACGCTTACCAAATAACCCTGTGACGAAACGCGCTGCTCTTCTTTGGATCTTCTCTCCCAGTGAATCTCAACCTGGCACCCGCCTTAGCAAAAATTAATTTTATATGATCATTCCACTTCAAATCGTTCCGCACGCATACCCCCAGATAATTTACAGAAGTAACTGCTACCAGTGTTTGTTCCACTATTGTATAATCATAAAATAAAGGATCCTTCTTTCTATGTATTCGCAATACATTACATTTGTCTAAGTTAACGGTCAGTTGCCACACCCTGCACCAAGTGCCTATCCGCTGCAGATCTTCCTGCATTTCGCTGCAATTTTCTAATGCTGCAACTTCTCTGTGTACTACAGCATCATCCGCGAAAAGCCGCATGGAACTTCCGACACTATCTACTAGGTCATATATATATATATATATATATATATATATATATATATATATATATATATATATATATATATATATATATATATATATTATATATATTGTGAAAAGCAATGGTCCCATAACACTCCCCTGTGGCACGCCAGAGGTTACTTTAACGTCTGTAGACGTCTCTCCATTGATAACAACATGCTGTGTTCTGTTTGCTAAAAACTCTTCAATCCAGCCACACAACTGGTCTGATATTCCGTAGGCTCTTACTATGTTTATCAGGTGACAGTGCGGAACTGTATCGAACGCCTTCCGGAAGTCAAGGAAAATGGCATCTACCTGGGAGCCTGTATCTAATATTTTCTGGGTCTCATGAACAAATGAAGCGAGTCGGGTCCCACACGATCGCTGTTTCCGGAATCCACGTTGATTCCTACAGAGCAGATTCAGGGTTTCCAGAAATGACTTGATACGCGAGCAAAAAACATGTTCTAAAAATCTACAACAGATCGATGTCAGAGATATAGGCCTATAGTTCTGCGAATGTGCTCGACGACCCTTCTTGAAAACTGGAACTACCTGTGCTCTTTTCCAATCATTTGGAACCTTCCGTTCCTCTAAAGACTTTTGGTACACGGATGTTAGAAGGGGGGCAAGTTCTTTCGCGTACTCTGTGTAAAATCGAATTGGTATCTCGTCAGGTCCAGTGGACTTTCCTCTGTTGAGTGATTTCAGTTGCTTTTCTATTCCTTGCACACTTATTTCGATGTCAGCCATTTTTTAGTTCGTGCGAGGATTTAGAGAAAGAACTGCAGTGCGGTCTTCCTCTGTGAAACAGGTTTGGAAAAAGGTGTTTAGTATTTCAGTTTTACGCGTGTCATGCTTTCCAACGTTCTGAAGTGTCGGCCAACTAAATAGAATCTTGGGTAATATCTTTGTCACAAAACTGGCGTTTCATTTCATACCAAACGATAATTGATGAGATTCTGATCGCGGTTTCGAATGGATCAAATTTTCTTCGAATCGCAATTCAACTGCTTTTGCGACATGGTTACGGTCAACGTCATGATGTTACAGGACAGGAGCAATTAGAAAATTTGTTCGGGGTTTGGTCTCGAATCGGCGACCTCTAACTAAGCGCAAACATTTTTAACCGTTACGTCACATGTGCCACTATTACAAGTGGTAAACCGCCACAACAATTAACATCGTGAAAGCGATAAAATAATGAAACGTGTTAATTACAACCGCGTGTCGAAGTTAACACACCAATATTTTACTCACATAATTCACGCACCCTACAGCGCCAAGAACTTCGATGTGTTATTCTAGCAAGACGAAAAACGGTGTCTTAGAATTTCAAATGGAACGTGAAGCATATTTAATGACGGTTTACACTAGCTTGAATACTCTGAGTTCTCAGGATAGTCTGCTACAGAGCAGTAAGCATCGGGACAACAGAACACCCACACTAATTTTCTACAGTTCGGTAGTCAATAGCGTTTCTACCCGCACCTACGGAAACATTCAATGATGCAGAAAATGCAGATTTTCCGCTTTCCTGTTTGCCGCTTTACGTTTGTAGGAGTTGTTACAAACACGTCTTTCCCGTTAAATGAAGTGAAACACTGCTTCAACTCTTCAGACTCACCTTGACGATCAACGGCATTCAACGCTTACACGGATAAAGCTGGAAACCAATAACTTTCTGCTACGATAGCAACAGTTTCCACTTCCACTGTGCATTAGGTGTGGCGTGTAGTTCCCTCATGCCGTATGCTCGTTACTACGCAAGGGATGCGCTGGGACGCTAGGAGTACATATAGTTATGGAAATCAATAGGAATTGTGAAGGTGCAACTTGAGGGATTTGATGGGAACGACGTATGCAGATTTAGATGCTAAATACACAGTGTGTCTCAGTTCCATCTGGACTGTGGCATTGAAAAATAAAAGTCATGGATTGTGTACACAAAAGCATTGCATTTATTGAAAACAGTCTTCCCCACCGAATCAAAACACAGCTGAAATCGTTTTAAAAGTGCTATTTTGTTTGAAACCGACATAGTGAGACCGTGGTTGTGTACAAATAATGTATGTTGATTCTTACAAAGAAGAAGACAGCAACCAGCCACTATTAATACTGCTATTTATTTCAGTAAATAGCGCCGTAACCGGTTTCGAACTGGTAAGTTCATCATCAGACGGCTGTTCACATGATTTGCAAGATACACTTTACACAATCGTCAGTTTTTGATTTTTACTCTTCCACTGTGGCGAAATATTCTTGATGTGTTGGTGCCATCGAAAATCGCGAAGTTGCAGGATTGTATTTTTCAAATATTCCAAAATATATGCAGCACTTATATAATTTTTACATCACCATATTGTGCAAAGCATCACACACACACACCAAAAAGTATTTGCCACATTTGAATTTGTCACGAAGACTGCATATTTACAATTTATGTAAAGTGTATCTTCCAAATCATGTGAACAGCTGTCTGATGATGAACTTGCCAGTTCGAAACCGGTAACGGCGCTATTTGCTTACATAAATAGCAGTATTAATAGTGGCTGGTTGTTGTCTTCTTCTTTGTACGAATCAACCTACGTTTTAGAAGTGTTTTGAAACAGTCACTGTAGTCATTTTTTGGTGTTGCAATTAGTACTTTTGTAGTACAGTTTTCTTGGATGTCATTAACAGCCAGTTTCAAATCCGGGGAACAACCAGAAGTCAGCTGGGGCCAAATCCGGCAACTACTGCGGATGATCCAGGACTGTTAGCCATTTGCTGACCAAACTTTTGTGCACAATGTTTGCCTTTTGGGTTGGGGTGACGTTGTGGAGAAGCAACCAGGAGCCCGCCTGCTTGCAAGCGGGCCGAATTCGGCGAATTCTGCCCCACAAACGTTGGAGGACGCAAAAAAATTAGTGTTGCCTCACTGATCCATTACCATCTTCCGAGGAGTGTCAGACACGTACTGTTATTCGCAGCGAGAATGCTTGCTGCGGCAACGCTAGCGCTTTGACTTTCTACACAGCTGTTTTTGAAACTTCAATAACAGTAACGCCACAACTCGTTATGAGATGGCATTGGAATCTGGAATTTCATACAAGCAGTCCTAATTGAGCTGGGACATACTGTGTATTTGTGCAACGCTGCACTGGTGGAACAGGTGTAAAATCAGAGACGTCGAAGGTAAAAGTGTAAACCTACAATGTACACCTGGGTAGCCCTTACTAATTTAGAGGCTAGGGCGGATACGTGAGAGGCGTTATCTAGAAAGTTTGAACAATGGAAAAGAGCTACCCTGTTGATTGACAGAAGAAGGAGAGGAAGTATGTGTGGAAGCACATCTAATTAGTACCTGAATGAGCACTGAAAGATTTTGAACTCATATGTCTATCTGAATGACTCAATAAAATATATTCGCAGCTACTAAAATCAGAAGAAAATAAACTAAAATGCTATCTTGGTCTGTTATTCTACATCTATGAAACAGAAGGCGTAACATCACATTTCGTCCGCAGCTCGTGGTCTAGTAGCTAGCGTTGCTACCTCTGGATCACGGGGTCCCAGGTTCGATTCCCGGCCGGGTTGGGGATTTTCTCAGCCCGGGGACTGGGTGTTTGTGTTATACTCATCATTTCATCATCATCATCATTATTCGTGACAGTAGTTCGAGTGGACTGTGCAAAAAATTGGGACTTTGTACGGGCGCTGATAACTGCGCAGTTGAGCGCCCCACAAATCAAACCATATCTCTCACATTACATCACATTTCGTGAAAAATGCCGGAAGAGGCTATGTCACTCATGGTCAGTACTATCAAAGCAATCACTCTGATCTTTGGAACTTGGTGTCGAGAGCGATACACAGAAGAAAAATCGGATATTGTGGTCAGTTTGTCTTCAGAAAATGGAAGTTATTCTAACTTTAAGCTCGGTAGTACAGAGATGAATAAAGAAAAATTAGGACACCTTCATGCTAGTTCTGGGCAAAAGTAAAGTCTTCGGCAGCGTAAAATGGAATAAGGTATAAAAAATTCTAAGTAAGTGTCGGGATGCAGTAGAGTGTCACAACAACAACTTACAATATTAGCAAAATAGCTATGTGGAGGTCATTAGCGACAGAGCAGCAACTCATTTGGACAAGGTTGGGAAAGGAAATCGGTCGTATATCATTTTGAAGACAACGTTCTGATAATCTCCTGAAACTAATTAGGTTATCACAAAAACATCTAATCAGAATTTAAACTTCCCCTTCTTGGTCCGAGCCGAGTCTCTCAACCACGACGATCCCACAATTAGCACAATATATACAAAAGCCAAGTAGAGATAATGAAAGACACAAAAATCAAGGATTTAGGGCGCGGGAGCTTAAGGGGCTCCGGAAAGGCTCAAAATCATGAAAAGTTCAATTTTTACTTTTTTGCGTTTTCTGAATCTGCAGACTAATACCTTTTAATAGATAATTTATTCAATTCCGAAGACTACAACTATTTTTAAATTTTTTTTGTGATGTGTTCTACATCGGCGTGACCCACTGTGGCGCTGTTAAACTGCTGTCCAATTGTGTTATTATTAACGTCCGTGTTCATCAGGTACATTTTAGTCTGCCTCATGCAATAATGGAGGTGATAAAACCTATTTTCAGAGACTTAGCAGCACCTGAACTGTTGAAAAAGTGTATTCACGGAAAAACTCAAAACCCCAATTAAAGTGTAAATAGTGTTATATGGTCGAGAATCCCCAAGACTGTATTTGTTGGAATAGAAACACTTCACTTTGGTGTGTATGATGCTGTTGCGACTTTCAATGATGGCAACATTGTAAGGTGCAAGGTATTTAGAAATATGGGAATGAAGATAGGTTCTAACATGGTACGAGCGATGCTTGCTTTAGACAAGGAACGCCTTCGGGCTGCAGACAGGGCTGTAAAGAGTCTAGAAATACAAGCAAGAGTAAACAGGAGGAGGAACAAGAGGAAGCTGGAAGAGGAGTTTGCAGAGGATGAAGGTAATCCATCCTATGGACCTGGAATGCACTAAAAAGTTAATCAAATCTTTGTCGCTCGATTCCCAAAACTTTTATTTTCTCACACTAATTACATGTTTTCTAAGGATCTTCCAAACATATTTGTTTCAAACTTTCAGTAAATGTTACTCAGTACCTTCTGCATAATTTAACACAGCCTTTTTCCAAAAAACTGTATATTTTTGAATATATAAATAAAAAATTGCAAAAAAATGTTATGAATTTTCATTACAATTGAAAAAAAAGTCATCTTTAATAACTGAACTAAAATTTTGTAAAATCCCTGTGTTAAGTTGTAGCCCATATTCCAATAAATAATCTGTAAAAAGTTCAACTTCCTACCTCAAATACTTTGTGAGGAAAGATGTAATTTATAAGCGTTATTTTAACATTGCAAGTATAGGGCGTTCCGGAGCCCCTTAACGGAAGAATCAGAGCGTCAAGGCAGGCTGTAGCTTATCGTTACTTTACGATCGGTGTCGCTGTGGTGAACTCAAGGGGAACTTATGGCCCTGGGCTGTTTATATAAGTGTTCAGAATACGAAACACGCGGACCTTAGTTCAAAGTCCAGGTTGATCAAGAGTTAACGTTGCCATACTTCAGGCATGGGCAACCTTACGTGATCAGCGGGCCAGATTCACATACGTACTGTTTGGCTACGATAACTTGACGATTTCGACAGTGCTGCCAGAAGCGGAGAAAAACGACACTACTTGAAAGATATTCATTTGTCTCGGAGCGCTGCCAACGTCAAGCTGCCCCTAGAGGTGAAATATGAAGAAAGGCGTGTGTCAATTAGCAAGTAACTTATGCAAACACTGAGGTTTTTACTTACTCAAGCTGACTTCTTCAAGTCGCTAGGGTGAATTTGTTTCAGGAACTTTCAGCAAGTACAGGGCTATTACAAATAATTGAAGCGATTTCATAAATTCACTGTACTCCATTCCTTGACATATGGTCACGACACACTACAGATACGTAGAAAAACTCATAAAGTTTTGTTCGGCTGAAGCCGCACTTCAGGTTTCTGCCGCCAGAGCGCTCGAGAGCCCAGTGAGACAAAATGGCGACAGGAGCCGAGAAAGCGTATGTCGTGCTTGAAATGCACTCACATCAGTCAGTCATAACAGTGCAACGACACTTCAGGACGAAGTTCAACAAAGATCCACCAACTGCTAACTCCATTCGGCGATGGTATGCGCAGTTTGAAGCTTCTGGATGCCTCTGTAAGGGGAAATCAACGGGTCTGCCTGCAGTGAGCGAAGAAACGGTTAAACGCGTGCGGGCAAGTTTCACGCGTGGCCCGCGGAAGTCGACGAATAAAGCAAACAGGGAGCTAAACGTACCACAGCCGACGGTTTGGAAAATCTTACGGAAAAGGCTAAAGCAGAAGCCTTACCGTTTACAACTGCTACAAGCCCTGACACCCAATGACAAAGTCAAACGCTTTGAATTTTCGGCGCGGTTGCAACAGCTCATGGAAGAGGATGCGTTTAGTGCGAAACTTGTTTTCAGTGATGAAGCAACATTTTTTCTTAATGGTGAAGTGACCAGACACAATGTGCGAATCTTGGCGGTAGAGAATCCTCACGCATTCGTGCAGCAAATTCGCAATTCACCAACAGTTAACGTGTTTTGTGCAATTTCACGGTTTAAAGTTTACGGCCCCTTTTTCTTCTGCGAAAAACAGGACACGTGTATCTGGACATGCTGGAAAATTGGCTCATGCCACAACTGGAGACCGACAGCGCCGACTTCATCTTTCAACAGGATGGTGCTCCACCGCACTTCCATCATGATGTTCGGCATTTCTTAAACAGGAGATTGGAAAACCGATGGATCGGTCGTGGTGGAGATCATGATCAGCAATTCATGTCATGGCCCCCACGCTCTCCCGACTTAACCCCATGCGATTTCTTTCTGTGGGGTTATGTGAAAGATTCAGTGTTTAAACCTCCTCTACCAAGAAACGTGCCAGAACTGCGAGCTCGCATCAACGATGCTTTCGAACTCATTGATGGGGACATGCTGCGCCCAGTGTGGGAGGAACTTGATTATCGGCTTGATGTCTGCCGAATCACTAAAGGGGCACATATCGAACATTTGTGAATCCCTAAAAAAACTTTTTGAGTTTTTGTATGTGTGTGCAAAGCATTGTGAAAATATCTCAAATAATAAAGTTATTGTAGAGCTGTGAAATCGCTTCAATCATTTGTAATAACCCTGTACTTGTTGCAGAAGTTTTCTTGTAAACAGAGGAGTCACCACTGTTGTTGCTTTATTATTAATGAATAAAAATCGTAACAAAACATAAAAATTAAAAAAGTAGAGAAAATTTAGAGTATACATATTTATGTTACCAAGAAACACTTTTCATTTAACTAAAATCAGAGAACTTCACTTAGACTAAATACTTTGAAGATGCATGCGGCTGGTCCCGGCGGAGGTTCGAGTCCTCCCTCGGGCATGGGTGTGTGTGTTCGTCCTTAGGATAATTTAGGTTAAGTAGTGTGTAAGCTTAGGGACTGATGCCCTTAGCAGTTAAGTCCCATAAGATTTCACACCCATTTGATTTTTGTGGTACGCAAATTTTGATCATCACTTATATCATCGCATATAATCAAATATTCGACAGCAGGAAACAATAGTGCGGAGCGATATGTCACCAAGAGAATAGGTTTTAATTACTCTTCGATTTTTGCAAGCAATATTACTACTTTTGTTAAAAATGTAACGCACTTATGTTTACGGTAAAATTTAAAAAAATCAGTTAAAATTTAAAGACGTCTGTACTGTCATTCTACTTTCTCTTCTGGTGAAACAAATTGATTGACAAACTCATTTTGCATTTCCTTGACTGGTGGTGACAATTATACGTGTTTAGTGGTTCCAATGGTACATTTGTTTTGGCCCAGCTGTCTTTGTGCTATTCTTTTCGGCACTGATATTTTCGCGCCGATACTGAATGCACAAAACTTCTGCAAGTACGAGAAAAACTTCCACGAAATGACAAATTCGGCAAGTACTTGCAGGAAGATGCAAGAAACTAGAACGAATTTTCACCCTGTCGCGGAGTGAGCTCTAATTTGAAACTTCCTGGCAAATTAAAACTGTGTTCCGAACGGACTCGAACCTGGAAACCCGGTCTGGCACACAGTTTTAATTTGCCACAAAGTTACATGCAAGAAACTGTTTCGACTAATTTGCGAACTCTTTTATGTGTACGAAACTAGCGGACGTGGAGAAAAATGGTTCAAATGGCTCTGAGCACTATGGGACTTAACTTCTGAGGTCATCAGTCCCCTAGAACTTAGAACTATTTAAACCTAACTAAGCTAAGGACATCACACACATTCATGCCCGAGGCAGGATTCGAAGGTGCGTCCGCAGCGGTAGCGTGGCTCCAGACTGTAGCGCCTAGAACCGCTCGGCCACTCCGGCCGGCGTCGAAGGAGAGTGGGAGGAGGGAGTGGGAGTACAAATATGGTGGTTCCCAATATTCCACCCAATTCTGTGATTGTGTGGATAATGCACGCCATACCACAGCAGGAAGTTTGACAGAATGCTTAATAAATATCATTTCAGGATTACGATGTTAGAGTGATTGCAAGACAGATAAACCGCAACGACTCAGTGAGAAAGGCTGAACTATCTGAAATAAAGGAAACCAAAGCAGCCGTGAAAGCGTAAGTCGTGGGTAAAATCTGTGAGAACGGAGGCCGCGAAATAGTCCGTTCACCGCCCTACAACTGCGATCTAAATCCGACAGAATTGGCACGGGATAAAATAAAATACAGTTTTAGGGACGACAATGTCACTGGTGACATGTCGAAGAAAGATTCCAGAATCTTGTTAGAGCTGCTTTCCTTTCAGTTATTGCACAGCACTGGCAACGTTAGTGCAAGAAAGTGCAGCAGCTGGAGCAAGAGTATTGGACACGAGATGGAATTATGGCAATGACCATCGATGAATATGTCATAAATACCACGCCCTCAAGCGACGACAATGATGATCTTGAATCAAGCACAAATGACAGCGATCGTTAGTGAACTTTATTTTGACAATTCTTTCAGGCACAGTCAAGTACACTTTGTAAATATTACTTGTGTCCACTGTTTAATAAATGCATTGTGCAAACAGACTCGAAAAATCAGCTTTTGGCTTTCGCTTCATAGTGTCGTAAGTTGTACATTCATCTACTTTCGTATTTCATTAGAATAGATAAGTAAATAATACGTAAGTTGTAGGTATAACTGTCGACCACGAATATGCCAGCAAATTAAGTGATTTCCGATCCGACGGAAGTGGCACTTGAGTGGATAATATTTCCGCGAGTGCCGCCTCCGGTTTCGTATTAAGCACGCTGCGTTTCCCTCAACCGCTCCTCTCCTCTCGGCAGCCGTAAATGCGAGAGCACGACCGTTACCGACAGCCACCGCTCCAATCGTCAACTTATCAGCGACAAACAGTGCTTAAGCTCATGGGCCGCCACGTCACGTGACGCGACAGCAGAGCTCCTACCGCATAAAATAGAAACTATAGCGTCCGTGACGTTAGCGTTAACGTGTAAACACACCGATACGAATAGCACCCCTTTCCCGACACGCCACGCCAACAATTTACGCCTCGAAACACGCGTTTTCGAGCGTACATTAATTTTATGTTCATCCCATCTACTGACGTTTACAATTTTTAAGCGTCGTGAACACTGTTTCTTTACTTAAGGCGTTGTACAACAGCCGTCTTAAAAACTCCCGCTGCAAAATTCTGCAACGCCGTTGTTGCAAATACATCTTCGCGATACGTAGCTAAACGTATCTTGAAATGCCATCATAGAAAAATAAACGCCTATAAATGCAACTGGTTACATCTAATTCATCGTAAAGCACTTTGAATTTCAATAGTTGCACTATTCTAATACGTCGCGCCCTCTCTCTCTCTTACGAATTTCTTCCGCGGATCGGACTGGGGCCAGTCTTGGGGCATGGCTGCCCACCCTTGCCATTGCTCACGTAGTTAACGCTCCTGAGCCAGGTGACACAAAGATCGTAACCTGATGGACCTAGAACTCTCTTCGTCAACATAAATACCAATTGGGCACTCTGTCCTATTAAACTACTTCGGCCATAATAACAGAATATTGCGATATAACAGTCACAGAAAAATTTTCATTATTCATTAACACACGATGCCGGTATGTACACATATATTAACATCTATACTCTACAAGCCACATTACGGTGCATGGGTGGAGGAGGGCACTTTTGTATTGTAGTTGCAAATGGTGAGCGGGAAGACCGAATTTTGGCGTGTCTCCGTGTGAGTCCGAATCTCTCCGATATTACGTTCACGGTCTTTCAACAAGATACATGTAGTAGAAAACAATGTACCGGCTGACTCCTCTGGGAATGTACGCTCTCGGAATTTTAACAGTAAACCACACAGTGGTGCACAATCGCTCTCTTGCGGCGTTGCAACTGGATGAGCGCGTCAGCGACTTCTCTCTTTCTTCTATGAATTCTACCTAGTAAATCTCCCATACTGAGGAGCAATACTCCAGCATCGGTCGAATGATTCCAGTCAAGAGAACTTGCACAGCGTGAAACACACCGATCGCAGGCTGCCATGTGTTGATAAAGCTATGAATTGTTATTATTGATTGGCGACTCCATAGTCTCCTGTGCACTACGACCAGATAATGGCTATACTTGGAAGGACAGACAGCATTGGTCGTATATTTTTGTTTATCATCGCAAAATCGATTTTCGGTCACTTAGTGGCCATCTTCAGTGGTGTAATATATAACTTAAATTAGTAAGCACTGGTGTCAATAAGCTTACGGCGATCACATAGACTCTATATAATAAACAAAAATATACGACCAATGCTGTCTATCCTTCCAAGTATATATATAAAGCTATGAACATACAGGGGACACGCAAAATATTGCGAACGCCTGTACTTACTTAGAAAAGGAGTTGGAGACGCCATTTGCCCTTAATACAGCTACCATTCTCCTTGGAATACTGACATATAATGATCGTATTGTCTCCAGTGGAATGTTACGCCACTCTTTGATCGGAACCCCCTCTAACTCCTGTAATGACGATGAGTCAGCGCTCCAATACCACCCACAAGGGTTCGATAATGTTCAAGTCTAGGGACTGTGCATGCCAGGGAAGACGCTGCAGTTCAGTTGCATGCTCCTCAAACCACGATTGTACTGTCCTGGCTGTGTGAATGGTGCATTATCGTCCTGAAATATGGCATTATTGTTGGGGCATTTGAATCAGGGAGTGCACCTGATCACCTAAAATGGTCACATAATCGTTGGCGGTTACATGGCCATTCAGAGTAATGATGAGACCAGCAGAATACTATGATATGGCTGCCCACACCATCACGCTTCCACCTCCATGCTTAACCGGTGGAATCAAACACGATTGTAGGCGTTCTCCACACGTAAACCCGGCCCTATGTTGGAAATAACGAAAACATTGACTCATCGGACCATGTGACGTGTTCCCACTGATCAGCCGTCCAGGATTTATGCTCCTGACACCACGTTCTACGCTTCTTTGCGTTGGTTATCGTCACTAATGGTTTCGGTACAGCGGCTCGTCGACGAATATTCGCTTTATGGAGTTCTCGGCGGACAGTGTCGATAGATACGGGGTCTCGAAGATGGCTATTGAGCTCTGCAATGACTTTAGCCGCCGTAGTTTCGTGTTATTTTAGCACAATTTGTGTTGGCGCACGACGATCTCTGTCATTTAGTTTTGATTTGCATCCGCTATTATGTTTACACGATGATGCCTTTCCCTGTTTCGTGTAGGCTGTCATGACTGTTGAAACAGCTGCTCTCGAAACATTCAATAAGTTGGCAGTCTTGGTTACTGATGGTTCAAATGACTCTGAGCACTATGGGACTTAACATCGGAGGTCATCAGTCCCCTAGAACTTAGAACTACTTAAACTTAACTAATCGAAGGACATCACACACATCCATGCCCGAGGCAGGATTCGAACCTGCGACCGTAGCAGTCGCGCGGTTTCGGACTGAAGCGCTTAGAACCTCTCGGCCACCGCGGCCGGCTTACTGATGCTCCAGCTAATCAAGCCCCCACAACCTGCCCTCTGTGGAACTCTGTTAGGTCTTTCACTGCACGTCGACCTTAACCTCTGAGTGCAAATACGAAGTGTGCACTACTCATAAAAAAAACCTGCACTGATGCCTTGTCCGTACTGAACACGCACGGTCCAGCATGGCACGAGCCTTACCTGCGTTGCCGAATGTCAAACACAACCGTCCTATTACTAGCATTGTTGCCGGTCGTGGTGGCCGAGCGGTTCTAGGCGCTTCAGTCCGGAACCGCGCGACTGCTACGGTCGCAGGCTCGAATCCTGTCTCGGGCATGGATGTGTGTGATGTCCTTAGGTTAGTTAGGTTTAAATAGTTCTAAATTCTAGGGGACTCATGACCTCAGATGTTAAGTCCCATAGTTGTCAGAGCCATTTGAACCATCTGAACTAGCATTGTTCACATAATTTTGCCTATCCTCTGTACGTATCGGCAGTATTTGACATGAGATACGTTCTGCTTCCCAGCTTGAAGCTTCAGTGATTACCGGATTTGGTAAGATCTTTATCGTTTCTACGAGCAACGACAGCCACACATTTCTGCACTCGGAGAAAATATGCACTCAGAGCTTGCTTTTGTTAAATACAGAAAAGCAAACTGTACCTATTGTTCCGAAGCGACTGAGTTTTGATGGGCATTGTTTCACCGCTGCGTCATTTGGCTTGGGTCGTAAAGAGTACTTACGTACCCTTTTTCGAACAAAAAGCCGACACTGCGCCCTGTTATGTCGGCACCATTGTTATGGCTCCTTCATATTCTATTCACGGCCTACAACGGAGGCTCCGCGAATTCTCATGTGGTTGGTTTTAATCGTCTGCAGAAGTACGGAGAAAAAGCGAGAGAGAGAAAGAACAGCTTGATCCTCTCGGGACGAGATGAACACGCGCCGAAGCCACAAGAAAGCCAGACGGCCCAACTTGCATAATACAGAAGCGGGGCTTCTGGAAGCGAAGGCAGCCAGTGCAAACTGCGCCAGCAGCTACTGCAAGTCTACTAGGTGCTTGTGTAGGGCCGGCGATTGCAGGCGCCACGGTTCGTGTTGAACCTGCATTTCTTCTGTGCATCGTGTTTCTTAAGATTTCCAGATAGAGAGCTACTACAGAAGAAGCGAATCGACGGCAGTAGGCAAGCTGTCAGAATTACAAAGACCTAGATTTAGGTTGTCACCCCATTTGAACGGTATTCCCGAAATATTTCACTACTGTGCTTGACCCTAGTAACGCATGGTCGACGATGCCATCAAACAACCGCCTTTCACTTGTTTATGGTCGTTGCTATACATTCACTTACGTTGAGAGAAAGTCGCCAGTTGTAGTTCAAGCCAAGCTGCGTTTTGCAATATCCTACAAAAGAGATATCTGTATCTATCGCATCCTGTACACAATATCAGTCATTACCCACTACGTCGTTTACGGTTAATATAAGAGACTCATGAAAAAAAAAATCTACGTGAACACTAGTCTTCTTTAATTTCGTTTGTGAGTTGTCGTTATAAAATGGTCCAAATGGCTCTGAGCACTATGGGACTTAACATCTGAGGTCATCAGTCCCCTAGAACTTAGAACTACTTAAACCTAACTAACGTAAGGACATCACGCACATCCATGCCCGAGGCAGGATTCGAACCTGCGACCGTAGCAGTGGCGCGGTTCCGGACTGAAGCGCCTAGAACCGCTCGGCCACCGGGGCCGGCAGTTGTCGTTATAGTTTTCAATATGCTGTTGAATTTTGCTGAAAGTACAAGCGTGGTCAAAATGGCTGATGTGACTTGAGCGCAAGCATGCATTCGTCGTATCTGAATCATCCCAATCTCTTTCAGGCACCTGGTGTTTATAGGATTCTTTGGCTACCTTCCTGTATAAACAAGTATCGGTTTTCAACGATACGTTTCTTCCAAATGGCCGCACAGCAACTGCGAAAAGAATTTAAGTTTGGGGAATTCGCAGGTCTTTGGGCAGGTCCTAAGTGACCTGTCTGTTTGTTACGAAACTTTAAGTCGTAACTAAGGTGTTGTGCATAAATCGCACATGACCTCTAAATTCACTTTGAGATTTTTTTAGTGATTGACGGTATTCTTTCTTTTCTTTTTTTTAAGTGGGTATTTGTCTGCTAACACCGCCATCAGTAAGAGCAGACCCTATCACACTATGGTCTGATTACACACTGGTCGGATTATTACAAGTATCATGTTTGATGAATAAATGGGCATTTTGTTTAACTAAAATGTGTTTTGGAAATTAAAAATTCGACCTCTGGTGAGTTTGGATTCATCGGCAAAATAGGCGATACAGATCAAATTCCCTTCTGCAGTATGTACACCTAGAATCGAAAATAATGGTAAGCCTGAAACGAGGAAAAATGGGACTCTTGTTCACACAGGATGCGTTGTCCTAGCACGCCACACGTCCATCTTATTTACTCTAAGCATTAAGTCCCATTACTTGGCTATATTTTCTAGGCTTCATCTCCTTACACGAACTGCTTCCTCCATTGAGAGTGACTTAAGGTAATTCGCTTTTAATGATCTCATTCTGTCGTGACGTTAGAGCTCAGCCAAGAAAAACATTTGCCCTTCTCCGTTCTCGTAGAGTAAATGCTATTATTCCTGTTCTAAAACGAAATGTCTTCAGCTACGTTGTAACCTCCGGCACATGACGAGTTTAGTAGATCAGAAAAAGAATACCGAGAAAATCATTTTCTTTCGGAACACGATATTGAGACCGAAATGAAATTCCCACCAGATTACTCTACTTAGACTACATGCTATGCTAATTAATAGAACACGTCGGCCGCTGTGGCCGAGCGGTTCTAGGCGCTTCAGTCCGGAACCGCGCTGCTGCTACGGTCGCAGGTTCGAATCCTGCCTCGGGCCTAGATGTGCGTGCTGTCCTTAGGTTAGTTAGGTTTACGTAGTTCTAAGTCTAGGGGACTGATGACCTCAGATGTTAAGTCCCATAGTGCTTAGAGCCATCTGAACCAATTAATAGAACAATGTCCGCAGGAGTAAGGTTTCTTGGCATAAATCTCCCACAGACATAGGTTTTACCTTGTCACTGAGCTCTTGAGCTTATAATAAACTTCTTTTAACCCGACTTACGGGTGGTAGATAAACAATTCAGACAAGAAGAGAATACAAGCAATAGAAGGATGCTGATGACTGGACGGATAGATCGAGCAACTGACCACGACGTGCTGAATCGAAATGAGGAAAAAACAAAAGTGTGGCACAGCTTGACTAAGGAGATCGCTACACATCCTGTGGCATGAAGGAATCGTCAGTTTAGTATTAGAGAGAAGAGTGTATGTGTAGGGGGGGGGGGGGGGGTTAAAAATCGTAGAGGGAAACCAAGGGATAAGTACAGTAAACCGATTCAGAAGGCAGTAGGTTGCAGAGGCTTGCACAGGACAGAGTAACGGAGAGCTGCATCAAGCCACTCTTTCGAAATGAAGAGGCCAGCGACAACGACAACAACAACAACAACAAAACCAACCAAATTTGATGCCAGTCTATTGATTCAAGCGGACATTGTATAAACGAGGCGCTGAGAACCATTAGGGCCTAAAGCACACCGTTATCAACTTTGAGACTGTGGCATGTACACATGCTCCTGATGTCTGTAGATGTAATTGTGAACCAGCTTTTCCTATATTTGTAGCCCCATAAAGTATATATGAACATTCACGAAAAGCTGTCTCACCGATATCTGGGTTATTCATTTCAATGTGGGCCCAAACCACAAAGCATAATTTTGTTGCTCTGTGCTGCTCAACTGTTATCTAGGACTGACAACACGATTTAGTGTATATATCATGTATGCTTGCACAGGATAGAGTGGCATGGAGAGCTGCATCAAACCAGTCTCAGGACTGAAGACCACAACAACAATCATCATGATGTATGCAGTAGCAGTACTTCACAATAGGAGGTACATCGGCAGTTTTATCTGAACCTCAAGCCACATGATGTTGACCAGGAACACGAAGTGATGGAATAGGTCTTAACTGTGTGTGTGGTGCATTTAGTATCTCTTATTTAGGTTCTGATTCTAGTTTCACATTAATTCCAAACTTTACGGCTGTCAAAAGGCACTATCGTCACAAGCTCATAAACGGATCATTAATAATATTCTTAAATATTAATAGATATTTCATAAGATAAAGTGAAAGCATATTTTTTTTATAAGAAGTACGGATTGTTGAGACCTGGTTAAAAAACAATATAGACTTATGAGATTGGCGATTTGCTTATAAATCTGATTTTCGCAAACATCTCTTCTTCTCAAAACGTAGTTTCTATGTTTTGGGCCCTTATGGCCTCAAATAACACTATAGGGTTCCAGGAATTAAGGGGTTCGTTGTAAGCGAAGGAGTAACCAAAAGCTAGCGTAATCAATCTGAAACACACGAACAACAGAAGTCTCGTAACGGAGCTATTGTACCTCCTGGATAAGAATATAAACTATCGATTTTTGCTGTTCATAATTTCTTCACTTCCTTGCCGGTGATTGCTTACGAATATCACGACCACAATGCAGCATTACGATAAAGGTGGGGTTAAAGTAATGGAAGAAAACCAGAACCTATGAAATGGTACGGGATTGATAATGGCAATTCTGAATTAGTCGAAACATTCATAGGTCATGGAGCCTTTTTAACTAGAAAATGCAGCTTGTTATACTGTGCAACAGCGAAGTCCGAGTAGGACAGTACAACGTGCAGCCCCACCCATCACGTGCGCTGCCTCCCCCAACGTACGTGCATTCTGCTGCTTATTCTGCCCTCAGATAATACCCAAGGGAGGCGTTTTAAGATTTCTGTAGCTGACTGTTCACAACAACGAATGAATCAAGACCAAAGGAATGGAGCGACACCTGCTGTGAAGAGTCCCCCCTCTGAAAATGCAAGGATGTTTCAGATTCTCATTAACGCGAGGCTGCCAATTTTCGTAACAGCGTCGAAGTGGCGGATTACCTGTCACGGACTTAATCACGAGTCGCTATTATTCTCATCTCGCATCTCGATTAAGTAGGACTGAGACGGTAGAAAGTGAAAATACAAGGAAAAGAAATCCTGTTGTTGGCACGACAACACAGCAAAATGTCCTTCTCGTTCACCTGTTTTGAAAACTACACAAAAAAGTTTTTTTTTTTTTGGCTCATCAGTCCTCTGACTGATTTGATGCGGCCAGCCACGGATTCCTCTCATGTGTCAACCTCTTCATCTCAAAGAGTAGCACCCTGCACCCTGCGTCCTCAATTATTTCTCGGACGTATTCCAATCTCCGTCTTCCTCTACAATTTTTAGCACCTACAACTCCCTCTATTACCATGGAAGTTACTTCTTTGATGTCTTACCACATGTCCTACCAACCTGTTCCTCCTCCTTGTTAGTATTTTCCATAATTATGTTCGTTTCTTCGTCGATTCTGCGGAGCAACTCCACATTCCTTACCTTAACAGTCCAGCTAATTTTCAACATTCTTCTACAGCACCACATCTCAGCTTTGATTCTCCTCTTTTTCCCGTTTACCCAAAGACCTCGTTTCACTGCCATACAATGCCGTGCTCCAAACGTACATTCTCAGAAATGTCTTCCTCATACTGCGGACTATGTAGATTTCTCTTGGACATGAATGCTCTCTTTGTCTTTGCTAGTCTGCTTTTTATATCCGTTTTTCTTTTCCCATCATGTGTTGTTTCGCTCCCGAGTTAGCAGAATCCGTTAACTACATCTACCGTCCTGGTGATCAATTTTGATCTTAAGCTTATCGCTACTCTCATTTTTGCTGCTCCCCATTACTTTCGTCTTCTTTCGGTTTACTCTCAGTCCATATTCCGTACTATTTAGACTGTTCATCCCACTCAAATCGTCCTATGATTCTCGTTCACTCTCAGTGCGAATAGTGATGTAATCAGCGAATTTTATCATTGATAATCTTTCACCCTGAGTTTTAATCCCCCTCCTAAACCTTTTCTGACATCGCTTTTTCGACGAATAGATTGAACAGTACGCGCGACAGGCTACATTCCTGTCTTTAATCCTTTTTAATGTGACCATTTCGTTCTTGGTTTCCAGTTTCATTGGTTCTTATACAAACTGTATGTTAACCCTCTTTCCCTTTACTTACTCTAATTTTTCTCAGAATTTCGCACATCTTTTACCATTTTATATCGCCGAACCCTTTTTACAGGTCGACAAATCTCATTAACGTGTCTTGATCTTTCGTAAGCCTTTCTTTCAATATCAGTCGCAACCTAGAACTGCCTCTTTGGTGTCCTCCACTTTTCGAAAGCCAGACTGATCGTGATGTAACAGATCCTTAATTTTTGTATCCAGTCTTCTGTATATTAGTCTTATCAGCATTTTGAATACATGAACTGTTAGGCTAATTATGCGATTGTTCTCGCATTTATCTTCTCTTGCTATCTTCGGGATTGTGTGGATGATATTTTTCCGAAAGTGATATGAAATGATTGTATGGCATTTATGGCCGGGATGTCCCTTTCGGGAGTCGGCCACCGTATTGCAAGTCTTTTTAGTTGATGCCACTTCGGCGACTTGCGTGTCAGTGATGATGGAGAGCACACAACACCCAGTCCCATGCCGGTAATCGAACCAGGGCCCCCTTGCGTGGTGGGCGGTAACGCTACCGCTGCGCTACGCAGGCGGACTTTCCGAAAGTGTGATTTTATGTCTCCAGACTCTCAGATTCTAAACCTGAATAGTTGCTCGGTTGTCACTTCCCCCTAATGATTTTGGGCACTGAAGGAATGTTATACATCCGCTCACCTTACGAGGGGCATTTGAAAAGTCCGTGCAAAAATAAAAATTACTTACGTGTTTGAGGTAAACCTTTTTTATTTTTCGACATAGTCTCATCTTAGACTTATACACTTCGTCCAACGCTGTTCTAAATTGTTGATCCCTTCCGAATAATAGAAATTGCCCAAGTCTGCAAAATAGCTATTAGTTGCTGCAATCACCTCCTCGTTTGAATAAAATCTTTGTCCTGCCAGCCATTTCTTCAAATTGGGGAACAAATAGTAGTCCGAGGGAGCCAAGTTTGGAGAACAAGGGGAATGTGAAACGAGTTGGAATCCCATTTCCATTAATTTTGCGACCACAACTGCTGAGGTGTGTGCTGGTGCATTGTCATGATGGGAAAGGACTTTTTTGCGGTCCAATCGCCGGCGTTTTTCTAGCAGCTCGGTTTTCAAACGGTCCAATAACGACGAATAATATGCACCTGTAATAGTTTTACCCTTTTCCAGATAGTCAATGAGGATTATCCCTTGCGAATCCCAAAAGGCAGTCACCATAACCGAAGGACTGGACTTTGCCTTTTTTGGTGCAGATTCTCCCTTGGTAACCCTTGTTTAGATTGTTGTTTGATCTCGGAAGTATAGTAATGTCTCCATGTTTCATCCACAGTGGCGAACGACGCTTAAAAGTCCTGCAGATCCTTCCTGAACAGCTGCAAACCATCCTTGCAACACTTCACACGATTCCGTTTTTGGTCAAGCGTGAGCAATCGTGGAGCCCATCTTGCAGATAGCTTTCTCATGTCCAAATGTTTATGCAACATATTATGTACCCGTTCATTCGAGATGCCCACAGCACTAGCAATCTCACGCATCTTAACTCTTCTGTCATCCACACCATATCATGGATTTTATCAATGATTTCTGGAGCCGAAACCAACACAGGGCGTTCAGGACGTTCAGCATCACTTGTGTCCCCATGACCACTCAAAAATTTTTGAAATCACTTACAAACTTTTATCATCGAAGGTGCAGAATCACCGCAATGTTTATCAAGCTTCTCTTTAGTCTCCTGAAGCGTTTTGCCTTTCATAAAGTAATGTTTAATCACCACACGACATTCTTATTCGTCCATTTTTTGACAATCACTCGACTTCCTTGATTCACACGAGTGCCAAACACAAAGAAATAGACCAATATGGCTGAAGCTTGGTGTAAGTTCTTTCCAAAGATGCTGTTAACTAAAGATAACCTCGATACGCGCCGGTGGTGCCATCTCTCGGACTTTGCACGGACTTTTCAAACGCCCCTCGTATTTGATCGCAAGTGGATGTACTGTGTCAAAATGTCTGAAATTTGTTTTTGATGAACTCGTCGCCTCCGCAACTTTCCAAAGTCATATAGATAATCGTAAATTACGAATGAAGTTAATTCAAAATTGCAAAATCGTACACGGATAACTGTTTATGCACTTGTAACTTGTACTAAATTCTGTAATAGAAATCAGTACGGGGAAGGCTGCTAAAAAAAACGACGCAGCATTGCAGAGAGCTTGTGAGAAGGCAACTGCGAAGTCCAGAAATCGTCTACTGGTGCTGCGTTCTGCCCACTACAAGATTGACTGATAGCCATCCAATACAACGAAGTGATTATTGTAAAACTGCAGTATCGACGCATGTTCGTCTAAAAGTATGGTTCCTTAAGGCGGCCGCACACGTAACTGCATACTTACCAAGCATATAAAACATGATACGGGAAGTAAAGAATGGTTAACGGAACGAAAACATTATTCCCATATTAGCTATTCGTGGTAAACACGCTATAGAAACTATCTCACAGTACTGTTGATTTTATACTCCCTCTCTTCATGTAATACTGCGTTCTTTGACGTGACCTACAATACAGTACAACCACTGTACAGAATGTAATTTAAGAGGACAAGAAAAAAAATTAAATGAAACCAAATCACTGACAAATGCTTGCCCAAGACTCCCTATTCTTGGTATAGACGTTCAAGTACACACACGCTTGCAAAAGCATGAATAATCGAAATTCGATCCAGCATCAAGCTGCTTGTACAGTCCTGATGGTTGCGCAAATTTATCCCACACATTCTCAAGCGTGCTTGGGCAAGCACGCTTGTCAAGCGTGCTGTTAGTGTGGGGCCGCCGTAACGTAATCAACATTAGGAGATAGTTAGTTCTTTCTTGACCATTACACACTGCCGATCGCCCTGGGCGAAGGACTTGGGTCAAGCGCTGTTCAGGAGCGGTAAGTCTAACTACGCGTATAAAAGTCACTGTTAACACGCTAGGAACGAATTTGCCTACTGTAAATTTTCTCTACTTCCATGAAGCGTTGATGCGAATAAGCAGATTAATACAAAAAGTTCAGTTTCTGCAGATATTATTGATTTTCGATGGCTTTGGAATTTTGATTGCTATTGAGGATTGGTTAGACGGAGGATCCGACCTGTTACCTTTAAAGTAAAGCTAGTGAAGCGGTTGTCCCACTCAAAGGAAATTGAGGGTGAGCTCTCTTTTGGTTTAATGGTTGTTGGTGGTTTGGGATTACTCGAGCAAGGTAACGTCTGGAGGTGTGTAAGTGATCGTTGTATTTGATATAACATTCGCTGCCAATGAGGAAATCAGGAAACTTTATGACGAGAGACTACAAAAAGCGTTGAATAGTGGTATAGCGGTGATGTTCCCTGGCTGTGACTACATATTTCTCTTGAAATTTGTAACCATATTAGGAAATTGCAGGTGTCTACGCTGTGATTTGGTGACTGATGGAGTGACAAGTGCCGTTTTTAACTTTGAGTTCATTAGCGGAATCCGCGAGTTGTCAACGCCTGAAGAGACTTAGCTTTATTTATGAACTGACCTTAGGTTGGCGTAAAATTGCGGTGACACTTAGGATTTTGTTGTTCTTTCGATTCCGTTAGAGGGAATTAAATTGCTCTGTTGGGACTCGGTCACTATCTATTGTAAAATACTGAGCTTAATTGCGAAAACAACGCACGACCACAAAAATACCGACCTTAGTAGAAATGAAAAACCCCAGGGCAGTATTATTGTTTCAACTATTTACAGCGATATGTTTCGTGTGCGTTCGTCGTAAAGTGAAACACTAGACAGAAATTTGTACGAGTTCTTTAATTACGACTAACGGGTTCATATGGAGAAAATATAATATCTCGAGGGATATCACAACCAAGGTTTTTTACGATAATTAATCCTGAATCAAGAAATCAATTGAATTTTCCCATTTTTTTCATAATACGCACTCAGCGTCCATTGGTATTATTGGTTTAAATAAACTGAAGTAGCGAAATATACTATTAACAACGTTGGTAGAAACGAAAGACAAAGAGATAATTTGCAGTCACAAAATCTGAGCGCCTCTACGAAGTATTCAAGCTACTTAATAATATAATACGAAAATTAATCAATTTACTAGAAGGAGACATGGCTTCTATGAAGGTACAGAGTTTATAGGAAAGTAATTTCAATGCCTTTGTTTATTAACAACAGATATTGATATCTTACGAAGTGGTTATCCATATTTGATCAAGTATTCTGAATGTAAACTAATAAGATAGATTTATCGTAAAGTGTTTTTACGTGAATCGTGAAATGAGGAAAACTGTTGTAAGGTATGCAATGAATTAATAGTGACTGTTAGCTGTAATCGTGATGTTACTTGGTGTAATCATTCGTTGAGTAGACGTCATTTTTGAGAATTTAAAACTTTTTGCCTAACAGGGATACGTTTAAATCTATAGTGACAAATCCATTGAATAGTAATAAGCGTAACGAATTCGGAATGTGCAATACTAAAGAAAAAGAATAAGGAGAAACAATAGATTATCATCTTTGCTACACATTGTTATACTTCTTACTAAAATTTGTGAAGTTTATCAGGCGCTCTTTCGCACATTATTTTTTAAAGCATTCATTTTTTTCTGTTGTACGTGTTGCGTTTTATTACAACTGAGTGGAATGTAATTGTTGTTCGATAACACAATTATTACCAGCAAAGTGCGGTACAACATTAAATCGCATTAAACGATGGTCGAACTTAGAAATTTCACTCGACAGGGCAGGCTGGCACAGCACATCTTCCAAAGCTTTATTAAATTTTTACTCTAATACGGGATCACCTACGTCTTCGATACTGACTCCTATTTTTTCCCCAATCACGTCAGCAGACAAGACCTTACCTCCGGAAAAGTGACAAGCCTTCAAGGTACTCTTTCTACTTATTCGCTCTCCCCTCTGCGCTTAACTGTGGAATTACCATTGCACTCTTAATGTTACCACCCTTGCTTTTAACTTCACCGAAGGATGTTTTGTTGACTTTTCTAAAATCGGAATCAGTCCTTCAGACGATCATTTCTTTTCTGATTTCTTCACATTTTTACTGCAGCCATTTCGCCTTAGCTCCTTTGCACTTCCTTTTTATTTCATTCCCAAGTGACTACTATTTCCGGATTCCTGAATTTTCTTGAACATTTTTTTTGTACTTCCTTCTTTCGTCGATAAACTGAAGTATTTCTACCGTTACCCAAAGTTTCTTCTCAGTTATCTTTCATGTACCTATGTTTTTCTTTCCAACTTCTGTGAGAGTCTTTGTTAAAGACGTCCAATCCTCTTCGACTCGACCACCTACTGAAGTATTCATTGCCGCAGTACCCACAGCCTCAGAGAACTTCAAGCGCGTCTCATCATTCCTTTTTCCTTCATCATCCTATTTATTTGCACATTGACTCTACCGATCTAATCTATTAAAATTCAACCTGCTCTTTAACATTACTGAATTGTGACACGAGTACTACTCGAATATATGCCTCTTGCGTAGGCCTTATAATCAAATCTCTGATTTGGGATCTCTCTCTAATCACGATGAATATAACGAATCTGTCTTATAGGACCTTGGTTCAATAGTAGATTACGATACCTATCTTCAATGACGAAAACTGCGACTCCGTCCTTTTTCAGCTATTTTTTAACTGAAATTGCAAATCTGATGTTCTAAAAGAGTCTATGGGGGTCGATGTATTATGTGGGGACATATATTTAAATTTCTTTCTTTTTCATGTTTTCTATAATATTTTGGAATTCCATTTTCATCCATGACTTTAAAAAAATTAATTATCCAATCAATTCTACTTGTCCACAATTTACATTTTACAGTAATTGGTTACAAAAATTCCGTTTCAAAATATGCAGAGTCATGTTTTCTGGCTAAATGTTAACTCAACAACGCAGAAAAAAGTACAAAATTTAATTTTATTATTTGATGGTTTCGAAAGGATGAGATTTTCATGCTGTAAAATATATCGTTGGTGTCTCGTACCAAGGAATTAGACAGTCATTGACTCGCTTTCAAGTAGAACAATGTTGATTTGGAACTGGAGTAAGTAAGTCTTCGTTTGGAACGCGCTGAACAGACTATGTTTTAAGAATTGTGTACGATACTATGAACTAAATTTGCGTCGTGTACGGAAATCGCATCTGAAATGACTTATGATAATGTCAAGTAAAAGACTCATCTTAGGGAAGTTCATAACGCTGGAACAGGTAGTTGACTGTCTGCGACGCGCTAATGGAAATAAGCTATGATGTTTTATAACAGTGAATCAGACGTTATTAAGACGACAGGGATCGCCGATATTACGTCACAACAAGATGAGTAATAAACAATTTTTCTACTGATTGTAACAACAATTCTCAAACTAGCATTATGCACTAATGTATTCCAATTTATTCATCAACATATTTGCATGTCTGTTTTTTTCTGATGAATATATGCTAACAAATCATTAATTATATCGCAGTAAAGGTTTTTTAATCGGACGTAACGGTACGGCAGTGTTAGCTGTAATCCAACTGGAATCTCCAGGTTTCCAATTATACCACCTCCTCTCGTGATTTTTGAGCGGTGTATTTGCTATTACTAACTCAAATTTACTGCAGAACTCGGTTAGTCTTTTTCTCTCTCATTCCTACTACCAAGTACGTATTCTCCCGTAACTCTTCTTCTATCCCTTCCACTATTATCGCGTTCCATCCCTCATGATTATTAGTTTATCATTTCCGTTTACATACTGAACTGGCCGTTCAATAATCTCAAGTACTTTCTCTATTTCCTCATCTTCTGTCTGTGACGTTGGCATGTATACCTGAACTATTGTTGTTGGCGATCGTTTGCTGTCAATTCTGATGAGAACAACCCCATCACTGAAATGTTCGCAGTAACTCTCTGCCATACTTTCCTGTTCATAACGAATCATACACTCGTTATGCCATTTTTTTCTGCTGTTGACGTTACCCTATATCCGTCTGATCAGAAATCCTTCTATACATTGACCCCCACTACATCTAGACTGAGCCTTTACATCTCCCTTTTCAGATTTTCTAGCTCCCCTGCCACATTAAAACTTCTGGCATTTCACGCTCCGACTGTTAGTAAGTAAAACTTTCGTTGGTCGCTCAATCTGTCTCTCAGATTTACCTCCTCGTTGGCAGTCCTCTCCTCGAACGGAGGACTAATCTAGAATCTTTTGCCAGTGAAGATCATCATAACACTTTTCAATTACAGGCCACATGTCCTGTGGTTATACTAAGCGTGACTTAAATGCAGCGGTTTACATTGCCTAGTGCATTTTCATGCCGTTGATCATTGCTGATTTTTCCGCCTTTTAGGATAGTTATCCTCCCCAAGGGCAAGAGATTATTGCCCTGATACTCCGTCCGTTCCTCCGTCTTCACTGAAAAGGCCATTAGCTGAACGAGGGTGACACCTTAGACTGGGAGTCTTCAGACGCCATTACTGATGAATTTTATTCAAAATATGAAAAATGGCTGGTTTCCAACCCGCAATGTTTTGATTAACAGCAAGAGACGCTACCGCTAGACCACGAACTTGCACAGGATAGCGTACGAAAAACGGGCCCCGAGTATTAGACAGCTCATTGCCGCTCGCCAATTATCTATTGTTTCGAAGCTGTTGCTTGCATTAGTTTATTTGTCAGTTCTTCATAGCCTAGTTGTTACACGTATATCTATTTATTATAGTATCTGCTCGTGGCAGGCAACAATTCGTGTGTAATTGGCGAGAATTGTGTACTTGGGGCCGGCTTTTCGTGCGCCACCTTGTTTATCTCCATATAACCCAGATCTAGTTGATTACAAATACAGGGTTATTACAAATGATTGAAGCGATTTCACAGCTCTACAATAACTTTATTATTTGAGATATTTTCACAATGCTTTGCACACACATACAAAAACTCAAGAAGTTTTTTTAGGCATTCACAAATGTTCGATATGTGCCCCTTTAGTGATTCGGCAGACATCAAGCCGATAATCAAGTTCCTCCCACACTCAGCACAGCATGTCCCCATTAATGAGTTCGAAAGCATCGTTGATGCGAGCTCGCAGTTCTGGCACGTTTCTTGGTAGAGGAGGTTTAAACACTTAATCTTTCACATAACCCCACAGAAAGAAATCGCATGGGGTTAAGTCGGGAGAGCGTGGAGGCCATGACATGAATTGCTGATCATGATCTCCACCACGACCGATCCATCGGTTTTCCAATCTCCTGTTTAAGAAATGCCGAACATCATGATGGAAGTGCGGTGGAGCACCATCCTGTTGAAAGATGAAGTCGGCGCTGTCGGTCCCCAGTTGCGGCATGAGCCAATTTTCCAGCATGTCAAGATACACGTGTCCTGTAACGTTTTTTTTCGCAGAAGAAAAAGGGGCCGTAAACTTTAAACCGTGAGATTGCACAAAACACGTTAACTTTTGGTGAATTGCGAATTTGCTGCACGAATGCGTGAGGATTCTCTACCGCCCAGATTCGCACATTGTGTCTGTTCACTTCACCATTAAGAAAAAATGTTGCTTCATCACTGAAAACAAGTTTCGCTCTGAACGCATCCTCTTCCATGAGTTGTTGCAACCGCGCCGAAAATTCAAAGCGTTTGACTTTGTCATCGGGTGTCAGGGCTTGTAGCAATTTCCAAACCGTCGGCTGTGGTACGTTTAGCTCCCTGCTTGCTTTATTCGTCGACTTCCGCGGCCTACGCGTGAAACTTGCCCGCACGCGTTCAACCGTTTCTTCGCTCACTGCAGGCCGACCCGTTGATTTCCCTTACAGAGGCATCCAGAAGCTTTAAACTGCGCATACCATCGCCGAATGGAGTTGGCAGTTGGTGGATCTTTGTTGAACTTCGTCCTGAAGTGTCGTTGCACTGTTATGACTGACTGATGTGAGTACATTTCAAGCACGACATACGCTTTCTCGGCTCCTGTCGCCATTTTGTCTCACTGGGCTCTCGAGCGCTCTGGCGGCAGAAACCTGAAGTGCGGCTTCAGCCGAACAAAACTTTATGAGTTTTTCTACGTATCTGTAGTGTGTCGTGACCATATGTCAATGAATGGAGCTACAGTGAATTTCTGAAATCGCTTCAATCATTTGTAATAGCCCTGTATATGCGACTGAAGATAGCCGAAAGGTATGTGGCCGAAGTACCTGTGAATGAACGGAAATTATTACGACTGCATGCTCGAAAATATAATGGTCCAGTCATTATGCCGCAAAACATTATGCTTGTAGAATGAGTTTTCCACTCTCCAGCAGAGAGTGGGCTGTTATGAAACTTCCTGGCAGATTAAAACTCTGTGCCGGACCAAGCCTCAAACTCGAGACCTTTAGAAGCTAGGAAATGAGGTTCTGGCGGAAGTAAAGCTGTGAGGGCGGGTCGAGAGTTGGGTTTGGATAGCTCAGTCGATAGAGCAAATGTCCGCGAAAGCAAAGGCCCTGAGTTCGAATCTCGGACCCACACACGGTTTTAATCCGTCGGAAAGATTCATTGATGTGTATTACCTCTCTGACGGTTTCGACGCCGAAGGCACTCTAAAATTTGCATTTCGTTTTCTTCGGGTGCCATTTCATTTTCATTGGCGTTACTCCAAATATTATATTGTCCAGATCCAAATAATAAAAACAAAAACGTATCTCAAGCAAATGTTGTTCTGCTAGCAGGGGGACATTAACCACACTGATTGCCTTTCAAGTACCTTTGTTAATTATGAAGATATGAACTCCAGTAATCCTTTTATAAATAGCACACTACATATTTCCGTAATCCACTTCATGTTCTGAAGATCTATATGACATACATATGTTGTCGGGACGATATCTGTTGATATAGACATTTTTTTGTGAAAGTCAAGATTTGATTTTAAGACCTTGCAGATTACCGATTACCTATCTTCTTTTCATAAAGTGAAGTTGACAGCACGATTCTGTCGAAACTAGTAACTGGAATAAAGGTGTTAAAATCATGCGCTTCTGGTTTTCACAAAAATACATATCCTCAAGATCTATTCAAAAACCTATCACAGATGGAGAAACAATTGTGTGGCAGTCATTCACAGAATGTCGAGGATGTGATTTTCAACAACCACAGTCTCCGCCAAATCATCCAGCATTGGGAATATCGTGTCACATTGGAGGGTGAATACGCAGAGAAGGACTAGCAACGTCACTAAGTCTCACGTTCGCGGTTTGATTTTTTCGAGGTGATACTTGAAACTTTATGACTGTCATTCGTACTTATAATCTGGAAGAAGTGATAAAGAACTGACGGAAATGTATACTTTTTACTAAAACAACCCAGTTATACTTTATGGTTACAATTAAGCTCACTCCAACTATTCAAAGCGACGACTGTCTGTTTCAATGCATGCATTACACTATGACCCATTGACAAAATACAATTCTGAATTCAAAATCATTCGCGTACATTCTTGCACGCGTTATTTACAACAGGGGTGTAACAGATGCTTCACCAGTAAGCTTCACATTCTATTATTCCAAGCGTGCATTTCAGAGGCACGTTGATGTGTATTATACTTACGCTTATTACCGAAAATACGATCGTATGGGGTATGACGCGAAATTTCTGACTGGATTGAGGATATTTTAATAGGGTGGCCGCAGCGTGATATCTTGCATGGCGAGTCATCGATAGGTATACATGTAACTTCAGGTGTGCCCCAAAGAAGTGTGTTGAAACCCTTACTATCCATGTTGTATAATACTGACCTTGGCGACAATATTGACAGTAATGACAACCTCTTTGCATAATGCGGTTACCTATTATGAAGTATGTCTGGAAAGTTTGCACAATTGTTCAGTCAGAGCTTGATAAGATTTCAAAGTGATGCAAAGACTGGTGACTCGTTCAGACGTTCAGAAAAGTAAAATTATATTCTTCACAAAGATAATTATGACTACAATATCAGTGAGTTACAGTTGGAATCAGTCAACTCATACAAAGACATAGGTGTTACAGTTCCTACGGATATGAAGTGGAACAATCATATAGGCTGAGTCGTAGGTAAAACAGGTAGCAGACGTCGGCTCTTTAGTAGGATACTTGTGCAAATGACTCTTATACTACCCATCCTAGAATATTGCCCAAATGTGAGGAACCTGTACCAAACAGAATTAAACAAGCGATGGGATACAGAACGTATACAGATAAGGGCAGCACGAATGGTCTCAGGTTCGTTTGACTCTTAGGAAGAGCGTCAAGGACATGCTGGAAAAACAAGTTTCAAGAGCCAGAAATAAATGATGACTCTAGGTTCAAAATGGCTCTGAGCACTATGGGACGTAACATCTGTGGTCATCAGTCCCCTAGAACTTAGAACTACTTAAACCTAACTAACCTAAGGACATCACAAACATCCATGCCCGAGGCAGGATTCGAACCTGCGACCGTAGCAGTCGCGTGGTTCCGGACTGAACGCAATGACTCTAGGAATATACTACAACCCCCAATGTGTCGCTCCCGAAGGAATAGTGAGGACCAGATTACACAATTACAGTGCGCACAAGGGCATTTAAGCAATCGCGTTTCCAGTTTTCCATATTTGAATGGAACGGGAAGAAGGCCTAATCACCGGTACAATGAGAAGTACCCTATGCCATGCACTTCACGTTGGTTCGTTGTGTATGGATGTAGATATTCACTTATAAGTCATCTGCATGTGTAGCTGGGAAATTCCAAAAGGGTTTGGAATTCGGAGGAGAAAGTTAGTGATTATAATTTGTAAAGATTTCGCTGCATCGAAAACCGCGTTTGTTTTAATGGTTGATACCCTAACTCACGTAACATACCGTGACACTCTCTTCACTCTTTTGCGATAATGCAAAATGAGCTGCTCTTTTTTTAATTTTCTGGATATCCTCTGTCAGTCACATCCGGTAAGGATCTCGCAACAATACTCCAGAAGACGTGTAGGCTGTCTCTTACAAGGGGAGGCCGCCAATTGTGAAATTCAGATTCGATTCATACTGCGCATAATAAAAGCTCATGGCCAGAGGTGTAATGTGGCAAAGCACCAAGATGCACTTCTCAGCCGTTGTCGAGAAAATCGAGGGTTAAAAGAAACCGTTGCGGTGAAATACTCTCTACCTTTAATAATTTTCCACAGCGTCGTGGCGCAAGGGTAAGCGCTCGGGTTCGTAATCCGAAGGTCGCCGGATCGAATCTCGCGCCATGCAACTTTTTTTTTTACTATTTGTTTTTTGTAATTCAAATATATATATATATATATATATATATATATATCTCGTGGGGTCTCTATTCTAATTCGAACGTTTGACTTAACACTATACGTATTCGCTTCGGAATATCGTTTCTACGTCTTCCGTTAACTACACGTGGTAAACATTATGAAGACAATAAGGCAATTAATAACATTTGTGAAATACAACTCTGTTTGCGGAAAACATAATCAAGTTCGAAGTCGCCAGTTTTTCCACGACTAACGACTTTCAACAACTTATTATATGCATAATTGTTCCAACTGATTGCCGGGAATTTTATATGTATATATATTTGAATTACAAAAAACAAATACTAATAAAAAAAGTTGCATGGCGCGAGATTCGATCCGGCGACCTTCGGATTACGAACCCGAGCGCTTACCGCTGCGCCACGACGCTGTGGAAAACTATTAATCGTAGAGTGTATTTGACAGCAACGGTTTCTTTTACTGTCGATTTTCTCGACAACGGCTGAGAAGTGCATCTTGGTGCTTTGCCACATTGCACCTCTGGCCATGAGCTTTTATTATGCGCAGTATGAATCGAACCTGAATTTCACAATTGGCGGCCTCCCCTTGTTAGTAAATTTGTTGCATCATCAGCTCGTGGTCTTGCGGCAGCGTTCTCGCACAGGGTCCCGGGTTCGATTCCCGGCGGGGTCAGGGATTTTTCCTGCCTCAAGATGACTGAGTTGTGTCGTCTTCACCATCATCATTCATCCCCATTACAGTCGGAGGAAGGCAATGGCAAACCACCTCCACTAGGACCTAGCCTAGAACAGCGATGCGGGTCTCCCGCATCGTCCCGAACGCTCCTCGGAGTATAGGACTTCATCATGATCATCATCTTCATCTACGTGTTCTGCCAAAAAAAACATTATCTTTCGTTCGCCTTCCGCGCAATATTTTATATGCGATTTAAGTTTTTCATAGTTGTAGTCCCGGTGTATTTAACTGAATCGGCAACCTTTAAATTTGTGTGATTTATCGCGTAATCTGAACAACGTAAAACAGATAATTTGGATAACTCCACAAGCAAAATTTTGCGTTTGATCGTTCATTTTTTTCATTTCGTGAAGAACTGGTGTAGTCGCAGCGCTGCATGAGCACTACTAAGGCGTTCTTGACAACAGCTGGTTCTCACCATGACGCAGTGCAGCCTCGCAAGTTGCGAAACTGCCATTCCGTGCAGCCTTCACCTTGTCTGGTATCTCCCTGCGTAACTCCATACGTACCGTACACCCACGTCATTTGCGCGAAACTTGCCGACACTGCAATCTACGGCAACTGCCGCTCAAAGCAGACAGTTCGAGTTACGCTGATTCTGCGCACGTTGGCCTAAATCTCTCCCTTGCGCTGCCTGTTGCCAATCATGCTCGTCAACATTTTCATTGGACAATGACTTCCACACACACACACACACACACACACACACACACACTTTGCAAACCACTGTGAAGTGTATGCCAGAGGGCACGTGACGTTGTACATGTTGTGGTTTCTTTCCTTTCAAATTACGAATAGTGCGCAGGAAAAATGACAGCTTGAATGCCTCTGAGCGCGCTGCTAATCGCGTCGTTGCGGTTCCTATGTGATCAAAAGTATCCGGACACCTCCAAAAACACACGTTTTTCATATTGGGTGCATTATACTGCCACATATCAGCGACCCCAGTAGTCATCAGACATCGTGAGAGAGCAGAATGGGCCGCTCCGCGGAACTCAAGGACTTCGAACGTGCTCAGGTAATTGGGTGTCACTTGTGTCACACGTCCGTAAGTGAGATTTCCGTACTCCTAAACATCCCTAGGTCCACTGTTTCCGATGCGATAGTGAAGTGGAAACGTGAAGGGACACGTACAGCACAAAAGCGTACAGGCCGGCCTCGTCTGTTGACTGACATAGACAGCCGAGAGTTGAAGAGGGTCGCAATGTGTAATAGGTACACATCTGTCCAGACCATTACACAAGAATTCCAAACTGCATCAGGATCCACTGCAAGTACTATGACAGTTAGGCAGGAGGTGAGAAAACTTGGATGTCATGGTCGAGCGGCTGCTCACAAGCCACACATCACGCCGGTAAGTGCCAAACGACGCCTCGCTTGGTGTAAGGAGCGTAAACATTGGACGACTGAACAGTGGAAAAATATTGTGTGGAGTGACGAATCACGGTACACAATGTGGCGATCCGATGGCACAGTGTGGGTATGGCGATGACTGGTGAAAGTCATATGTCAGCGTGTGTAATGCCAACAGTAAAATTCGGAGGCGGTGGTGTTATGGTGTGGTTGTGTTTCTCATGGAGGGGGCTTGCACCCCTTGTTTTGCGTGGCACTGTCACAGCACAGGCCTACATAGGTGTTTTAAGCACCTTCTTGCTCCCCAATGTTGAAGAGCAATTCGGGGATGGCGACTGCATCGTTCAACACGATCGAGCACCTGTTCATAATGCACGGCTTGTGGCGGAGTGGTTACAAGACAGCCATTCTCCAAGAAACCTTCCAGCGCCTGACTGAACGGATGCCTGCGAGAGTGGAAGCTGTCATCAATGCTAAAGGTGGGCCAACACCATATTGAATTCCAGCATTAACGATGGAGGGCGCCACCAACTTGTAAGTCATATTCAGCCAGGTGTCCGGATACTTTTTATCACATAGTGTATATACGTTGGAGGCTGGAGAATACTTCTAGATTTTTCACTTAATATTGGTTCTTGAAACTCTGTAAGTAAGGTTTCGTGGATAATTGCGTCTGTCTCCAAGCGACTGCCAGTTCAGTTCTTTCAGCTTCTTCGTGCCGTTCTTCCACGCGAGAACCAAATCTGTGAACCTTCGTACTGCACTTGTTTGTATAGTTCCATATCCTGTATTAGTCCCATCTGAACTGAGTCTCACACACTTGAGCAGTATCGTAAGACGGAATGCATGAACTATTTGTATGCAGTCTCAGATGTAGACTGACTAATTTTCCCAGCATCCTGCCATCGAACTGAAGGTTGCCAACTGAAGTTTGCCCCCTGCATTACCTTAAAGTCAATACACGTAATAATGTTTCCAATTACATTACGTCTACTTAGGCACTTTTCGCGGTTGTGGGAGAAGGAATGACGTATGGAATGGTGGTGGGCAAGAGACAAATAGCAATGTGTTTTCAGTCTTCTTCCGTCAATGTTATGAGCTGCTCCAAGAACTTCCACCTTACTACTAATATCAAGGAAGTGCACCGAAGAACACACATAGGAGTTTACCTCTGCGTTTCGAGGTAGTTATAAACCACAAAACTGGTGGCAACTAGTACTGCACCCAATACAGAGCCGGCACGACGAGAGTAGCCATTCTGAAAGGTCACATACGCTAATCGTCTGTCGCGATATGGTAAGGTATCCCAGACTCTATAGGCAATTTTGCATAACTGGAAGATGGCCATTCCAGTGGTAGGTCCATATCCCACGCATACTATCTGACCTGAGATCATTAGGGCCAATATACAAAACATACACCGTGTAAGGCTCATCATGTCGCCCTAGCGGTATGTCAGCATCTGTTACACAGGGCGATTTCTTTATGATGTTACATACTTTCAGAGATGATGGAGAAGGGTAAATATATTAGTCTGGAAATGATAGAGTCGTAAATTATAAACGAAAATCTACTGCCTCAAGCAGCGCTCAAATTAAGGGCCCCACTTCCGAACCATGATCATGACGTACTGAATATCCTTCTACATTTACAAAATTTGTTCATTTGTTCAAAATGGCTCCCCCCCTCCCCAGCGTCAATGCGGACATAGCATTGTCGCACGAAGTTCTGTCATAACCGTTCCAATATCCTCGGTGTCGTTTCAACTCTTGATACAGGCGGTGAGAATTCTTGCCAGATCATCTTCAGTCTCGACAGGCGTCTTGTACACCAGACCTTTCACATGGATAAGAAATCAAGTGGGGCGAGATCAAGTGAACGTGCTGGCTACGAAACAAGTCTTCCTCCGCCTACCCACTTTTCAGGGAGCGTCTGACACGGGTGTTAACGAACCTTCAGTCCAAAGTGAGATGGGGCTCCATCATGTTGGAAACACATTCGAATAACAAGTGGGATATGTCCCACAAACCTGAGTAGTATGTCTCTGATAAACACAGTGTACAATGGCGCATTTAAGCAAGGGGGAAGAAGAAACTGACCAAGCATGTAATCAATGACCACGCCTGACCATACATTGATTGGTAATCTGTACTGATGATTCTTCAGAACTGTAGCGTGGGGATTCTCATTAGCCCAAACATGACAATTGCGATTATTTAGCATTTCGTCTCTGGTGAAACAGGCTTAATCCATGAAAAGTACATAAGCAGGAAAATGAGGATCGACTGTAAGGTGCTGCAAGAACCACTGGCTGAACACGACACGAGGTTAGAAGTCAGCGGGAGTCAAAGCGTGAACTTCCCGTGGATATTATGTCTGTAGCTGCATTTCCCGCTACGCTCGCCACACAGTACTCTGTGAAACACTCATTTCACTTGCAACTATTCAACTGATGATTGCAGGTGCCTCGTCCACTTGAGCAAGCACAGCATATTCTAAGGCAGGAGTCTGTGTAGTTCGTCGTCCCCGTCAGTCTTTGTCCTTTGGCACCAACTGCCCTATTTCACTTATCGCTGGAAGAGTCTTTGAAACATGGTGTGAGTCGGATGTCTTCAACGTGGGTATTTGGTCCTGTACAACCTTTCCGCTTCTCTACTGCTACCATTTGCTTGCTCATGTCCGCAAGTACCTTCACTTGGTACAACTCCATTTGGTGAGGACTGATTGACATTATTGCTTAAACTTCTAAAAATAGACTGCAGTCTACTACGGTACAGACACTGTACACCAGGACTGCTCGTGTCAGTACACAGTACGCCATCTGCTTTGGATTTGTTACGTTATTATCCCAACCTCTACATGTACGTGCTACAATCCTAGCAACACCAGGACTGGTGCACGTAATCCACTGTCAGAGGTATCCGAACTATATCCAGACCAGGGTCCTTTACCTCAAACTGATACATTTACCTTTCTCCATTACCCCTGAAACCTTTCTCCATTACCCTTGAAAGTCTGCACCATCATCACGAAATGATGGAGGGTTGGATCTGGTAAAGTTTCGTGGCAGGATCGCATGGCATATGCCCTGATGCTGTTGCTGCTGTGATTGGTCATCAGTCCAAAGACTGGTTTGACGAGCTCTTCATGCTAGTCTATCTAGCGCAAGTCTCTAAACCTCTGCATAACTGACCAATGACCTCGCTGTCTGGTCTCCTCCCCAAAACAACCCCCCTCTGCATAACTAATGAAGCCGACATTCATTTGAACCTGCTCACTGTAGTCAAGTCTTGTTCTACAGTTTGCAATCTCTCACATTTTCATCCATTACCAAGTGGATCATTATGTCTCAGGCTCTATCCCATCGAACAACCCTTTTGCTAGTCAAGTCGTGCAACACTCTTGTTTTCTTCCCATTTCGATTCAGTACTTCAATAGTATCCGATCTGCTGATCTGCTCGCGTACTGTTCAGTATTCCTGTTAAGCGCCACAGCTCAAAAGCTTGAATCCTCCCCTTGTCTGAACTGTTTGTCATCGTCGTTTCACGTCCACATAAAGTTAAACACCAGACAAATGCCTTCAGAAAAGACTTCCAAACACTTAAAGTTATATTCAGTGTAAACACATTTCGTCTTTACCATTACAGTCTGCATTTTGCATTGAGATGACAGAAGTCACGAGATAGTGACATCCACATATACAAATGGCGGTGGTACCATGTATACAAAGTATAAAAGGGCAGCGTATAGGCAGAACTGTCATTTGTAGTCGGTTGATTCATATCAAAAGGTTTCTCACGTGATTATGGCCGCACGATGGAATTGTAAGACACTGAATGTGAAACGGTAGTGGGAGCTAGACATACGGCACATTCCATTTCGAAAATCGTTAGGGAATTCAGTATTCCGCTCGGTGCAGCGTCCAGAATGTGCCGAAGATGCCAAATTTCAGGCATTACCTCTTACCACAGACAGCACAGTGACCGATGGCCTTCACTTAACGACCGAGAGCAGCAGCGTTTGCGTAGTGGCGTCAGTGCTAACAGACAAGCAACACTGCGTGAAAGAATCACAGAAATCAATGTGAGAAGTACGACGAACGTATCCATTAGGACAGCGTGATGAAATCTGTCGTTAATGGGCTATGGCAGCACATGACCGACACGAATGCCTTTGCTAACAGGAAGACATCGCCTGCAGCGCCTTTCCTGGGCTCATGACCACATTGGTTGGACCTTAGACAACCGAAAACCATGGCCTGGTCAGATGAGTCCCAATTTCAGTTGTTAAGAGCTGATGGTAGAGTTTGAGGGCGGCGCAGATCTCATGAGGACATGGACCCAAGTTTCAACAAGGCACCGTGCAAGCTGATTGTGGCTCCATAACAGTGTAGGCTGCGCCTGCCTAGAATGGACTGGATCTTCTGGATGTTCAGCTACTTAAAGACCATTTGTAGCAATTCATAGACTTCATGCTCCGAAACAGCGATGGAATTTTTATGGATGACAATGCACCATGACACCAGGCCATAATTGTTCGCAATCGGTTTGAAAAACATTCTGGCCAATTTGAGCAAATAATCTGGCCATCCAGATCGCCCAGCATGAATCCCATCGAACATTTATGGGACATATTCGAGAGATCAGTTCGTGCACAAAATCCTGCACCAGCAACATTTTCGCAGTTACAGAAGGCTATAGGGGCAGCATGGCTCAATATTTCTGCAGGGGACTTCCAACGACTTGGAGTCCACGCTACGTCGAGATGCTGCACTACGCTGAGGAAAAAGAGGTCAGACACGGTATGAGTTCGGCCAACGTCCGTTATTCTGGTGTCCAAATAGCAAAATTCTTCTCCTACTTCCAGTAACTCAATTTCTAATCGAATTCCCTAAGTATCGTATGATTTAGTTCGATTACATTCCATTACCCTTGCACTATCTATTCACTTCATATGTCCCTCGAAGTCCTTTGCCGTCCCTTGACAGAATGACAATGTCACTGGCAAACATCAAAGTTTTTATTTCTTTCCCCTGAACGCCTGCTCAGTGTATAGACTGAATAACATTTGGGATAGGCTGCAATCCTGTCTCACTCCCTTCTCGACTCTGCTCTCCTTCCATGTCCTTCTACTCTCATACTGCAGTCTGGTTCCTGTACAATCTGTAGACTTCTGTCCCTGTACTTTATCTCCGCTACCTTCAGAATTTCAAAGAGTATTGCAGTCAACTTTATAGAAAGCTTTCTCTAAATTTTGTTGATGTTACAGATACAGAAACAATGGATCGCTATCCCCAGGATGATTATTACGCGCGATTGAGAGATGTCGTTGTTTCCTCCATTCATAATCCACAACTGTATAAATGTGAACACACAATGGATTTTTCGAGCCACCTATACTTTTTCAGCTCTCCAATCCACTCTCTCCCAACCACCAACATACGAGATGTGTGAGAAAAGTAATAAGACTGACAACACTGCGAGTAATCTGGCAATGCTGTGTTGCTTGTTTGTGTAGACCACCGTGTTCATGCCTTCCTTATGCTCAGTCCGAGTTTCAGCTCCGTACACCCATAACATAATTTTTGAGATGGCCATCAGGGAAGCTGAGTTTAAGCTGTGTGTTACGAAAACGAAACAGCGGAATTTAGAGCAACGTTAGACAATCAAATTTTGTGATAAACTTAGGAAATCCACGAGTGTGACGTCTAAAAAGGCCTATGGGGAACATTCCTTATCAAGAGCACACGTTTTTCGCTCGCACAAATCATTTTTGGAAGGCCGAGAACACGTTGAAGATGAACTGCACTATGGAAGACCTTCAAATTCAAAAAGAGACGAAACCGTCGAATATGCACATGCTCTTGTGGGATCAGACCAGTCCAAGACAAACTGTCAAACATGTGTTTTACAACGATGTCCTCGAAAGGCTCAGGAAAAGGATGAATCGAGTGAGACCGGGCATTGCAGACAAGTGGATGCTGCATCATGACAACGCCTCATGTCACAAAGCCATTTACACCATAGAATTTTGACCTCAAAAGGCATTCTTGTTGTTCCACAACCTCTCTAGTCACCTGATCCTGGATCCTTGTGATACTTTTTTTCCCGAAATTGAAAAACGTCTCAAAAGGATGTCATTTTAGGACTCTGGAGAACATCCAGAAGTATGTGACCGACATGTTAGACGTTCTCCCAGTAGAAGCCTTTCAGCACTGCTACCGAGACTGGGAACAACTTCAGTGTATAGCTGCCGAAGGGAGCTACGTTGAAGGGAATAATATGTTGTTTGAAAACAAATAAGCTTGACATCAGAGCGGTAAACCATCACCTTGGCATTCTCGGGTAATGTGTCACCCTCAAAGGCCAAGATGAAGGCACTGGTGGCAACTTGATTGTCCCTCGAACCCGATGGATGTGCCGGATAAAATTAACACATTGCCGCTCTAAATTGGTGCGCAGCTCGTCGTCAGACTGCAAAAGAAGGTCCTTGTGGAATATAATACCCTGGACCATATTTAAGCTGTTATGGGGCGTGATGGTAACAGAAACATCCCCCAACTTGTCACAAGCGAGTAATGCCCATGACTGGGAAGAGGATGTTGTTTTTATCAAGACTGACCGAGAGCGCATTTTGGACAAGCCCTCCACCTCCCCAAACTTGTCCTCTAAATGCTCCACAAAAAACTGAGACTTCATTGACATGAAATATTCCCCATCAACTCTCGTACATACGAGGTACTGGGGCGAATAAGCTTCGCTGCCATCCTTACACTGGCTTTCCTCCCTTGGTGTGGCCAGGGAGTGAAACAATTTGGGGTTGCATTTCTTTGCATTGAAGTTGGACCTTGATTACTTAGAGACTGCTGGTGGTGGACTGTTTTGGTTGGCAGGAGAGCCAACACCGTGTTACTAGAGGAGGCCGAAAGGCACGCGTTTTAGCTCACGCAGGCTGGCGTGAGGTCTGGAACAGGACAAGGAAATTAGAATTTAGAAAAACGGACGTAGCTGGTGGAATACTTAACTTTAATCCGTTAATGAAGAACGTCGGTCTTGACGGTACATGAATCAATATCAATAGTAACTGATAATGGCGCCTTGCTAGGTCGTAGCAAATGACGTAGCTGAAGGCTATGCTAAACTATCGTCTCGGCAAATAAGAGCGTATTTTGTCAGTGAACCATTGCTAGCAAAGTCGGTTGTACAACTGGGGCGAGTGCTAGGAAGTCTTTCTAGACCTGCCGTGTGGCGGCGCTCGGTCTGCAATCACTGATAGTGGCGACACGCGGGTCCGACGTATACTAACGGACCGCGGCCGATTTAAAGGCTACTACCTAGCAAGTGTGGTGTACCGGGGGTCCTCCCCACGATCACCACCCAGCCGTAGCAAAGGCCACCTGGTAGGATGGCCATTGCCGGGAGTTCCGATGTCCCAGGGTGACAGGCATCGACTCCTTGGCACATGTGAGGAGTTAATGCTGCAGACATCAGCAGAGCGATCCCTGCGTAGTTATAACAACAGGGTACATGGCGGCCTGACCACAATGGACTGGCTACCGTGCTGGATATAAAGTGCAAATGGGCAAACAAGTCCATTATCATCGTCAGCGCAGAAAACGATAATACGCAGTGGTTGGAAGAAAACGCACCCACGAGGGTGACCTCGTCCAACAGCTGGAGAATTAGCGAAAGAGCAGATCCACATTGACGACAGATGCGTAAGGTCTCAGCGCACGATGGACACGATGCACAATGTAAGGCGCCCTTCCCCAATTGGCTCGCTCTTCGGGAAAATTTTGAAAAATGAAGGTCAAACCCTACAGGGGACCATCACATAAAGGCTGAAACGTGTGAGACTCCTTTTAGTCGCCTCTCACAGCAGGCAAGAATACCTTAGGCCTATTCTAACCCCCAGACCTGCAGGGGGGGATCTGACTGAAGAAAGCTGTTTTCGAGAAATAAATGTGATTTACGCTTGTTTTTAGTGATTTTGAACGAGAATGTGTTTAGAAAAAGCTGTAATATAATAATGTATGCCATACGTTATTGAATGAGTGATTGTTTATTTCATCACAACAATACAGCGACAGAGTTCTCTCAATGTAGCTCTGGGTCTACATTTGGCAACGACCTACGTTTTCACATTCACATGAGAGAATACAAGGAGAGAATGAAGAAGAGGCGGCATATGACGACAACGATGATGTATTCACAATAAGGAAGTGCCCCAGAACACCAAAGCCTGAACCATCATAAACAGCAAGGATGTTCTGTGCCATCCATTTACCTGAGTTAATGAGTAAAACTCAGAAAAATTGTTTCAAATGTGGGTTGTCTGCATCTAAGGGTCTCACAATTGTGCAACTGTTTCACTGAAATACTTTTTTTTTTTTTACAGTTCCATAAAAAAATGCAAAATGAACCATGTCTGTAGGAACTTCAGAAAATCAGTTACACATGTTGTCCCTCGTTACGATCATTGCGCTACAGGAGTGCTGCATTCTCTGAAGAGAGTTCATGTTCTGGGTGTCCTGCAGACACAGTTCTGGTGTGGTACTGATAATGCGTGCATAGCAGTGTGGGGGCGAGCGGCGCGGCAACCAGAAACCTTCTCCAAAGTTGAAGTACGCGAGACAGTACGATTCTTGATGGGTAAACCATCTATATTGCAGAACATGGATAAAATGCAGCGTCTCGTCTATCTGTGGCGAAAAAGTCATCGACATAGACCTCAGAAGAAGACGTCCAGGCCATCGAAGAACTCATTCGCAAGAATCGCAGATTTCCGACGATGAGCAGACTCACACAGCAGACTCAAATGGCTCCACAACCATGGACAGGATTTCTATAATCAAGGAACTGAACAACTGGTAGTACATCTGATAATCGTTTATACAGACCTGACAAATATGTTAAAAATAATTTCATGTATCTGTATCATTTTCTAATTTACAGCAGCATTCAATAAAAGTTATTTGGCTTGCTATAATAATTTGTTACTTTTTGAAATCGCTTCATATGAAAAATTTTCTGACTGCATTTTTATACATAATAATGAAATGACGTTTAGTAGTACTTACATAAATTCATTTCTGTATTTGAGTTGACAGTTTATAAATGAAATCTATCAAAGGAATCCCTGAAAGCACGTCATTACCAGGATAAAAATCGTATATAAGTCTTTACGTAGCATATAGCATACATGTCATTTGAATGGATCACAATATTCTTTTCTTTAAAAAAAAAAAAAAAAACAGGATTTTAGTGTTATTTTGTACCAGAACAACACAGTGACCACCAACATAAACTTCTCATGCATAAAATCTAAAAAGCTCAGGGCTGAGGATATTAACCTGCTCACGACTGTATAGCGAGATAACTGGAAACATTACTGTAATAACAGAAAATATTGTTACACATAGGGTAATATTTTTTAAGCCGACGTAAATGTGATCAAGCGGACAATTTCATTTTCACTCTTGCTATAGTTACGCCTGTGTCACGCGGAGCGACATTTGTCGCTGCTACCACTCGAGGCCGCCACAACTCGTGGTCACCACTCCATGCCTGGTCACACGGAGTTGCTGGTTTGTATCAGTTGGTAGCAGCTAGCAGAGTGCCGTTAAAATCTCATTCCTCGTTTGTTATGTCGAACAAACCAATCCATATAGTTCTGAAACGACTCGTTCGCTTGGCTTGTGCTGAATCTGCTTCATTGAACCAAATTAATTTGGGATTATACACATTTTCTGCTCCCTTGCCAATTTTCAAGGATTTCTTCACTTACTTTAATTCATTTTGTCCTTAATGTTGTTAATTTTTCTCAGAGGTTCCTCAGAGGGGATGTTCAGTCAAATTTCATTCAGTTCTGAAAGTTATCTTCTACAACTACACACTAAAAATAAATAAAAAATAATAATAAAACCATTACTCAAAGTGAAGGAGTTACCTGAAAGGGACAGAAATCGTTAGATGTGTGTGACGCACATGTGTAGGCAACCAAATGATTACAATTTCATAAAAATTGGATGATTTATTCAACAGGGCTTCACAAACTGATCAAGTCAATAATGCGTTGGTCCACCTCTGGCCCTTATGCAAGCAGTTATTTGGCTTGGCACTAATTGACAAAGTAGTTGGATGTCCTCCTGTGGGATATCATGCCAAATACTGTCAAATTGTCGCATTAGACCACCACTTCGCTGGTCATCGGGGTTCAACTCGAAGCACGACTCTTCACTGAAGACAATTCCACAACAGTCAATGAGTTTCAGGCTGACGACATCTCTGGAGATGCTCCGGACAGCGGTAGGATACCAACCTGACTGTCGTTCGCCATACGACCCGACGACCCGGAGTGATGTTTTGGGGTGCCATTTCTTTTCAAAGCAGGACTCCTTTGGGTGTCACTCATAGAGCATAGCGTGCGTCGATGGTATTCTACACCCCTTTTTGTTGCCCTTCGTGTCAAGCCACCCCGGGCTTACATTTCTACATCTACATCTACATGATTACTCTGCAATTCACATTTAAGTGCTTGGCAGCGGGTTCATCGAATCACCATCATACTATCTCCCTACCATTCCACTCCCGAACAGCGCGCGGGAAAAACGAACACCTAAACCTTTCTGTTCGAGCTCTGATTTCTCTTATTTTATTTTGATGATCATTCCTACCTATGTAGGTTGGGCTCAACAAAATATGTTCGCATTCGGAAGAGAAAGTTGGTGACTGAAATTTCGTAAATAGATCTCGCCGCGATGAAAAACGTACTTGCTTTAATGACTTCCATCCCAACTCGCGTATCATATCTGCCACACTCTCTCCCCTATTACGCGATAATACAAAACGAGCTGCCCTTTTTTGCACCCTTTCGATGCCCTCGGTCAATCCCACCTGGTAAGGATCCCACACCGCGCAGCAATATTCTAACAGAGGACGAACGAGTGTAGTGTAAGCCGTCTCTTTAGTGGACTTGTTGCATCTTCTAAGTGTCCTGCCAATGAAACGCAACCTTTGGCTCGCCTTCCCCACAATATTATCTATGTGGTCTTTCCAACTGAAGTTGTTCGTAATTTTTACACCCAGGTACTTAGTTGAATTGACAGCCTTGAGAATTGTACTATTTATCGAGTAATCGAACTCCAACGGATTTCTTTTGGAACTCATGTGGATCACCTCACACTTTTCGTTATTTAGCGTCAACTGCCACCTCCCACACCATACAGCAATCTTTTCTAAATGATGACCTTACTAGACGGTAAATTACAGCATCATCTGCGAACAACCTAAGAGAACTGCTCAGATTGTCACCCAGGTCATTTATATAGATCAGGAACAGCAGAGGTCCCAGGACGCTTTCCTGAGGAACACCTGATATCACTTCAGTTTTACTCGATGATTTGCCGTCTATTACTACGAACTGCGACCTTCCTGACAGGAAGTCACAAGCACAACTGAGACGATACCCCATAGGCCCGCAGCTTGATTAGAAGTCGCTTGTGAGGAACGGTGTCAAAAGCTTTCCGAAAATCTAGAAATACGGAATCAACTTGAGATCCCCTGTCGATAGCGGCCATTATTTCGTGCGAATAAAGAGCTAGCTGCGTTGCACAAGAACGATGTTTCCTGAAACCATGCTGATTACGTATCAATACATCGTTCCCCTCGAGGTGATTCATTATGTTTGAATATAGTATATGCTCCAAAACCCTACTGCAAACCGACGTCAATGATATAGGTCTGTAGGTCGATGGATTACTCTTACTACCCTTCTAAAACACTGGTGCGACCTGCGCAATTTCAGTAAGATAATGCCCGCCCACAAATGGTGAAAGTTTCTCCTGTTTGTCTTTGTGTTTGGAAGACCCTACCTTGGCCAGCAAGGTAGCTGGATCTCTCCCCAACTGAGAACGTTTGGACAATTATGGGCAGGGCCCCCCAATCTGCTAGGGATTTTGACGATCTAATGCGCAAATTCGACAGAATTTGGCATGGCGTCCGTCAGGAGGACATCCAACATCCCTGTCAATCAATGCAAAGCCCAATAACTGCATGCATAAGGACCACAGATGGACCAATGCGTCACTGACTTGCCCAATTTGTAAAGCTCTTTCTCTTCAATGAACCATCCAATTTTTCTAAAACTGTATTATTTGGTTGTCTGTACATGCACATCACATCCACCAATTTCCATGTCATTCGCATAATTCCTTGGTAGTGAGTGAGTGAGTGTGTGTGTGTGTGTGTGTGTGTGTGTGTGTGTGTGTGTGTGTGTGTGTGTGTTTTATTTTTTATCTTAGAGAGCATTTTGCTGTGCATTCTTCTTCATGGAATTATTGTTGCTTGTGTCCCACAGCCCTTCATATTTCAGATAAACATAAAAAAAATTCAAGACATCGTTGCCTGGCCACTGGCACACATTTACTTTCCACTTCTGTGTCGTGGCGGCAAAGAAACATAAACAAAATAAACCCAATGAACAAACAAAATTAGTTGACCGCTACGTCTGATAACAAGAGAGCGTCTAGCGACTGAGCTGTCAGACGAGAAGACATCTGCGCTCGGTAGCTGCGACTAGCTCACATGACTAATAGAACTCAACATGCTCCATTCCAGTCACCTCTAGTTTTTAGTTGCTGCTAGTCGCGTCAGTAGCAGGGAGTACGTTGTCACACGGAGCGATTATTCAAGTAGCAGCGACAAAAATCGCCTCATGACACAGTCTTTAGACCTCCTTGTCGAAGACTTCATTATAGAACTGACCATGACGAAGGTAAAAATCAAATGCGGCTTCTTCGGGGAACGTTTGTGACATTTATTTGGACGGATGATCGAACACTAGCTCCATACAGCAATTCTGAAGTCCTTACCGGAAGAAAACTTGAATACAAAATTTTAATTTGTGCCTCAGATGTGCATCACACCCACAAACTAGACCCGGTGCGAAGCCATATAATTGTTCTGCTGCTAAGAAAATAAACATATGTCATCGGCCCAGGTGTACATAATGTTGCTGCAGTCTCTAAAAGACGATGGCAGAAAAAAATGTAAAGAAAATGTTATTTCGATGTATTTATAATCAAGGAGTGCGCAACAGCAAAGGATAGAAATCTGCATGTTAACCACATGGGGGAGCTGTTAAATTACAAAAGATGGAACTATATTTGTAATAGATATGAGGTGATACCTATCTGGTCACCAACTTTAAGTTTTTATCAAGTGTTGGTCTTTATTTCACCTCAAGCCAAAGCGTTCTATCCATTCTCTACCTCCTTCCAGGCTCCATTACCACTGGTATAAGCGATGCGCTGGCTTTTTTCCCATCTTTCATTCCCTGCCCAATAGTGGAGGGTGGGCTGTTGTACAACTTCACTATCAGCCGAATCGGAGCGAGATAGTAGCTTCTCAGAAGATTTCCCAATTGGAAACGTTTGGGAGCGCATTTCGAGTTCCAGAAATCACCTGATAACTGAAGTCACCTTCCCACAAACCTCGGTCAGCTCTGAGAATGTATTCATATTTTTGTTTCTTGGACAATGGTTTCCGGGAACTGGGGTTGCCTCTTCACAGAGAACTGCCAACACCGTTTAGTGCCACTGATCTGCCCAAAGTCTATGTTCCCAAACATCTAATTAAATCACGTTCAAGTCACTCCTGTGAGGATGTCAGTCTATAGCTGATACAGATTTCGCCGTCTAATCAGTGTCCAAAAGATCTCATAACTGGAAGTAGTACTTTTCCACATTGGTACTCTCAGGGCTCACACCTAAAGTACTCAGGGGCAGACAGCAAGAGAGCGCCCTGGATATTGTTTTACTGCTTAGCTCTGATCTCAATGTAAGGTACCGCCTAGCATTTGCTGGTATATGTGTTATTCATCTTACAGCGAGGTGAGCCTCTCGATCTGATGCCACTTCTGCATCTTACATATCACTGTTGCTGCTTTCAAATAGCGGATTTTCATTTGACCCTACGAGGATATGTGTCCCCCAGCGTAAAGTTTGTATTAAAAAAAGGCCCGAGGCTTTCGCCGGCAACCAAGCTGAAGATCTTGATATCAAGAACCACCAACAATAGCCACTACACATTTGTTGTAGGATGTTGCGTGGCCTATACGTACTTGCCTGTGGACAACAATCACAACCCACTCGCTAATTTGTGGTAAGTTCCTATGGGACCAAACTGCGAAGGTCAATCAGTCCCTAGGCTTACACACTACTTAATCTAACTTAAACTAACTTACGCTAAGGACAACACACATACCCATGCCCAAGAGAGGACTCAAACCACTGATGGGGGAAGTTGCTCGAACCGTGATCAGGCGACTCAGACCACTTGGCTAACCCGTGTGGCCCACTCGCTAACTAAGGAGTTGTTTGACAAAAGGCTGTTACACACTGAAGCACCAAAGAAACAGGTTTAGGCACGCGTACTCAAATAGAGAGATACGTTAACAGGCATAATACGGCGCTGCATTTGGCAACACCTATGTAAGACAAGTGTCTGACACAGTTGTTAGATCGCATACTGCTGCTACAATGGCAAGTTATCAAGATTTAGCTGAGTTTGAACGGAGTGTTATAGTCAGCGGATGAGTGATGGGACACTGCGTCTCTGAGGCAGCGATGACGTGGGGATTTTCCGTACCACCATTTCACAAGTATACCGTGAATATCAGGAATCCTGTAAAGATCGAATCTCCAACATCGCTGCGGCCAGAAAAAGATCCTGCAAAAATGGGACCAACGACGGCTGAGGAGAATCGTTCAACGTGACAGAAGTGCAACCCTTCTGTAAATTGCTGCAGATTTCAATGTTGGGCCATCACCAAGTATCAGCGTGCGAACCATTCTACAAAACATCATCGATATGGGCTTTCGGAGCTGAACGCCCACTCGTGTACCCTTGATGACTGCGCAACACAAAATTCTACGCCTCGCCTGTGCCCGTCAACAATGACATTGGATTGTTGATGACTGAAAACATATTGCCTCGTCAGACGAATCTCGTTTCAAATTGTATTGAGCAAATGGATGTGTACGGGTATGGAGGCAACCTCACGAATCCATGGACCCTGCATGTCAGCAGGGGACTGTTCAAGCTGGTGGAGAATCTGTAACGTGTGTGGTGTGTGCAGATGGAGTGATATGGGACCCCTGATACGTCTAGATGCGACTCTGACAGGTGACACGTATGTAACCATCCTATCTGATCCCCTGCATCCATTCATGTGCATTCCGATGGACTTGGGCAATTCCAGCAGGACAATGCGACACCCCACAGATCCAGAATTGCTCAAGAGTGACTCCAGGAACACAATATTCTAAGTTTAAACACTTCTCCTGGCCACCAAACTCCCCAGACATGAACTTTATCGAGCATATCTGGCATGTCTAGGAAAGTGCTGTTCAGAAGAGATCTCCAGCCCCTCGTACACTTACGGATTTATGGGCAGCCCTGCAGGACGCATGGTGTCAATTCCCTCCAGCACTAATTTGTCGAGTCCATGCCACATCGAGTTGCGGCACTTCTGCGTGCTCGCGGGGGCCCTACACGATATTAGGCAGATGTACCAGACTTTTGGCTCTTCAGTGTAAATATTGATGATTTGGTAGAATACCGTCAATGTTTGGTCGTCTCCGGCGCTCAAAATTTTACTATTAAAATGATCACACTTGAGCTGCTAGGATTTCGTTACACTTTTCCCCGGTGGCTTCCCGCTTTTATGGCAACTTAAACTCCAAATAGGAGGGGCTAGAGGGAGGCGATTTTTAAAGGGTAAAAATCCACGTGTTTGAAATTGCCAGTGCTCATGAAGCTAAAAAGATCGACATCTCCAATAGTTTCTCTTCAACTACTAAAAAAACACCAGTGCAGTAAAAATTCATATATTTGAACAGGCACTGCTGGAAGCGTAGATTGTCACATTCTCAGACGCAAACAGAGAATGAAACAAACACTAGTAGAATACAGAAACAGTCGCCTTCAGAACAATCGGTATAAATGATTCATGAATGAGCGATCCATTTATTTGATGTAGAGCCAATAAAAAAGTGAGCTATACAGTACAAGCTACAACTTCCCTCACTAGAACATCTACAGTGAATAGACGTCAGATCATCTCATTCCGCCGTTCGGAATTCTTACACACTACATTTACAGCATCTGCGAACCCGTGCTACGGAGTCACTGTCATAATACATCAGGACACAGATTATGTCTGGTTTAAATTATGCATGTCCATAAAAGTGAAAACAAGTTTGGGAAAGAGAGAGACTTTGGTTTCACCTTCATATAAATTCCTTAGAACAAAGATAAGCCTCAGATTTTGGGAAACTACTTGCCGAATAAACTCGATAGAAAGGAAATAATTACTGCTGCACTAAACAACGATTCGCGAAGAAAACGTATGTCGATTTTTGTGATACGTATTGTTGAACGATTTGCTGACATTTTCATTGTGAAAAAGTATGAATTTTATATCACAGAACCACAGTCTTGAAGAATAATTACATGCACTTCAGTAGCAAAGTTCATCGTTTACACTCCCCAATATTTACGATGACAAACCATAGACGTACAAATATTTTTCCGTTTTCCTTGTGTAAATGATGTTCTTTCTCTCTCTTGTAGCGCCTGACACAGTGTTACCGAAGGAAACCGTTGTGGAAACTACACTAGTTACAACAATAATAAGGTGCTAATTATGGCTAATTTGAAGTCTTTAGCGCTTAAAGAGCAATTCATAAACTTGATGTCACTTACCTGCTAAAAAAGCTGGAAATCCCCTTTCGTTTGAATTTTGCTGGGCCAGTTTCTTCACACGCACTTAATTCACTTGAACTGAGACTCTCGTGATCTGCTCCACTATGAATTCTTGATTCCTCGTCCACTGCACTGTTGTCTTCATTCATAGAAGGCGAAGCGTCACTTAAACTGGAAACTATACTAGAAAAAGAACTAGCATCTGTATGTGACTGGCAATTTTCGTACGTTCCCAACCGTTGAAGAGTACTACATGGTGATTCAAAGCTTACTGTGTCCTCACGATCCACATTAAGTTCATTTTTTATTTTTGTTTCACAATTACACCCTCCTGCCACTGTTTTTGGACGGCAGATGTTAGCTTCACAATCTGAATGACAACACTGTTTCACGGGCGAAGTGTGAACATAATTTTCTTTCTTTTGACTTTCACCTGTACATATTATATGCAACTGTCTAGTTACTGGACTATATGCCAGTGGTATAGACTGCAACATTTGTGTTAATGGAACAGATGCTGTTGATGCACATGCGTCTGAAATCTCACAACTGTTTGCACTACAAAAAGTGGAATATGCGTTTGTTACAGGGACTGTTCGACAGCTTACATTCTCATGCATATTGTCTACACTATCAATGCAGCCATTAGGTACCAGACATAAGACACTGGACGTTGTTACAGCGCTGTGCTGGCAGTTTCTATCCTTACGAACTACTGCAGATCCTTCACCTGTTGAGATGTTCGAACTGGGCACGTCAGTGTGCAGGATTTCGTTTTGCTGCTCTGGCTGCGAGAGAGACTCGGTAGTAGTGCTGACACCAATCTTTTCAGTTCCTCTCTCTGGCCAAGTCTTGAACCAAGCTTCATTCGATTTTAGGATATCTGGCTTTAATGTACTCGCAGCAACATTAGCATTTTCAGATGAGAGCACTTCGCTGCTCACATGATTGTGGTCCTGGGTTAGAAACGAAGGTTTCTTTACGGTGTCTAAACAGTCAGGCAGACTCTGACTTCTTGAATTGTCACTGACATTATGAAGCACCTTGTTAACATATTGGAAGGACTGGTCCATTTTCGCTAAAGAGTTTTTCAGGGGATCAAAACTGCTTTCCTTCCTAGAAGAACTCGCAGCAGAACAAGGTAGCACATCACAGGCGGTAAAGACGCGGGATGTCACACTATGTCGAATTTGCGATCCTATGTCGTTACTACTTGTTAACGGAATGGATTTAGACGGCATATTATCACTTCATAGGCTTGTAAAATAAAACCTTCGTTCTCACATTATTGCTTGTCATTTAATCTCTTTTGTTTCTAATATTTACAAACGGCAGCGCGCATAATATAACAACATCATGAACAACAACAACAAAACATGGGTTCTTTAACCTCCACTCGCAACACCCATCACAACTGACACATTACTGTCACATCTCGCAGTTATGCTTTGAGCTGAGGTTACAGACAATTCTGTCAGTGGTGCCAACTGCTAAAACGCATACTTTATATCCAACTAGTAATAAAAAAAGCATTATGGATATGTATGGAGAAGTCATATTCTTCTCTATTTTAAATCTCAAGCAACATAAAAAAGTAACTTAGGATGGGTCTTAGCTTGTCAATTACTATTTTTTATCAACCAGAATATTATTGAGATACTTCATCTCCTACTTGGAATGTTAAGGAACCCGTTACTCACGACTTCGGTATATCTCTTAAAATTTAGAGGAACAACCAAAAGCATTACAAATTTGAACTCGCAAAATATGTAGTGTGTAGAATATTAGTATGTGTTTTCAAAATGGGTTTTATAATCAGTAAATAGTATCACTCATTCGTATGTATTATTATTTACAAACAGATCTATATCGTCAGACGAATGACGAATAATTGCCCACAAATTAGTCGCTGGCGTGATTGTTCTTTGTACGAAATGTTTGTTGTGACCACTGCGTCGCTATGCTCCTTGTAGGTTACTTCCGGTGAGATCGATCGCAACGCCAATGGTTCCGAAGTAGTAGTCCGTATTTCAACTGTAGGGACGCTCAGTAATTGTTTGTGTACGTGTTAATCATATGTGGGTAAGTTGTTTGTTGTAACACATTTACTATTCTATTTGCTAAACCAATAATGATTCGTAGACCGATATCACGCATCTTGTAATGCATTGCAGCTTACGTTGCTTACTTTGTGAACGAGTTGCTTTGGCAATCCTGCCGGCATCCATTTTCTTCATGAATTGGTTTTGTGTGAGAGCACGTGTGTAAAAAGGTATACATCCAGTGTACGCAGTAACGGCGCGCAGCGTATATTCTTTTGACATTTTCTCAGAAGTGTTAGTGAAATAAGTTTACGTCTTGTTGCAGTTAAGGCAGCAGAAATGAACCAAGAAAAGTTGAAGAAACTACAGGCCCAGGTGCGGATTGGAGGGAAAGGCACACCGCGAAGGAAGAAGAAGGTTGTTCATGCAACCGCAGCTACTGATGACAAGAAGTTGCAAAGTTCGTTGAAGAAGCTTTCAGTAAATACTATACCAGGCATCGAAGAAGTAAATATGATCAAGGATGACGGTACTGTAATTCACTTTAATAATCCTAAAGCCCAAGCGTCTTTAGCGGCCAATACATTTGCCATCACTGGCCTTGGAGAAACAAAGCAAATTACAGAAATGTTACCGGGTATTCTAAGTCAGTTGGGCACTGAAGGCTTGACTCAATTAAAGCGCCTGGCATCGAGTGTGGCAAACAGTGCTGCAGGCGGCAAAGCTAGCATTGAAGAAGACGACGAAGTTCCTGAACTTGTTGAGAACTTCGACGAGGCAAGTAAGGAAGAGGTTGCAGTAATATCAGATAAATCCAAGGGGAAGGACGCAGAAGGATCCGCAGGTGACGGAAAACAAGAAGAAAAATCCAAAGAAAATAAGGCGGAAGCAACAAACAAGGACAAGGAGAATTGAAGAATCTGAAGGCTCAGTTATTTTGCCGTGAAGAGGTATTCTTAATTTTTAAAAAATCCTTCTCTACTTAACTTCGAAATTATTCGTTTGTTGCTATTGTCTCGTAGTTAATGTTACTGTTGTGATTTTCCTGGAACCACTATCTTTGCATGTAGTTTTTTTACATTAAATGCTTAAAAATATAGAATAGCGTGTATACGGTGACTATATTTATTTGCATTACCTGTAGGGTTGACTTCTAAGTGTAGCTACAGTTCAATAATTGTTAGAATTTAGTCATGGCCTTTTCGGTCCCAGAAACGCTACTTAATACTTAGATCTGAGTAGCGTAGTCTCTTCGGTTTTAATCAAATATTTTAAGGATACAATCCTTAATAACTATGGGGGACACGAAATGTGTTTCCGGTTTTCTCAATACATAACTGCTAAGATTGTTGGAGTGAACATCTTAGTCTGTATCAAAGTAAATTTAGGAAAATGAGTTTACAGCAGTGTCAGTTGGCTTTTTCTGTTGAGTTACTCAAGACACAGTAACACTATACTGAACCTTGTGTTTGTGTGTGGTGGAAAGTTAAAAATTGAATGGTTTCTGCATTTGCAAGCAGTGAAGGCAATATCATTGGAAGTTACATTATGGTGTATAGTTGCAAGCAGCAGCCAGAAACAGTGTTGCCTGAAGGATATTGGTTAATGTGTATATTAGTCCGTGCATCCTTTATCGTTTGTTGGATTATGATTAGCCTAGTACATTCTTAATTGAAAATCATAAAATCTCTTAAAATTATTTTATGGTGGTGTACATGGTAAATGAAATAATCAACATAGTTGGTTTTGTTAAATTGTTTTCCATTGTAGTAGGAAATGACAAAGATAAGACGTTATGAAGGACATTTAAATTGGCAAATGGCATTGCATTTTAGCAAGGCAGAATATTAAGTAGTTATGAATAAAAAATTGTATTGATGGGTTTGAAAGGCTGTCTGTAGTGGTAGAAAGTAGTTATTGCAGTCCCCCCTTTAATTATTAGACGCGACATTTAGTTCCTTAGTGTGTCCTATTGATATCTTGGTTTTGGCTGCAGTGTAGGGGGGGTTATAAGCTATCAGTTTGGTTGTGATTTAGTGAAACCACTTTATGTGAATACAAAGTAAATGGTCTGAAGCAGTTCCCAGGTTTACATTCTCTTCGTATTTACTGCACTTCACATTTTAAGTAATTAATACCGTAAGGTAAATTAAAAAAAGCTGCGTTACACATGAGACTAATCTGAGTTTTGGTGCATTTTTTATTCATTTATGGTACATAATCTACTTGCAATATGTGGAAGGGGGGGGGGGGGGAGGATATTATGTACCTGTTACTAGACATGTTGACTACTGCATAACATGGCAGAACCGCTGAGTGAATTATTTCAGAACTGGTGAATGTGACGTTGTTGGTAGGAAGGTATGAAATATAAATATTTAAGACATGATATAGAAATGTTGACATTCCAAAAGGAACATCAGATGTGAGGGACAGTGATTGTGAAAGTCATTGCTGTTTGTTTCAGGGCATTACAGAAGTGTCAGATTCCACCTATCTGCTTTGACCCATGACACCATCAATATGGCAGAAACGGCTACTTCGAATATATACAAAATGATAATGACGTCACTACATACACATGCCAACAAATGCGAACAAAAACAAAAGCAGACAGGTGGAATCAGATGCCATTAATTCGAAATGTGCACATGGGTCTCAACCTAACAACCACCTTGGAAACTGCTACATATTCCATACTCCATATACCACTAGAAATCAGTTTCCTTTAATTTTTTTCGGAATTAATATCTCGACAAACTCTGTTTAATTCCAATGTTTTTCCGCAAGAGGCACATCATCTGTGAGGATTCAAAACTAGTTAGATCATTTGAAAAAGGTGCTACCACAGCTAGCCTTTTGTCTATACAAATACAGAAGTTTAGCTACAAATTGCAGAAAGGGTTGTTTTAACACACATGCTGTGAGTTATCTCAAAGGTGCTGCAATTGTGGAGATAAATAGAAGCTTTTAAGTAGTTTTTGTAGCAAAATGGTGAGTGTGCCATGTTACGCAAATAGCTTATGTTTGGAAGCTGTGTGAGACAAACGACATACTGTGTACTTATAGTTTTCCTCGTGATAAACTGTCTTACATACAGCAACCTTCTAGTATACCTGATGATAAATTGTCTTATGTCAGTAACTGACGTAAAAATTTGTGTGCATACAATGCTCAGATTTTTGGACAAGGCAACTCATAGATCAAACATCATTCACAGTTCTCTGTGTCGTCAAAGAAAGTAATGCCTCTACATAAGGGTTATGCAGACTTAGCCATTATTTGTACAGTGTAATGTGCAGCCATCTTAATGAGTACCTTGAAGATGTGCTGTGAGTTCCCAACAGATAGCTTGCCTGTTTAAGGTATCTTTAAATTTTCTTGAAGCTGATAGTTATGAGAGGACTCATTGGAAATTTTAATCTTCCATAGTTCAGGTTGCACAGTGCTTTACTCATTAATATTCACATTCATCTGATTTTCTTTTTTTCGTTGTGAGCAAAGCTGCTCAACAATTAAAGCACTAGACAGTTCAAAAGGAAAGTGTTTCAAATCACATGTCTAGCCATCCGGACTTGAGTTTATTATTGGTTCTTAAATTTAGGCCCAGGGTGGATACTTCAAAAAAGGCATATCAGGTTTCCTTCTTCATCTTTGTCTCATCTGAATTTCTGGTCCACCTCAAATGACCTAAGAGTAAACTGGTTTTTTAATGCCAGTCTTAATTTGTGTTTCCTTCTTTTTAAGTATAGCCTTGGAAAAATTACGAGGTTCACATTTTCCCGAGATATGTTTGTTCCCTAGTTATGAATATGTATAAATCTGATGGATTTGGCCACTGGAGTTTCTTCTCCAGTTGCTGCAAGTTGCAAACCAATGAAACACTAGCCTACTATAGTGAAATAACACTATAATAAGCATTGATGAATGCTCTTTTGATTTCACTGTGATGTTAATTTCTGCTTGCATGTGTGTTTAGTCAGTCTCTTCTAATTTTGCTTTGATGCTTGTTATGAAGAAAATTTTTTGCTGGCAATGCAAAAGGGAAGTGGAGGTGGCACCCTCCGTGCTAGTTGCCCTCCGAGCATGTATGCAGGGCATACCTTGCTTTTGTAATAAAATGGAACACCTACCACTGTTCTTTTGACATTATTTACTATCTGGCTACCAGTTTTGGTGAATAAGTACACCACCTTCAGGCCTTAACTGGAATGGGGGGGGGGGGGGGGGAGGTGGTTAACTCCAATGGTAGACACAGACCCATCAGTGGGGCACCTGTATACTGGTTTCTGTTGACGGTAACGACGATGTTCTCTCTCCAGCCATCAGCTACCAACTGTAGCCATAAATAATATCAAAAGCATGGCTGTAGGTGTTCCATTTTGTTACGTAAGTGAATGGCCAAAGTCTCTCAAACCTTCAGTCAGGAGGATGTACATAAAAAATAACTTGCTTCGCCTGATCTGTGCAGCTTGTCCAGAATGAGTTTCAGAAAAATTGCCCATGTTACTCTCGTACACTATTTATTAAATACTATCCAAATGCGTCCATGTGATACGGAACTGACAACCATGTGCCAAGAGAAGTGTACTCGCCATTATCAAAGGAGGTGGAGAATACTGTGTTATCAGTGGAGAAACAGTAACAGTAGAATGTATCACTCAGAAGAGCTCGGTGTCTTTTGAAAGCGCGCTATGATTGGATGCTACCTAAGAGTAACAAATCCATCAGGGACATTTCAGTCCTTGTAAAGCTGCCAAAGTCAGCCATTAGTTATGTGGTTGTGAGGTGGAAATTTGAAGGAACAACCACAGCTAAAACTAGACCAGCTAGACCTCATGCACTGATGTACAGGGACTGTCGAACAGTGCAGAGGGTGGTTGTAAAAAGTCAGTTGAAGTAAATGGAAGGAATCGCTCAAGAGTTAAGACTGCTACCGGCAGTCCAGATATCGCAGTGGTTGAGCACAGGGACTTAAATGAATGAGAAAGTGGTGAAGTAGCTCCTCAGAGCCACACATTTGTAGCCAGTGCTGAACGGTGCTTGAGATGATGATGACTGAAAAAAAGTAATTTGCTGTGGTTGATTGCGCAGTGTCATTAGGCAACCAGATGGAAGAGTTAGGGTTTTATAGAATGCTTTGAGGAAGTTGCCTTCCATTGCGTGTAGTTCCAAGAGTGAAATACGGAGGTGGTGGTGGTGGTGGTGGTGGTGGTGGTGGTGGTGGTGGTGGTGGTACAGGTACAGTACGGGGGTGTTTTTTTAAAAAAAATATGAATGCAGAAGCAGTGGACACATTTTACAGCTTTGTGTACTTCGTACATTAGAGTAACAGTTTGGAGATTGGTTGTGCTAACATGACAGTGCAGCCTTTCATAAAGCAGCATATGTGTGGCAATCTTTTGTGGACAGTAACAATCCTGAAATGATGTCAGAATGTCAACATTGTTCCAGACATCTCTGTGTCAGCTGTTGAAGGATAATGGGCTGCCGTTTCAAGCTCATTCAGACACCTAATTGAAAGTGTCTCCACAGAGGTCAAGCCATCATAAAGGGGAAGTGTGGACATCCCTCCTATTAATTTCCATTAGTAGGTGTCCGGATACTTGAGATAATGAAGTGTGCATAGTGCTTAGGCCTAAGGATGGCATTGTTTTGGTAGTCTAGCAAAAGCAGCTCTAAAAAAAAAGATAGAAAAATATTTTTGTTTCAGATTGAAAGGAAGCACACAAAGAAATCCAGCCAAAGTTCCCCAGGCAAGAAAATGTGGACAGGGACAGGGATCATCTTATCACCCCTTCATTGTTTATACTCTTATTAACCCCCATTGTGAAGCATATTTCAATGTCAGCTGGCTATTGAACCCTCATCTCTCGCCTGTGGGTTGACCCAAATTGAAATGTGACACTTATTGGCACTGAGATAAGTGGTTAGATTTGTAGAATTTTTATTTCATGTCCCCCTTGCCCCTTCCACTTACATTTTGTCATTGTATTTGTTTGATCACCCTTAATTGAAATATGACACTTCTCCTTAACAAGCTACAATTTTCCTTCTGTTTTTATTTTCATTATTTATGTTAACGGCTCCCAGAGAATAATTATACTCTGCAAGCTTTGTTTTTCATTTCACTAACAGTATATTAGAATTTAGTCTAGGACACTATCACTTGTATTGCCAGAACTGCAGACTGATCTGACATTGCACACAAATTATAATGAATGATGGTCATCCTGACTATTAAATTAGACTGAAAAAGATCTTGCATTTGCCTGTTTTTGTTAAGTGGAAAGTAATACTGCAGTTTGTGGAAAAATGTTTGTCATAAGTGCTTATAAAAGTGTGAGAATGGGGTATTATGTACTAGATATCTTTAGTAGGGCACTTAAATGGTGTTAACATGGTTATGCAACAAGACTGGTAGCTTTCAAGAACAGCGGAATGAAAGAAAACAGGTGGTCAAGGTGCAAAAGTAGAAATTTGGACCACTTAAGAACAGTTTGGATATGTGCCAATATTTATATTAGCCTTTGTATTTAGTATCATTATTGGGAGAGCAGAAACCTACTGAACTATAACTCACCAAGCCTTATTAATATGTCCTTTGTGTATTAATGTTAGTAAGTAAATTTGTTCACATGTCTTGAAATTTGAGCACAGCTAATGAGTAAGACTAACTTTATATAATTCCTCTGATTCAGTATTGAATTTCTTCTTGCATTTCATGTTGCAGTAGCTGTACCCCTGAATCCTCCAAGCAGCGGCAGCAGTCTTCATGGACATTTTGATGTGCATTTGCAACATCAGTTCTATAAAAATTTACTCTCATTGTATGTGAATAGAATCAAAATCAAAGTTTAATAAAAATAACTTTGAGTGATTGTATACTTGCTTGATATAATTGAAAGAAAAAAGTTAATTTTCATTTCTCTTACATGTTATAAAGCTCTTAAACTTCGGAGGAGAAATGTTGAGTTAGTGTCTTAAAGTTGTTTTGTATTCTTTAACCACACTATTTTATCAGCTGTTGAGCAAGTGAGACTTAACTAGCAGATTGTATAATAAAACTGATAAAAAAAGCTTTGTGATATATTGATTGCTATTTGCAGTTGTGATGTATTGCTGGTACTAATTTTCTTGGATTGCATATTGACACTTGTTTACCTTGACATAGTTTGGTAACGGGGGCATCAAAAGTGTAAATTTAGGTACAGTCAGTTGAGTTGGCAATGCCTAGTAACCATGTCAGCAGAGGTCTGTCAAAACTAAAATTAAGTTTTTTTTTTGAACTGTTTAGTAATGGGCAAAGGAAATGCGGTTTGTGAAGCTTTTGATGTAGTTGTTCCATTAAATCAAATTGTGTCAAACACCTCAAGAACTACATCACCAGCATTATTATCGGATAGAGCAGTAGTTCCAAGTAAAGGCAAGGATGCGGGGTGGGGGTGGGAGGGGGGTGAAGTGGGCTAGACCTGGAGGTATGGAGTGTATCTAACATTTTGGATGATGAATGGCAACTTGTATATAGCCATTAAAAAGTTCCAGCTGTGACTCAGTGAAAAATCTACACACTAGTTTTAAATAATTTTCATGAAAGAAAATTGGAGGGGGGGGGGTGATCGGACATGTACCGCATTTGAAGATGACAGTCTATAATGCACGTTTACAAATCCGTGTTACTTCCGTTTGAACTTTATACAATAGCAGCTGGTCGGTATGAGGCACAAATGCCCATGAGTTGTCACCACTGGAAGGCAAACAAGAAAACAGCCCCCTTCCTACATCCTCTGCCACTGCAGTGGCAGTGTTGCTTACCTTTCTGCCCCTGAGATAAGCAGTCAGCTTTACTTAGCTCACAGCTGAATTCACCAATGTCAATTAAAATTACAGATGTCAAAAAGAATTTTCTTTCTTTTTACTGAGCTGGTTACAAAGCTCTTAATACTTGTTGGAAGTTTTTGTATTTGACTAGTTAGTTGCTACATGCATATTATTGTAAAATGAGGCAGAGACCTGCGGGTAGCACAAATACTTGATTTTGGGCTGCATAATTGGGAAGAAGAGCTTGTGGCACAACTTGACTAGAAGAAGGGATCGGTTGGTAGGACATGTTCTGAGACATCGAGGGAACACCAGTTTAGTATTGGAGGGTAAAAATCGTAGAGGGAGACCAAGAGATGAATACACTAAGCAGATTCAGAAGGATGTAGGTACTGGGAGATGAAGAAGCTTGCACAGGATAGAGTAGCAGGGAGAGCTGCATCAAACCAGTCTCAGGACTGAAGACCACAACAACCACTCATAGGGCACAGTTTGATGACCACTGATCCAGCAACAGGTATGCCAGAAAATACTTTTGAGGTAAGCTGATTAATGTGACATGGGAAGTATCTTGCATCATTTGTGTATGAAAATTTGTTCATTCAGTTACACAGTTTTACTTATATTGTCCCAAAAAGTCAATATCTTAATAAATATTTTATTAATTGTTCACCAATACACTCAAATAGCTGTAGTGTTGTGTTGCTCAGTTTTGCATAACATAGAAATTGAGAACTTTGAACACCCCTCAGTTAAACTTAGAAAGATTCGTGTACATAACTATACACATGATATGCAAATCATATTTAATGCTGTTGCACGATGCTCAGGCTTTTTAGTATTGGCATAATATTTTTATGTTGTAAGGTTCTGTGGGGTATACACCATTTGTGCTTTGTGTGTCTGACAATTTTATTGAAGAAATTCAAAACCTCGGTATTTATTTTTATTACAAATTAGGTTCCAAAAAATATTTATGATTAGTGAAAAAGGTTGTTCAATGAATCAAAACACAAAGGTGAGGTGACTTACCGAACGAAGGTGCTGGCAGGTCGATAGACACACATACACACAAAATTCAAGCTTTCACAACAAACTGTTGCCTCATCAGGGAAGAGGGAAGGAGAGGGAAAGACGAAAGGATGTGGGTTTTGAGGGAGAGGGTAAGGAGTCATTCCAATCCCGGGAGCGGAAAGACTTGCCTTAGGGGGAAAGAAGGACGGGTATACACTCGCTCTCGCGCGCGCGCACATATCCATCCACACATATACAGACACAAGCATACATATTTAAAGACAAAGAGTTTGGGCAGAGATGTCAGTCGAGGCAGAAGTGCAGAGGCAAAGATGTTGAATGACAGGTGAGGTATGAGTGGCGGCAACTTGAAATTAGCGGAGATTGAGGCCTGGTGGATAGCGGGAAGAGAGGATATATTGAAGAGCAAGTTCCCATCTCCGGAGTTCGGATAAGTTGGTGTTAGTGGGAAGTATCCAGATAACCCGGACGGTGTAACACTGTGCCAAGATGTGCTGGCCGTGCACCAAGGCATGTTTAGCCACAGCGTGATCCTCATTACCAACAAACACTGTCTGCCTGTGTCCATTCATGCGAATGGACAGTTTGTTGCTGGTCATTCCCACATAGAATGCGTCACAGTGTAGGCAGGTCAGTTGGTAGATCACGTGGGTGCTTTCACACGTGGCTCTGCCTTGGATCGTGTACACCTTCTGGGTTACAGGACTGAGTAGGTGGTGGTGGTGGGAGGGTGCATGGGACAGGTTTTACACCAGGGGCGGTTACAAGGGTAGGAGCCAGAGGGTAGGGAAGGTGGTTTGGGGGTTTCATAGGGATGAACTAAGAGGTTACGAAGGTTAGGTGGACGGCGGAAAGACACTCTTGGTGGAGTGGGGAGGATTTCATGAAGGATGGATCTCATTTCTGGGCAGGATTTGAGGAAGTCGTATCCCTGCTGGAGAGCCACATTCAGAATCTGATCCAGTCCCGGAAAGTATCCTGTCACAAGTGGGGCACTTTTGTGGTTCTTCTGTGGGAGGTTCTGGGTTTGAGAGGATGAGGAAGTGGCTCTGGTTATTTGCTTCTGTACCAGGTCGGGAGGGTAGTTGCGGGATGCGAAAGCTGTTGTCAGGTTGTTGGTGTAATGCTTCAGGGATTCCGGACTGGAGCAGATTCGTTTGCCACGAAGACCTAGGCTGTAGGGAAGGGACCGTTTGATGTGGAATGGGTGGCAGCTGTTGTAATGGAGATACTGTTGCTTGTTGGTGGGTTTGATGTGGACGGACGTGTGAAGCTGGCCATTGGACAGGTGGAGGTCAACATCAAGGAAAGTGGCATGGGATTTGGAGTAGGACCAGGTGAATCTGATGGAACCAAAGGAGTTGAGGTTGGAGAGGAAATTCTGGAGTTCTTCTTCACTATGAGTCCAGATCATGAAGATGTCATCAATAAATCTGTACCAAACTTTGGGTTGGCAGGCCTGGGTAACCAAGAAGGCTTCCTCTAAGCGACCCATGAATAGGTTGGCGTACGAAGGGGCCATCCTGGTACCCATGGCTGTTCCCTTTAATTGTTGGTATGTCTGGCCTTCAAAAGTGAAGAAGTTGTGGGTCAGGATGAAGCTGGCTAGGGTAATGAGGAAAGAGGTTTAAGGTAGGGTGGCAGGTGATCGGCGTGAAAGGAAGTGCTCCATCGCAGCGAGGCCCTGGACGTGCGGGATATTTGTGTATAAGGAAGTGGCATCAATGGTTACAAGGATGGTTTCTGGGGGTAACGGATTGGGTAAGGATTCCAGGCGTTCGAGAAAGTGGTTGGTGTCTTTTGATGAAGGATGGGAGACTGCACGTAATGGGTTGAAGGTGTTGATCTACGTAGGCAGAGATACGTTCTGTGGGGGCTTGGTAACCAGCTACAATGGGACGGCCAGGATGATTGGGTTTGTGAATTTTAGGAAGAAGGTAGGGGTGCGGGGTGTCGGTGGGGTCAGGAGGTTGATGGAGTCAGGTGAAAGGTTTTGTAGGGGTCCTAAGGTTCTGAGGATTCCCTGAAGCTCCGCCTGGACATCAGGAATAGGATTACCTTGGCAAACTTTGAATGTGGTGTTGTCTGATAGCTGACCCAGTCCCTCAGCCACATACTCCCGACGATCAAGCACCACGGTCGTGGAACCCTTGTCCGCCGGAAGAATGATGATGGACCGGTCAGCCTTCAGATCACGGATAGCCTGGGCTTCAGCAGTGGTGATGTTGGGAGTAGGATTAAGGTTTTTTAAGAAGGATTGAGAGGCAAGGCTGGAAGTCAGAAATTCCTGGAAGGTTTGGAGAGGGTGATTTTGAGGAAGAGGAGGTGGATCCTCCGTCACAGCACATGTATGTGCGGATGGATATGAGTGTGTGTGCGAGTGTATACCTGTCCTTTTTTCCCCCTAAGGTAAGTCTTTCCGCTCCCGGGATTGGAATGACTCCTTACCCTCTCCCTTAAAACCCACATCCTTTCGTCTTTCCCTCTCCTTCCCCTCTTTCCTGATGAGGCAACAGTTTGTTGCGAAAGCTTGAATTTTGTGTGTATGTTTGTGTTTGTTTGTGTGTCTGTCGACGTGCCAGCGCTTTCGTTTGGTAAGTCACATCATCTTTGTTTTTAGGTATATTTTTCCCATGTGGAATGTTTTCCTCTTTTAATTAATTAATATATATATATAATCACCAAAAATAAAATACTGAGTACACTAGAGTGTTAGATTTAGACTAAAACTAGCCTTCTTGTAGTTTGTGTAGATATGAAGTCGAACCATGTATTTCACAATGGTTTCTGGGTAATAGAAATCTTGGTGGGGCTGACTGTAGCAAAGTAGATGTACTTATCTCTCACCACTGGCAAGCACTTGTTCATATGATGAACTTCAGTCATTTTGCCCCCATTGAAGTAATGTCACATTCCTCTTCACTTTCTGGGTCCCTCGATTGATTTAAAACTTAACAATCACTATAGCCATCCATATTTGGAAGCACTGCCTGAACAATATGTGGGACAGAGACTGAATACACACTTTTTTTGTCAAGTGTCCAAAGTGACGATAAATGATGCCTAGTGGCAACCAAATACATGACAGCCAGGTGACAAGTGTAGAACTGCTGCTTTCGAGCAGCACCAGTGCTGAAGAGTTGTACGGTAGATTTTATTTTTTTAGAGATCCAGTCTTATGTTGCCCAGGTGTATGTGGGATTTTAAGTTTGTGTCCAAGTACTAAAAACGATGTAACTCTGGACTTGTATCTAAAGGAGTTAATGCGTACTGCAAACAGTGGAAGTAAATGACAGAGTAAGTGCATCAAAATAATTACAGTTGTGGCACACTATTTTTTACAAGTAGTGATACTATTAAATCAGCTACTTAAAGAGAGGCAGGTTTTATGTTCCTCTTTCCCTCTCTCCCCCAAATACTTGTGTGTGTAATGTAGTTTCAGTTGCCAATCTACTCCATTCACACACACAATTCAGATACCTTCTGCAATATTGAGAATGTGTTCTTAATGTGGGGCAAACAGCTGCTACAGGAATTTGAAGATATTACAGTTAACTTCCCCATCCAGGAAATGGGTCAATGTCATTGACATGTACCTTTAGTGGCAATCTCAAACATTTGAATTAAGGTAGGTATCTCAATCGAATGACCTTACTTGATGATGTATTTCATTATCTGGTACTTACAACGATATCTTGCTGTAACAAGCCAATACTCATATTGGACCGATTATTTGTTGAGAGGCAGTATGACCTGTACTATTTTGGGTGTTAAATGTAAGGTTTATGATGTGTGATAATTGTTGCTTTAAGAGATTTAGTAGTAATTATCACTTACCATAGGAGATGACGAGCTCAGAGAGTTAAATGTTAGAGGCAGTAGTTGAGGAGGTAGCAAGACAGGCTTGTCAACCCCCTTGCGACCTTTTCATTTTCTACATTGTGTAACCAGTGAAAGTAAATATGAAAAATTTGGAAAAGGAATTAATATTTATGAATGAGAACTAGTTTTGCTAATAACCGGAAGACCAGGGGAATGGGATGAGTATTATCTTGAAAAGAGTTAAGGAGATGAACATAAATAAGTGTAATATGTTGCAATTGGGTGATTTTGTTGTGGGGGGCCTTACAGCTGTCACTTCACCTCTGCCACGGAACGCCTCGTTCTTGCCATTCTTCGTCGTCCTCTTCTATTGCTTTTCTCTTTCCGTCACTTGTTGAATACCCCTTAGCAATCCTTTCTGTGGCCTTCCTCTTTTCCTCCTTCCAGAAGGTTGTCATGAAAGTACTGCATTGGGCAATCTGCCCTCTCCCATTCTGTCTGCAGTTTGTGTTCTAGTGGCTAGTGTTGCTGCCTCTGGCTCACGGGTTTGATTACTGGCCGGGTTGGGGATTTTCTCTGCCTGGGGACTGTCCTCATTTTGTCGTCATCATCATCATCTTCTTCTTCTTCTTCTTCTTCTTCTTCTTCTTCTTTCATTCCTTTGACATGCTCATACCATGCTATCTTTATTCTGTTCTGTCCATAACACTATGAGGCCACATCTACACACTCTTCCCAGGTGGTTGATTTTTAAAGCTCTGTCTCTCTTTCCCTTCTTTCTGTGAGTCCCTAGCGGTCACTGACCCCCGTGGCTTGTTATTGGTTCCATGATGGATTTGTGTACATACACTCCTGGAAATGGAAAAAAGAACACATTGACACCGGTGTGTCAGACCCACCATACTTGCTCCGGACACTGCAAGAGGGCTGTACAAGCAATGATCACACGCACGGCACAGCGGACATACCAGGAACCGCGGTGTTGGCCGTCGAATGGCGCTAGCTGCGCAGCATTTTTGCACCGCCGCCGTCAGTGTCAGCCAGTTTGCCGTGGCATACGGAGCTCCATCGCAGTCTTTAACACTGGTAGCATGCCGCGACAGCATGGACGTGAACCGTATGTGCAGTTGACGGACTTTGAGCGAGGGCGTATAGTGGGCATGCGGGAGGCCGGGTGGACGTACCGCCGAATTGCTCAACACGTGGGGCGTGAGGTCTCCACAGTACATCGATGTTGTCGCCAGTGGTCGGCGGAAGGTGCACGTGCCCGTCGACCTGGGACCGGACCGCAGCAACGCACGGATGCACGCCAAGACCGTAGGATCCTACGCAGTGCCGTAGGGGACCGCACCGCCACTTCCCAGCAAATTAGGGACACTGTTGCTCCTGGGGTATCGGCGAGGACCATTCGCAACCGTCTCCATGAAGGTGGGCTACGGTCCCGCACACCGTTAGGCCGTCTTCCGCTCACGCCCCAACATCGTGCAGCCCGCCTCCAGTGGTGTCGCGACAGGCGTGAATGGAGGGACGAATGGAGACGTGTCGTCTTCAGCGATGAGAGTCGCTTCTGCCTTGGTGCCAATGATGGTCGTATGCGTGTTTGGCGCCGTGCAGGTGAGCGCCATAATCAGGACTGCATACGACCGAGGCACACAGGGCCAACACCCGGCATCATGGTGTGGGGAGCGATCTCCTACACTGGCCGTACACCACTGGTGATCGTCGAGGGGACACTGAATAGTGCACGGTACATCCAAACCGTCATCGAACCCATCGTTCTACCATTCCTAGACCGGCAAGGGAACTTGCTGTTCCAACAGGACAATGCACGTCCGCATGTATCCTGTGCCACCCAACCTGCTCTAGAAGGTGTAAGTCAACTACCCTGGCCAGCAAGATCTCCGGATCTGTCCCCCATTGAGCATGTTTGGGACTGGATGAAGCGTCGTCTCACGCGGTCTGCACGTACAGCAAGAATGCTGGTCCAACTGAGGCGCCAGGTGGAAATGGCATGGCAAGCCGTTCCACAGGACTACATCCAGCATCTCTACGATCGTCTCCATGGGAGAATAGCAGCCTGCATTGCTGCGAAAGGTGGATATACACTGTACTAGTGCCGACATTGTGCATGCTCTGTTGCCTGTGTCTATGTGCCTGTGGTTCTGTCAGTGTGATCATGTGATGTATCTGACCCCAGGAATGTGTCAATAAAGTTTCCCCTTCCTGGGACAATGAATTCACGGTGTTCTTATTTCAATTTCCAGGAGTGTACATATTAACGTTTGAACTGGTTGAGGACCAAAGTAAAAGATCTAGTTTTGGATAGCTGACCATCGCTGCATGATCTGTTGTTAGGTATCTGTCACGCTTTCCATCACATAATATACTACCGAGGTACTTGGAACTATTTGTACACTTTAATATGATGAGCATCCATGTCCAAATTATTTCTCTCCTCTCCACAACATAGATGTTCCATCTTCCCAAAATTAATTTTCAAACCCCACTCTTTACAGTCTTCCAACAACTTTCTAAGCCTTTGCGGTATATTCTCTACTTCATATGCTGCAACAACCTGATCATCAGTGTAGAAAAGTGTGTATATGTACTGGTTGTCTACTTACATCCCCATGCCGATAAAGTTGCTGCACCACAGATTCAGTGCCTTCTATACATATATCTGTCTGGAGACAGCATCTTTCAGTTCTTTAGTTATTCTGAAGGTCTCTCTCGAAATATTTCCCCACTTTAATGATATATTCTGCAGACTTGTAGAGGTTTGTGATACTTCTTATATACATTTTTGGCACTGTCATATGCTTTCTCAAGATCTGTGTAGACCGAATGACTGCTTAGATTCCTTTCCAATATCTTCTCCGTGATTTGTAGTTGGGTAAAGATGTGACCTACCTCGAAAGTATTATGAAGTCTATTAAAATATTTGGACTGTAGCCTTATACTCAAGTGAAACATGGACCATACACATAGATGACAAGAAGAGAATAAGAGATTTTAAAATGTGCTGCAGAATAGTACTGAAGATTTGAAGGGTAGATATACGCACAATGTGTCTGAGAAGTCCTCATGCACATAGAATGTTTGTACTGCAGAACTTAGATTAAAAACTGTGTATTCATTAGGATTTTATTTAGAACTATCGTGGAGGTCTTCATACATCCTTGACACCTTGCAGAGCTTCATTGTCATTAACGCTTCAAAAGACTTCCACAATTCTTTATTAGTCTTGTACTAATGTTGAGCCACATGGGACTTTCTTATTCCTAATAATGATTTCTCTGATCTGATAAGGTCCAGATTTTGTGGTAACCATTACAATGGGGGAGATGTTCCTGAACAACAATGACCAATCCAGTAATCTCACAATTGTTAATTTGTTTGCCTGAATGGCAAAATGTGCTGGAGCTCCATTCTGCTGTAACCACACGAGTAATGATTTTCTTGTTTTCAAGACCTATATTCACATTTCCAAATAAGATTTTCCATTCACATAGTGATCACAAAAAAAATCCGAATAGATATAACATTTTGATCCACATCTTAACACGAGGCAGGTTTGTTTGCAACTCTCATACATAAGGGGATTTATATATGATCAAAAAACCTTGTTCCTCCTGTTTGTACTGATATATAGCACATTATTGGAAAATAACACTCTTCAGCAATATAAGGGATTTAGAAATTTTGCAAGCCAAGTATGACAGACTGCATCTTGCTGCTTCATGTAGTCAGATAATTCATTCACAAGTTTGTTTAAATACTTTCATTTTCAAATCCTTTTAATGTGAACATGAATTGTTGACTGGAGTACTTGAAGTTGTTGGAGACAGTTCAGTTGTGTGAATGATGGGGGCATTAGTTTCCTCTCGTGTTTTATTGTGCCCACTTTGCGGCATAGCTTTTACGCTGCGTGAAACAGAAGCACATTTCTCCCAATCAGGTAAGGTTATTGCCAAAGCAATCCGTATGGTGATTTATTTATTTGTTTTATTTAATCTTGGTCTTTAGACATGTAATTCAGACACACATATACAATAGACAATCATTAAAATGATGAAAGAGAAGTAGCGAAGTCAGCCGCTTGAGGGCATTTTCATTCAGTGGTGACTTTGAAATTCTGCCTTGGACCAAGGCTCAAACTTGGATTTCCAACTTTACACAAGCGGTCACATTAACCGTTTCAGCTATCCAAGCACACATCCTGTTCAACCCAAATTCCCAACTTGTCGGATACTACTATGGTAGTCCACCCCCCTCCCCCCGTCCATTATTTCTGCAAGAGGTCGGATATAGGCTGCATCCTACCTGAAGAAATCATGAAATGAAATGTCATCAAGGTTTAAATATTAGTATTATATGTGTGGTGTCTGTTACGATAGTAATTACTAAAACAATCCTTTTTTAAACTGTAAAAGACTTCACACATATACAACTTTCTATTAAAAGCTCTTATACACTGAGGTGACAAACATCATGGAATACCTCTTATTATTGAGTCAGACCTTTTGCTTAGCATGGTGAGCAACTTGCCGTGACAAGTAGTTGGAAGTAACCTGCAGAAATATTGAGCCATGCTGCCTTTCTAGCTGTCCATAATTATGGAAATGTTGCCAGTGAAGGATTTTGTGCACAATCTGACCCCTCGATTATGCGCTATAAATGTTTGAGGATTAGTGTCAGGCTTTCTGAGTTGCCGAATCATTCACTTGAATTGTCCAGAATGATCGTCAAACCAATCGTGAACAATTGTGGCCTGGTGACATGGCACATTGTCCTCCATAAAACGTCCATAATTTTTTTCTGAACATGAAGTCCATGAATGGCTGCAAATGATCTCCAAGTAGCCAAACATAACCATTTTCAATCGGTGATCAGTTTATTTGGACCAGTCCATGCCACATAAACACAGTCCACATCATTATGGAGCCACCACCAGCTTGCACACCACCTTCATCTACATCTGCATGGATACTCTGCAAATAACATTTAAGTGCCTGGCAGAGGGTTCATCGAACCACCTTCACAATTCTCTATTATTCCAATCTCGTATAGCGTGCGGAAGGAGTGAACACCGATATCTTTCCATACGAGCTCTGATTTTCCTTATTTTTTCGTGGTGATCATTTCTCCCTATGTAGGTCAGTGTCAACAAAATATTTTTGCATTTGGAGGAGAAAGTTGATGATGGGAATTTCATGAGGAGATTCTGTCACAACGAAAAACGCCTTTGTTACAATGATGTCCAGCCAAAATCTTGTTATCGTTTCAGTGACACACACTCTCATATTTCACGATAATGCAAAATGTGCTGCCCTTCTTTGAACTTTTTTGATGTGCCCCGTCAATCTTATCTGGTAAGGATCCCACACCGTGCAGTGGTATTCTAAAAGACGGTGGACAAGTGTAGTGTAGGCAGTTTCCTTAGTAGATCTGTTACATTTTCTAAGTGTCCTGCCAATAAATTGTTTATATAGATAAGGAACAACAAAGGGCCCCTAACACTACCTAGGGGAATGCCAGAAATCTCTTCTGTTTTACTCGATGACTTTCCGTCAATTACTATGAACTGTGACCTCCCTGAGAGGAAATCACATATCCAGTCACGTAACTGAGATGATATTCCATAAGCACCCAGTTTCACTACAGGCCGCTTGTGTGGTACCGTGTCAAAAGCTTTCCGGAAATCCAGAAATAATAGCACTCGACACTTCATGCGTATAAAAAGCTAGTTGTGTTTCACAAGCGTGATGTTTTTTAAATCCATGTTGACTGTGTGTCAATAGACCATTTTCTTCGAGGTAATTCATAATGTTCGAACACAATATGTGTTCAAAATCCTGCTGCGTATTGACGTTCATGATATGGGCCTGTAATTTAGTGGATTTCTCCTACTACCTTTCTTGATTATTGATGTGACCTGTGCAACTTTGCAGTCTTTGGGTACAGAGCTTTCGTTGAGCGAACAGTTGTATATGATTGTTAAATATGGAACTAATGCATGAACATACTCTGAAAGGAACCTAATTGGTATACAGTCTGGACCAGAAGACTTGCTTTTATTAAGTGATTTAAATTGCTTCACAACTCCGAGGCTATTTACTTCTACATTACTCATGTTGGCAGCTGTTCTTGGTTCGAATTCTGGAATATTTACTTAGCCTTCTATTGTGAAGGCATTCCGGAAGGCTGTATTCAGTAACTCTGCTTTGGGAGCACTCTCTTCAATAGTATCTCCATTGCTATCGCGCAGAGAAGGCATTGATTGTTTCTTGCCGCTTACATACGTCACATACAACCAGAATCTCTCAGGATTTTCTGTCAGGTTTCGAGACAAAGTTTCGCTGCGGAAACTATCGTAAGCATCTCGCATTGAAGTTTGCATTAAATTTTGAGCTTCTGTAAAAGATCGCCAATCTTGGGGATTTTGTATCTGTTTTAATTTGACATGTTTGTTTCGTTGTTTCTGGAACAGTGTTCTGACCTGTTTTGTGTACCAAGGAGGATCAGCTCCATCGTTTGTTAATTTATTTGGTATAAATCTCTCGATTGCTGCCAACACTTTCTTTTCTTTCTTTTACTTGTGCCGTTTTTCCCGCGGATAGGTAGGGTCGGCATGGTTAATTGGATGTGGCAATTTAGTTGAAGGGGTTGCCGGATGCCCTTCCTGCCGCCACCCCCGTGCCCCCCGGGAAGGAATTAGTGTACCCCAATTGTCTGCGACTAGTGTAATCTGTGGAATAGTGCGAAAGTGTTCAGATGTCTGCAAGCCGTGTAACTGAGGCAGAACGTGGGGACCAGCCCGGTGTTCACCTAGGGGGATGTGGAAAACTGCCTAAAAACCACATCCAGGCTGGCCGGCATACTGGCCCTCGTCGTTAATCCGCTGGGCGGATTCGATCCGGGGCCAGTGCGCCTACCCGAGTCCATGAAGCAGCGCATTAGTACACTTGGCTAACCTGGCGGGTAATTACTGCCAATACTATTTCTTTGAATTCAAGCCACATCTGGTCTACACTTGGAAGGAGTGGAGATTGTCTCTCAGGAAGGCATTGAGTGAATTTTTTATGTGCTCTTTTGAATAGGTATATTTTTAATTTATTTTTGGAGGATTTGGGGGTTACAATTTTCAATCTCGCTACAACAACCCTGTGTTCACAAATCCCTTGATGACATCTTGAGTCCATGACTTCGTGGGGTCTGCGTCACACTTGAACCCTACCATCAGCTCTTATAAGCTGAAAATGGGACTCGTCCAGCCAGGCCACTGTTTTCCAGTTGTCTAGGATCCAGCTGGTAAGCATGATTACAGGAAAGGTGCTGCAGGCGATGTGTCGGTTGTCTGCTGCCATAGCCCATTAACGCTCACTCTCCTGACAGATAAGTTTGTCAAATGTCCCACATTGATTTCTGTAGTTATTTCATGCATTGTTGCTTGTTTGTTCATAATAGCAACTGTATGCAAATGCCACTGCTGCCAATCATTAAGTGTCCATGGTGAGAGGTAATGCTTGAAATTTGGTGTTCTCAGCAGGCTCATGACACTGCAGATCTCGGAATATTGAGTTCCCTACTGATTTCTGAAATAGGATGTCCCATGTGTCTAGCTCCAACTACCATTTTGCCTATAAGGTCTGTTAATTCCTGAAACTCCCTGGCAGATTAAAACTGTGTCCCAAGTTCAAGTTTTGGACCGCACACAGTTTTAGTCTGCCAGGAAGTTTCATATCAGCACACACTCTGCTGCAGAGTGAAACTTTCATTGTGTTAATTCCTGTTATGGAGCCATAATCAGTTGGAAACCTTTTCACAAGAATCAGCTGAGTAGAAATGGTAGCTCTGGTAATGCACTGCCCTTTTATACTTTGTGTAAGCAATACTACCGCCATCTGTATATGTGCATAGCTATCCCATAACTTTTGCACCTCAGTTTAAAGAGTTCTGTATGATGATGTCCTGGTGATACAGGGACAGGCAAGGAAAAGGTAGCTAAAATATTTTATTGTACCACAGTGGCAGGTAGGGCTCCAAGGTAGTGAAGGTGCTGGTACAAATTTCCATCATTTAAACATTGCCATATAATTGTCGTGTATAAAGGCTGATTGTGGAGAGTACTTGCAGTATCAGTGCAGTGTCTGCCTCTTTTAACGTGTGATTTTGTTCTGAAGTGAAATGCATCTTAATGCTGTGAAGGAAATTAATTGCTAGAATTGTCATATTCAGATTTGCTTGCCCAGATAATTCCACAGAGAGTTTTAATGTATTGTGTGATGTGCTATTTGTTTTGGTTTTAAAGCCGATTTAGCCAGTATTAAATGAAGCAGGTGGTTATTATTTTTGTTATTGAAGCAGTTCTTTACAAGTAATAGAACAGAATATGAATTTGGTCCTTTGAACAGACTTTGGCTTTTATCACTTTCACAAAGATAACAGTGAGTTCATCTGTCATTATCAGTTCCTGAGTGGGAAGCTTAATGTGCTTACAGTAATGAGTTCTTTGTCTACAGATGGGCAGCTTTTTGAGCCATATATTGAAATATGTCATAGCATCAAACCATTCAGGTACCTTACTGGTAAATTTTCCATTCGTCTCACTTAGTTCTGTTGGGCCAGAAGGTGAAACCAACAGTGACGAAGCAGTCGTCTGTTAGGTCAGGTTGAAGCACCGCGTCCTTTGCAACTGCATGTAAGACATCTGTGAATTAATTAATCCTTTACTCACATTAAGTACAGAGGTGAGATCGCTGCTAGGGTGAGGGCGTTGGCTCTGGGATAGCATAGTAGGCCGCAGAGGCTGGGTCCCAGGGAGATGGCTTGTGCAGGCAGTGTCGCCCACTGATGTCAACTAGACTACAGAGTGGCAGCCACACCTGGGCTGCTTTGCTGCCTCAGGGCTGTAGAATACAGTACTGTGAAGGACAGTTTCAAACAGTAGGCGTCAGCATTATAGACGTCGAAGACGTTTGCCTGCACTGGGCAGTGATCAGTGAGTAGGTGGTCTGCCAGGACCTGGCTTTTGTGACAGGATGCCAGTCACCCAGCAGGTGAGCCTCCAGTGTGAAAACACCAGGTAGTCTGCGTAAAATCTTCTGCTTAGGCAGGTGCCTATAACTTCTGGAGTTGAAGCCCAGAGTAGGTGACTGGGTGCATCATTGTGTACTGTGAACGGTCTTTGTCTTGAAGTTATTTATTGGCATTGATGGCATCACTCAGCATCTTGTCCACATCTGAATACTGATTGTCAACAGCTAGGCATAACTGAGCATACGTGTGTGGGTGGTGGTGGGGGGTTGGGGGGGGGGGGTGTCTGTCTCCAGTCGTATTTATGTGCACCAGGCTGGCTAGTTTTTCCCTCTTGGCAGCTTTGTAGCCTGAAAACCAAAACAAGTTGTCATGCTCAATTGCCACCATTGAGCAATGGTGGTATCATACAGCCTGGTTTCCTTATCTGGTCAGTTTTTCTGGTGCCCTGTCATAGCTGAAAGGTGCCTCAACTTCACTTTTCAATGTCGGTGGCAGGCCTATTTTACAGTACTGAGTAAGTACTCCTGCATTCCACATGTCATCTTACTTCATAGTGCGTGGTCAATAAGGTATCATCATCTATCTCAATGATTTCATTTTCCTGAATTCGCGTCAGGCAGTTCTTTACTCCAGACTAGGATGTGTTAGAGCATTCCTTCCTTCTTCGAAGAAATCTCACCTCTGGATTTGTATCTGTTCACATTTCTGGACAAACAATATCTTAAAATGTTTTATAGGTTGACATAATAATACAAAATGAATGCAAGTATCTCCTCTTCTTCATCTATCTTAGGGTAAACTGTGCGGTTCATTAAGGTTACCCAGTCAGTTGACAACTAGTGCACTGGAAACAAGATATATTCCGCTTGGAGTAGGTGTAAGTTACGCAAAGCAGAGTCGGAACCATAATGATACTATAAACGTAGACACTACAGCGTTTATGCACGGCTTGTGGCACAGCCGTACATGCTGGAATGTTAGCTCAGTGGTATGACCTTCCTGTATGGCTGTTAAGTTCATCCAGTAAATGAAGTAAGTGTGGCTTTAGCATGTTGCTTGAATAGGTAAGGTTCTGGTATGGCAACATGTCCATTGATCTTTCCAGGTAATACAGTGACGGTTGGGGGATTCATTGTAGTTGTTCCAGTGATATGCTAACTGGGAGATGGAACATAGTGCGTGCTGTATCAGAAGTTGGACCATTAACTATTATTCCACTATTCTGCAATTGTGACCTCTTCATACCCTTTGTCCGACCATGTTCATAAAATTTCTCAATCACTCTTTCGGGAGTGAACATCGAGTAGATCCTACACATACCAAACCTTTGGAAGTATGGATGACCAACCCCGTTTTCAGTCCTGGGCAACGATGGCAGTGTAATGTGAAAAGTGGTCTATGATGATTAACACAAAGCAGTTATGTGTCAGAGTCCATTCCTACAGTTCTGAATGGTATGGATGTATCCAATAATCTCTGAAATAGTATTCGTTGAGTACTCAGATTGGCATGTTGTGCATTTGGCACGTAGTTCCTCACTTACTGGTCGATGCCTGTTCCCACATTCTCCATCAATCCTGTTGAGCTATTCTGTGTTCAGTTGCTCTTTGTGACTGGCTCACATACGATCAACAGGTGATTCCTTTATATTTGGTATAGGATGTGAATCCTTTACTGTTATTGTATTGTGATATCGGCATTAGCGGCAGATCCTGCGCTTCTTTGCCCCACCTGTATTTTGAGCACGATTGCACGAGGAACTATCGGTCTCTTCAATAATGCCATCTGTTAACTGTTTATTAACGAATTCCTCAATTATTGGTCACAGGTGTTGAGGTATTGTGTATGATTTCCCATAAGCAGAAGGATTAACCCCTCTTGTGGTTTATGCTGTGCCATGGGGATCTCTGGTAATGGTCCACAAGGACTGAATAAATTTGTGAACCAAATCAATAATGTTTTCATACCTACTGGTCTTCCCCTTTCAAATGCTGTACTTTTCCATGTAATGCAGATGCATTGACAGCTTGTGGCAGAGGTCTCCACTGGAACTATCAAAATCATCCTCAACCAGGACACCCAAATTGCCAATAAATAATTGTTTCAGCAGATCTGCTTCTTTGGAGTTAAAATTATCAACAGTAACCAGAACCATGTAATCTCCATTTACTTCCTACACATGCGCCACACTCCTACGTACAAAACAATGTGAAGTTCAATTCGTCACTGTACTATAATGATTCTATAAACACAAAATATTGTTAGACATGTCAGTACCCATGCTTGTACAGATTAGTTTTCCCACGTGTTTTATTACTTTATCATGTGAACTGAGCCTTAGTGACTATGTATATAGTTTACTCAGTTTTAGCTTCATGCTCAGCGAACCTTGCAACAGTTTATCATTTGCAGTGGTCTCTCTCATGCATAAAATTGTCTCATTGTGTTTGATAGCGTGCTGCGAAAGATAAATTTTTGGATAATGCTAGTTGGAGAAAACCAGCTGTAAGATTGCACTGTACCCCTCACTGACGTGGGGCATCTATTCCTGGAAATTTCTTGCTCCAGTGCAGATATTGGGTGACTCTGAAAGCAATGATGCCAAATCATTGTCCCCTAGTCTGTGTAACCTGTACCACATAACCTATAGGTACAGATTTGTTACTGACATCTGAGCCTCTGTGCCCTGCTAAAAACTTAATGTTTGGTACCATTTACTATGCCCACCAAGCAACACTCCACCTCTGCATACATCATTACAGCATTGTGCTTTACTGGGAATGCTGTAATGCGGTTGAGGAATTCCAATTGGTGTTTAACGAACCTTTACCATGATGTCCAGTTTGTTTTTTATTGTGACTATCCAGCTCAAGGTGTCTTATCGCTCTGCAGTCATAGCATTGCTTCAAAATGTGGCCCACATATCCTGTACTCTATCTTCATTTCCTCAAGTTATGTGGTAACTGTAATGGGGCAGCAGCCAAATGCTTTGTACTCTCCATCCCTTCTCTCCTCAACATACTGGGTGGAAGCCTGTTCAAAAATGTATCGAGTGCTCTGTGTTCTGTCTCTTGCAGATTAATTTTATCCGCTTCGTCATTTTGCGTTATGTCCTATGTTTGTGTATTTTTTTCTTTTTTCCTACTCCTATTCAAGAATATTTCCACTGATTTGTTCCATTTTTGAGACATTCCACTGAACTGTTCCCAAAAAAATCTGCTACTGTTCTGTTCATAGTGGTGCTGGAAGGACCCATTCATCACTTGTTCAAATTTATGTGTCTTATTCAACACTTCATGGTACATTACGTATGTCTTCGCTTGACTTATTAATTGGACCAGGGGCAAACAAAATACTTTGTCTGACCAATCACCAAGTATTGTTGACAGCTTGCAAATTACCGATAAATGCTGACACATCCTCAGTTGCTTTACCTAAAAAGGGGTCACTGGACCAGTTGAAGTCCAATTCAAAGGAGGAGAGGGTATATCAAATGAAAATTTCTTTCTACCATCCAAGCTAATTCACTGTGTTTCAGCATGCTCTCTGCTGTCAAACTGCCCACCTGTATTAGCAAATCAGCATTACTCTCTCTCAGCACAGTTAACTGTTTCACCAAAGATTAAATCATTTCCTGACTTGGTTAACTCCACGTCAGACCCCCCTTAAAATTCAGTGGTAAAGTGGTCCAGTGGATAGCTTGTCAAAAACTGAACATGGATCAAGCATGAAAACAAAATTACGAACTGTCATTTTGTAGTCTTGGCAGTTGTCATATTATACATTGGTTACAGAATTTGAGTCTTGCAGTAAGAATATATTACTGTTGCAAGTAAATTTGATGAACTGTGAGAGCAGATGAGACCTCTCACAGAAATGAAAACAGCAAGTAAACGGGTGTGAACAGTGTTACGACAAAGGAATTCAAGGGTCAAAACCGCCAAAACACAATGCAAGCTTCATAACATGTGGTACTTGTGTAGAACAAGTAGGAGGTATGTACGTTTGGAGGTTGCTTCCTAACACCTCGCTGTTGCAAACGGATATTACACCATGATGCAAATGCAAATTTGAATATAGAGAACAGCAGACACGTCAGTGACCGGATGGACAGTTCATGTTGTTGTTGTTGTTGTTGTTGTTGTTGTTGTTGTGGTGGTCTTCAGTCCAGAGACTGGCTTGATGCAGCTCTCCATGCTACTCTATCCTGTGCAAGCTTCTTCATCTCCCAGTACCTACTGCAACGTACATCCTTCTGAATCTGTTTAGTGTATTCATTTCCTGGTCTCCCTCAACGATTTTTACCCTCCACGCTGCCCTCCAATACTAAACTGGTGATCCCTTGATGCCTCAGAATGTGCCCTACCAACCGATCCCTTCTTCTAGTCAAGTTGTGCAACAAATTTATCTTCTCTCCAATTCTATTCAATACCTCCTGATTAGTTATGTGATCTACCCATATAATATTCAGCATTCTTCTGTAGCACCACATTTCGAAAGCTTCTATTCTCTTCTTGTCTAAACTATTTATCGTCCACATTTCACTTCCATACGTGGCTACACTCCATACAAACACTTTCAGAAAGGACTTGCTGGCACTTAAATCTATACTCGATCTTAACAAATTTCTCTTCTTCAGAAACACTTTCCTTGCCATTGTCAGTCTACATTTTGTATCCTCTCTACTTCGACCATCATCAGTTATTTTGCTCCCCAAATAACAAAACTCATTTACTACTTTAAGTGTCTCATTTCCTAATCTAATTCCCGCAGCATCACCCAATTTAATTAGACTACATTTCAGTTCATAATTTTGTGAAAAGGAACATCATCTTCCTGTTTTTATACTTGATCTGTGTTTAGCTTTTGATAGGCTATCCACCTGGCCATCTTACCACTAAATCTGAGGGGCGTGCAATGGGGAGTTTCCCTTGTGAGTCGTCATTGCTTGTGAATCGTGACCCTGGCTTTTATACAAATTCTGTTCCCAAAATACGATACACTTAAAGTACACCAAAAATTCGGAGGTAACCACTAAAAGCAAGCAGGTGTAACAAGAAGAAGAAAAGCTTTCAATCCTTACAGCAAATAGCGAACCACTTCAATTCTGAACACTGATGTGCCTTGTGCCCAAATGTCAGCAGATGCTACAAATAACTAGTGCTGTGCTGTGCAAGGCAACTCATGACCCGACAAATTCATGGTTGGCATCTCACTGGTTGTAATTAGTGCTCCCAATAATTTTTCCTAAACTGTGATAAAATCTGCAGGTCCTTCATGTTTTACAAATTGCACATGCAGATTTGCATGCACATCAATTCTTCCCATCGTAACCACGCATAAGAACAAAACGGAAAGGCTACAAAATTATAAAAATCCACTCACCGTACTCATACTGTTGAAACTGCAAGACAAAGCTGGTGCTGGTATCGGAGCCAGAGCACCCTCTCGACAAGTGGCAGCATCTTTCATTGCAGTAAACACTTCTCATTTCAGAATGTTGGGGTGTCAGAAATCCTTTCTCCTCCATAAGTGGTGGCTGTTGAAGCTGCAGACATGTCTGACACCGGGATGTTGGCAGCAGTTTCCATTCAGAGTCACAGTCGTGAGGCTGTGGCGGTGTGATGTCCGGCGACATTGTTAACAAACTATCATAGCAGCAGCCCTCATCAGCAGAGTGGCAGGGACACGACATACAGAAATGCAGTGCGTGGCCAGCGAAGACTACTGTGTGGCGTACAGCACCCGGTACCCACAGCAGCTGGTATCTCGTGCATCTCTGCTGAAAACCTGCTGGAGGGGACACTGTTTAATCCATAACTTCCAGCACAGCTGAATTTGAAGGCGTATGCCAACATTGGGCTGTTCTGACCAGATTGCAGTGACAGGGTAGTCAGGCAGCCACCAGTCCAGATAGTCTGCCTACAATATTCCGGCCAGGTAGCTTCTGGAGCGGAAGTCCAGCATATGTTCGTGGCTACATCATTGTGTATTACGAATGGTCTTCATCTCGAAGTTAGTGATGTGTTGGCGGCATCACATACACATCTGGATAATGATGGCACAACTGAGCAGATCAGAGAGAGAGAGGATCAGTCTCAAGTTGTATTTATGGGCACTGGACTGGCTAGTGTTTTCCCCTTGACAGCACTGTAGCTCAGAAACCAAACCAAGTTGGCACATTCACTGCCACCATTGAGCCATAGTGACTTCATGCGACTGGTTTTCTTGTCTGGGAAGCTTCTCAGGACGCTTTGCAACTGAGAGATGTCCCACCTTTACTTTTCAGAGGCATATTTTACAGCGTCAGCATACTGAATGAGTATCCTTCCACTCTCAATATGTTGTCTTACTTCATAGTGCTCGTTCAACAAGGGCAGCACCTCCACCCCAATGACGTAGTTTTCTTACGTTGGTGCCAAGCAGTTCATTACTCCAGAGTAGGTGATGGTGCAACAGTTCCATTGTTCGCTCTGATGTTGAAAGCAGGAATAGTGCAATGAAACACTGAAAGCAATCTAAAATTTTTGAAGTAGCAGTCTGTTGATACAGTAGGTTCATCTCAAAGTAAAACTGTTATCAGAGGAAGTTTCTGAAGGAGTCAGTGTTATCAGTCTCTCTTAGGTCCCACATATTTTGCAGAGGTGGCTCATTCAAAATGAGGCTGTCACATGTCAAATGGCATTTCATTTTGTTCAATAAGAAGAATGTTTGAGGGGCTGAATGTGATAGCACCCATGCCAATTTAAAATATTGACATACAGCAAGTTTTCTAAGAGTGATTTCGGAAGCCCAACTAATGCACATACATCTGTCATCCGTATATGGGCGTAATATAGTGTGGTATGGAGTAATCCCAAGTCTAGTGTTGAAGATGCCTCAGAAATAGCACGTAGCACTGAATTGCTCTCTCACAGCCTGTCGGGTATGTTGTGACCTTCTGAGTTCCTTATCAACAGCTGTACTCCCAAAATATCAAATATGTATTCAGTATCCTAAGAATATTTCAAGATTTGTAGGTACCTAATACTGCAGGGCTCAGTGACACTACCTGGGCTTGACACACTTTTGTGCAGTAGATCGTGTAATAACAGTCAGGGTTGCAAGCAACAGTTTGGACCATAGTCTCAGTTATTCAATTGAGGATTACATTAGATAAACTGCAGGTGCTCCTATCACTAGTGTGAAGGTCATATGTCTCTCTGAGAATTTTGATGTGCCCTGGATGAAATGATTTGTGGAGCTAGCTTATTAACGGCTTAAAAAATTGCTCATAATAGAAGTGCATTGCCACATACCTGTGACCAATGACTTTGGGGCTTAATATATGGCATGATTTGTACCTAAACGATTCTGGTAAAAGGCTTCTTGCATAGCTAATGACCGGATGTATCCAATTTGACTGATGCAGTATCCATCAAGCCCCATTTTTTAGGGTAAATTCATCTGAAAGACAGAGCTGCAGAATAAATTTAGCTACAGTTGAAATGGCTAGTTAACAAACAAAATACCGTACTCTTTCTTTGACAAAGCCATGTTTATTAAAGGAGACACTTCTGTAATTTCCATCAAAGCACCTGAAGCCTCAATCATAAAAAGGAAGGACTTGTTATATTCAAAAATGAAAAGGACAGTGGAATATCAGCAGAAGTATTACATTAATGGGAATCACTGAAACTGAACTGATACGTCTTGATATATACAAGCTAATACTGTACTAATATAGAAACAGTATGAGGACAGGAAGGTGAAAATATGGACAAAGTTCCAGGCCCTTCAGGTCGATGAATATTGTGGTGAACTGCTCTTTGAAAGCTGTACCACATGAATGGATGGGTAAAACTCAAGCTATTAGTAGTAAAAGTTTACGGGCCACTAGTAAGAAATATTTTGACTCATAAATCATCTAGAACCACTTTTAGTCAGGTTATGCATATTTAAGAGGTTAGAGTTAGTCTCAGTAAGATTATGCAGATTTAACAAATGAATCATTGTTTGTAGACTTTAATGTTGATTTCTTGTCATATAATACTGATTAAGGATATTTGAAAGTGTTGATGCCCAGCTTTGCATATTTCAGTAAAGTAAAATTCTCTTTGAGGATTGCAGGGCATAGTGCACCAGCCAGTAGCAGTCTGTTTTGACATCCAACCACTTGCAGTTATTTAGATGTAAAAGTGATAGCCAATGATTTATCTGGCCACCATGGTCAAATATAAAACATAAACATCATTCATGATTAGGCCGTAGGCCTGTCTTGATTGGCCAACTGTTGCCTTCAATATAGTATGAGGAGCGATCTATGATCGTGGGACAAAAGTGATCAGCTTGTCACCAGTCCCTCCAGCCATTACTGCCAGTAGATGAATCCTGATGATGCCACTGCTTCTTTATTCAAGGAGCTTCTTGTTTGCCCTCAAGAAACTGAGCATACCCTATTCCTCCTCACGTCAAAAAAACCTGAGGTGGTACAAGGAGTTCAACTGGTTCATTCCATACTGAAGGCAGTGATGCTAACCACTTGGCTACAGAGGTGGTCTGATGGACAAATGTTAACAATGAAATCTGCTGGCCAATTTGGCTCAGATAAAAGTGTGGTTAACAATGAGTCAGTCACAGAGTTTGGAGAAATTATGGGAAGAATGCTCTGGAGGAGATTATAAGACAGACAGTGTAGATTGGAAACACCACTCATTCTTAAACATATTCTTACAGTGCCATAAATATTGTTTTCCCCTTAAACATGTTTAAAAATGGACATTGTTAAGGATAATGGATGGGTAACTACAGTGATTAAAGTATCTTGTGCTAAGAAAAGAGAGCTGTACATACTTCAGAGAACGAGCTGCAGTCAGGAGTTGAAACTCCAGTACCATCATTCAGTGACTGCTTCCTTACAGTAGCAGCAAACGTTGAGCCCATTAATGAATGATAAAGTAATAATGCATTACATTTGCTTTAGCAGGCACTGGGTGCATCACCACAGAAATTAATTTTTAAAAAATACAACCCATAAGAGGATTATCAAATTTATCAGATCACTAAAAAGTAGTAATTCTGCTGGGTATGATGGTGTTTCTACCAGAGTAATAAAATCTTTTGCTGACTTGATAGGATTACACTTAAATAATCATTGTAGTCAGTCAATGTGAGCAGGGCATATTTCCTGACAGACTTAAATATGTGTAAACACCCATCTATAAAACTGGAGCTAAGCAAACTGCCTCTAATTACAGACTCACTTCACTCCTTCCAGTCTTTTCACTAGTTAGGGGAAAGTAGCCTATGATAGAATACGGATGGCCAGGACAATATAACAATGCAGGTGTATCTTTATTCTGTCAACTTTGAAGAAAGATTTGTCCAAAAATTCAGTAACATTCTCATCCTTGTTTACATGGCTAACAGCCCAACATCTCAACTGTACAGTGAGTTCATACCTTTACCCTTTTCAATATTTATATTCCACCAAGGGCTTTATTTCACCTTGTACAGAATACTGGTGCATTTTTCAAAGCAGGACTTGGCAGTATTGGCAGAGAGAAACAAGGAAAAGTTAATTATCAGGCTAACTGATTCTTCTGCTGCCTTTTGTTAGACCACCTTAATAATTCCATAATGAATTTTGCACTGCAGCAGTTGTATATGTGATTATTGAAAGTGAGTGGGTTATCCACTACTGGGCTTGCTGGGCCTATCGTAGTTTCACAAGAGCTCCATTGGCCATCAGTTTTTTGGGATTCGTTTAGGGCCATCACAGCTATCATAGTGGTTTTGGGGCACACACAGTCCCCACTGTATTTCACCCCTACAGGCAAAGCCCTACTCATGCCATTGCCCATCTCCCATGACACGGATGAGGGGTTGGACTTGGGAAAGACTGACAGACAGCCAACTAGGCTGTACAAAAGAAACTGGAATTTGGGAAAGACATCATAGTCAAGTTCACAATATAAAAATGCTTATGACACTGTTTGAAGACAAGAAAAATGGAAAGACCTGAATAGACCGAAATTGTCAAAAGGAATGCAACTGAGAATCAGAAGCATGTACAAAAAATGCCTGAATTGTGCTATAATAGATGGCAAAAAATCAGAATGGTTTATAACGGACAGAGGGGTTGGATAAGAAAGTATGCAGTCACTAGTGCTTTTTAATATAGTCATGAACGACGACATAAGGAAAGTTTGCCAAAGGTCAACAGCAGATGATATAAAAATCATAGCATATGCAGATGATATGGGAAGAAAATGAGCAGAAATTGGAAGAGCAACTAAATACCTGGTAGAGCGTAATTGAGAAGGTGGCATTGAAATAAGCTTTACAAAAAGTGAAGTAATGAAAACTAATAGGAAAATTTAAAAAAAAGAAGAATGTAACTTGCAATGGAAAAATTATTATGTAAATAGTTGCTTTTAAGTATCTACGAAGTAAACTAACCAAGAACGAAAACACCAATGATAAAATTTCAGAGAAAATAGGAAATGATTTGAAATTTAATTATTATGTATCAGACATAACTATAAATTCGAAAACACATGCCAAAGCAAAGATAATGATGTACTAGTCAAATTATCTGCCCGTTTTGACCGAAGGGTCAGAATGTTGGACTTAGACAAAGAAAGATCAGAGTAGAATACAAGCAGCAGAGACACACTTTCTATGAGGGATCCTGGGTAAGACAAGGAGGACAGGATATGGAATGAAACAATACTAAACATCCTGCAGATCAAACCATTAAAATAAATTATGCAGAGAAATGGAATTAAATGGTTTGGCCACATTAAAAGTATAGGACCAGAAACACTTCTGAGAAGAGCCCTAGAATTGACAGAATCTGGAGAAAGACCAATTGGAAGACCACGAACAAGATGGAGAGACCAGATGTGAACTGAAGTGGGCTGCAATGGGATAGGAGATGCTAAATAATGGATTATGACAGAAAAGATAAGCTTGGAACAGGCTCTGTGAATGACCAGCATATGCAGAAACATTTCAGGAGGAAGAGGAAGACTAGGAAGCAGTGTGTACACTGATTTGAAACCTCATAGCAAATTAAAACTGTGTGCTGACTTGGTACACTAACCTGGTTTCGCTTCCAGGTTTGAGTCCTATTCCGGCACACAGTTTTAATCTTCCAAGAAGTCTGAATTTCATAATCTACACAATTAGTTTTAATAAATAAAATTTTAATGCAACACTTTGTAAACGAGTTTACTTGCAACAAATTGCCTGCATTACATAGACAGTGACTTGCTCTTTTGTTTTTTCTAGAACTTCAGGTGTACAAAATTTTATCAAGCTAGGAATAAAACTCTAGATTTTGTGTCCCATTTATCTTGATCACTCTAAATGACATTTTATCCAGAAGCAAAGTAAAAAAAAATATTGTGCAAATATTTAGCAACCATGAGGTCATTAACTTGATTGGTTGCATTTCTTGTTACTTTGTTTGTTATGAAGATAAGAACAGCAGTAACACTTCTTTGACCCTTTAAGTGACAATATGTTTTTTTCCAGTATAACTATGGACTATATGTCAGCAGGTACACTTTTGGAGCGGTAATGAATAAAACTGTTTAATTTATTTTTTATTTCTATGTCCATCATGATCAGACAATGGAAACTCCAGGTTGGATCAACAACAATAAAAGGAAAAGGTAGATTGCTACACATGACATATTGAGCTGCAGAGAGGCACAATGAAAAGACACTTATACATTAGCTTTTGACCAAAGCCTCCTTCAGGAAAGGAAACACACACACACACACACACACACACACACACACACACACACACACACAAACAAACAAACACATACAAAAGAATGCAACTTTCACATAGAGTGGAAGCAGCAATCTGGAGGGGGCGGGAAAGGGAAAGGATAGCAGAAGAGAACTATCTGGTGGAGAATGCAGGGACTAGACTACCAACAGGCACAGCATCAGGACGCTGTGGGGCAGGGAGGGGGAGGGGGAAATGGGGAGCAAAAATGAGAAAAGCAGGGAAATACAGGAGGGAAAGGGAAAGATGGGTGAGAGTGTTGACAGAGGGTGGCACACAAAGAAGATGAGGAGACAAGAACAGGGAGGAGGTGACAGGACATAGGGGGTAGAAGTTTTTGGGTCCAGGATGTGGGGAAAGTAGGTTACTGTACGTTCAGGCTGAGATAATTCTGGGAGCAGGGAATGTGTTGTAAGGATAACTCCTATCTGCACTGTTCAGAAAGGCTGGTGGGGGAGGGAAGGATCCAGATGGCTTGATTAGAGAAGCAACAATGGAAATCAAGCATTTTATGTTCAGCTGCATGTTGTGCCACAGGGTGGTCCACTTTGCTGCTGGCCACAATTTGGGGGTGGCTGTTCATCCTGTTGGACAGATGGTTGGTAGTCATACCAGTATAAACAGCTGTGCAATGAATGCAGCAGAGATGGTATATGGTGTGGCGGCTTTCACAGACAGCCCAACCTCTGATGGTGGAGGATAAGCCTGTGACAGGACTGGAATAGGAACTGGTGTGTGGATCGGGCAGGTCTTGCACCTGGATCTTCTACAGGGGTATGTTCCCAGTGGCAAGGGGTTGGGATTGAGAGTAGCATAAGGATGTGCAAGTGTCTTTCAGTTGTGCCTGTCTGCAAATCAATGTGTCGTCTTTACAGTGAGCAGCAGTCTGTTTTTTCTTTAATAGTGCACCATGAGGTATTTATACCAGTAATTGGGAGGGAAAAGAATTATACATGGTACCTCCAGTGGTAAATATATTTATCAGTGTCAGTCAAAGGATTAAATAGAACCCTGTATTTTTATTCTATAATCTGCTTTCTCTTCTCAAAACCTGTCCAGAAAATGTATCATGTAAACATGATGTTATCCGAAAGTAATACAAAATTGACTTTGATCACATGTGCTAGTGCACAGTGCAGATACTGGGGTAACTTGACTCGTCCACTAGTTGGACCTGACAGTACTGCACTACTTTTAAACAGAACGTGTGCAGTAAGGCCCTTGATTTAAAAATAGTTCATCATTCCTTTTCTTTTATTGTGATTGAAGGTAGGGGTAATATTAAACAGGCGAGGAACTCTACAAAAAGCATTATCCTGACAAAAACCCACTTCCTCGATTGATTTTTTTCTTGTCTTATTGGGACACTTAAGGAAATGGGAAGTTCACTCTGTGTACCCCCCTCTCCTGTTACATTGACGGAATCGTACCTTTCTAACAAAAAGCAGATTGACTTTGACAGATTATAATGCTGGAATGAAAATAACCTCAGAGGGGGTAACCATGGCGTGGAATCGCACAAGAATCGGTACTTGGTCAGCTCTTGTTCTTAATCTTCCAATGATGTTAAAGTGTAGATCGGAAATTATAATTTCTGCTTGTGGCCAAAAGCTTACTAGTCGAAGGTTCCAATTCATATGATAGCTGAGCAGGTTCTCAACCTTAACCTGAAAAAGACATACGCTGTCTGTCAAAAAATGTTAAACTTCCAGAAGAAGAGGAGGAAACAATATGAAACTTCGTGGATTGAAACGGAATGTGATATTTCACTGATTACAAAAGTGATATAAATTGGAAAGAACATGGGAGTATAAGCCTACTTACCAGTATAACTTTGAATTCCTGTTGGTGTGAATGCATGCACTTATTTGGTTGCGAATGGTGTCCTAAAGCTTTTGTAACCTCTCCTGAGGCAAGCTGGCCACAACTGTTCTAAATCATCATTCATATCCTGGATACTGGCATTGGGATGGAACTGACGTCCAAATCGGTCTTACACACGTTCTATCGTTGACGTATCTGAGGATCTTCCCAGTCACGGGAGTACCTCAACACCAAACAGGCAGTTCATAGGAGCACATGCCTTGTGTGGATTCCCATAGTCCCGATGAAAAATAGTATCACAATAATGTTGCATGAGAAGTAACACACAAGGTCACAGGATGCTCTTGATGTACTGCTGTACCAACAGAATTCCCTCGGTCACTATCAGCTTTGACCTGGAGTCATACATGATTCCCCTGCCCCCCACCCACCATAACACTAGAACTAACGCCACTGTGTCTCTCCAAAATATAAGAAGAAGATAACCTTTCCCCAGCCATACTTGCCGACGATGGTCATTCACAGTAGTGGAGCACCAGGATTCATTTGTGAACATAATGCGATGCTATTATCAACAGTCTATGCTTCCTGGTCATGGCACTACTATAAATGTAGCCATTTCTGTTGTGGTATTAATGGTAGTCTACACATGTGACAGAAACTCCCTAATCTGTCTGTGACTAGTTTTTGACTAATGTTGCAAGAGGACACATAATGTCCATTACTTGTTCTTGGATGGCAGGTACAGAAGAGAACAGATTATGATGTGCTTGGTGCCCTGTATGAGGATCTTCCATTGTGGTGATCAGATGTGATTGACTGGAACTTTGATGATGAGTATGTCTGCCCTCGCATTCCTGTGCAGTCCAACATCGGATCACTGTCACATCTAGATGCCCCACATATGATGGCTTTGAAAATAAATTAATCTCCTGTGCTACTCTCGTAGACCTGAGTAAAGCATTTGACACTGTATCTCATAGTACTTTGATCATGAAATTAAGACACTATGGCATGGAAGAGGACACCCTGAAATTATTAGAAACCTACTTAAGCAACAGAGTACAATTTGTTAGTGTAAATGGGCAGCTGTCAAACCCACAAACAATAAAAAGAGGTGTGTCACAGGGCTCCATACTTGGGCCCTTCCTGTTTGTAGTGTATGATAATGATATGCCACAGTATTTACCCTGTAAAACAGTCCTCTATGTGAACGATACAACTTTTGTCAATTCAGGTCAGACTCTTGAATCTGTACGAGAAAAAAATAATATAATATTTGAAAAAAACGGTTCATTGGTTTAGTGCAAACTCCCTATTCATAAATGAAACAATAACTGAGGAAATATTCTTTAATTTGAAGGTATCAAACAAAGAAAATAAGTCCGTTAAACTGCTAGGAATGATGATTGACCGGAAACTTAGCTGGGATAAACATATCACATACGTCTGTTCTAAACTTGCACGTGCTATGTTCCTACTTTATAAGCTTAGGAGTAATGTCAGCCAAAACTTACTGATGCATTCATATTTTACTTATATTCACCCCCATCTTTCATATGGTATTCTGCTCTGGGGAAATTCTCCCAATTCAATATAAATTTTCAGATGGCAAAAAAAAAAAAAAAAAAAAGAAAAAAGCTCTTCGATGTATAGTGGGTTTATCTCCTAGGGATACATGCAGGGAACATTTCAAAAAACTTAACATCATGACAGTTCCTTGTTTGTACATCTATTATTGCTTACTACACTTGAAAGAAAACATAGCTCAATATCCCCTTAGGTCATCTGTCCACATCCACAATACAAGACGAAACCACACAATTGATCTGCCATGCTCTAGACTGTCCAAGATACATAATAGTTATAAATATGTAGGCCTCGAACTGTTTGATATGCTCCATGAAATTGTACAAACAGTATCTAAAAGTAAATTTAAGAAAACATTGGGTCAATGGCTCAAAGGTAAAGCATTTTACTCAGTTGATGAATATAAAGATTGTAATATGGCAGATTTGCTGTTTTAACGTAGAGAAAGGTACCTCTGCCTGTAGTAGGACCTAAATTTGTATCAATAGCTTAGGATAATGACATAGCGTCATCAACATGTATATGATAATGACATAGTGTCATCGACATGAATACTGCCTGCTTAATATAAATCTGTGTAATGTTTTCTTTTTTATTGTAAAATTAACAATGTATAAAATTCTTAATGTGTGCTATTGTACTACACTAACATTCATATGATTTATATATACATTGTTATGAAAATATAACCATCTTTATACTGTAATTGAACTTATTGACGAAGCCCATTGTATAAGAAAATACTGAACGGCTAATAAAGATTCTTATTCTTATTCTTAAATCTGGATATTGCACAATCTGACCAACCAGCCAAACGGAGACCTACAATGAGGCCCCTTATAAAACTCTGTCAGGTGCTGATAACACTGTCTCACGAAAGTTTGTATCATCTCTGTGACTCTCACAGTGGTCATTCAACTTCTGAAGCTGTTTATGCCCCTTATATTCACTACCAGGCCCAGTAACAACATAAAACAAGAACAACAATAATGAACTCTGTTCATGCGCATTTTGTTCTGCCCATCAGAAAGAGCTGCAACTCTAGTCATTTACATACCCAGTGGTGTGCACATGTACACAGTTCAACTGACATCCAACCACATCTTGTGCATGCTTCATTTTTTTGTTAGGCAGGGTGTTACGCAGTTTCAAACAAGAAAGGAAGAACTGCTGATACCAGAGGTATACGTTAATGCTCGTGCCTCAGGAACGAGCTAAATAACTTGTTGAAATTGAGTCAACATGTAGATATACAAATAAAGAAGCTCAAATTAGCACATTACACACTTAGATATATGATGCATGGTATTGACCCAAATACAAATGTATTCGCTTCTATTGTGTGTGTTCACTCTCTGTTGTCTTATGAAATTAACTTCTGGGGCAATGTGCTTAAAGTAAGTAAAGTATTTATTCAACAGAAACCGATTACTGCACACCTTGTCTTGGGCTCTTTAAGGATCTACATTTCCTACATTCACTTTCCTGTACATTTACTCCTTAATGATTTTATTGCTGATGGTAAAAATCAGTTTCAGATGAACTGTTATTGTACAAATCATAATACAAGACACAAAAGTTATTTCCCTGTAGATTAAGCCACCGGGTTTAGTTCTGGCACAAAGGTATTCTACAAGTTCCCATCTGGCATAGAGCAATGAATGGAGAATCATGGCCATATCAAAGGAAAATTTAAAAAATGCCTCACTAGACACTCTTACAAATTATTTGATTAAACAACAGAAAATCCGGGATGGAATGGCAGCAAGATTAAATAGATAGATTGCAACTCATCACGCAGAGGAGATGTTGACTGTCAGAAAAGCACACTGAGATATTAATAGCTATTAGGTTCAACACTTCATCAATGAATCTAATTTATTTTTGAAAATATTATTGGATAATTAAAAACTCTACTCACCAAGCGGCTCTAGAGGAAATACGTACAAAAGTTAAGGAAATATGCAAGCTTTCGGAGTTAGTGGCTCCTTCTTCTGGTAGAAGAGATGAAAGGGAAGTAACAGGGATGAAGGAAAAGGACTGGTGGTGCTTAGGAAAGAGGGAGAGTTATGGAAAAGGTGCCCAGAACCCTGGGTCAGGGGAGACTTACTGGACAGGATGAGAAGGAAACACATTGTTGTTGGGGTTACACCGGCAGGGAGGGGGGGATAAAGAGTGATGACAGGGATGGCACCTGGTCATCTTCATTACCTATGCCAAATCTGATATCTGATAATAAAATTGCTGACCATGTATAGATAAGGGATTAAAAAAAAGAGGGGAGAGAGAGAGAGAGAGAGAGAGAGAGAGAGAGAGAGAGAGAGAGAGAAGAAATATGTTTGTCACTTGATCTGCCCCACTGCAACTGCCTAATGCCCAAGCACAAGTACTGTTCACCAAATTGACAACCAGAGCCCTCCTATTGGCGGGATGTTGATGGTGAAGGAGGTGGAAGATGAACACACTTACCCAATGTATTTGAAATCTTGTTTGAGAAACATGCTATTTTGTTTTAACAGTGCCTGCTTTGAAATTCAAAGAAAATAATATAAAAAGTGATGTTATTGATTAAATAGAGCTATACTACTTCTTTAATGATGCAGTCATTCATTTCATACATTTACACTGTATTTTTGAATGGTAACATAAAAATGTTCAAAACAAAGATACCTTTGTCATCAGCTATTGGTAGAAATGACACACAATGAATGAAGCAAGTTATCAAAGTTAAAATAGTATATGGGTATTAAGTGGTTGCAGTGGGGAGGAGTGTGTGTTTGTACATGTTTAAAAACTTTACAATCAGAAGGTCATAATTGTGTACTATCAGAATTATGGTGCAAAGATTGGCAACTTGCTTCAAATGTTCCAAAATGTAAAATTGTGTACCTGATAAAATGAAAATAAATGGTATCCTACACTATAATGTCAATGAGTCACAGCTGGAATTGGCCAGCCCATACAAACACCTGGGTGTGACACTTTGTAGAGATATAAAATGTAATGATCACATGGGCTCAGTTGTGGGTATAACATGTGGCAGAATTAGGTTTATAGGTAGAATACTGGGGAAGTGCATTCAGTCCCCAAAGAAGACTGCTTACAAATCACTCACATGACCAGTTTTAGAATATTGCTCAAGTGTGCAGTCACTGTTGTTGAAGTTATTCACTGTAGTGGACATGCTGTGCAGTGTCACTATACCATGATGAGAGACTTCACCTCTCTCAGTGGGCAGGTGCTGAAAGAGGGCTCCAATCTATTTAAGCAGCTAAAGTGATGTAGTCAATTTTGCTGTAACCCTTCTGTGTTATAATCACAATGTTTCCACTGTAAAACTTCATTTTCAGTTGAGAAGGAACATATCCTTTTTAACTTGTAGCTCACAATAGGTTACAGCATGTATTCATGTATACTTGAGAGTACAGAATGATAGTTTTCATATATTATTCAGTTATTCTGGCAGTGACATTGTTGCCCACATATTTTATTCCATGACTTACAAGGCATTGACGCAGAAGCATAATGGTTCCTCCACAGCAGGTGGAGACGATCACATACTGTCACACCTTGTTGGTATTCTGAGTTGATGCCTTTTTACACTCCATTTGCATGTGTGGCAAACCAGAGCATGCACAGTAGAATGTTTCACAGTTAACTATTATCTATACAATGTTTCCGGTTTCCACAATCATCTTGCATTGGCCTGAGAGGTTATAAGTGGAACATGTTATTTCATAGAATTGACATGTTATACCAGAGATTCCCACACTCAGACAAAAGATGTTGTGTAACCCAAATTACTTGACTAATTACAAACGTCGCATAACATTGAAAAATATCAACAAAATAACCATAGTCTTAACTTTCATTCTATTATTATTATTATCATCATCATCATCATTATCACTACCACCACCACCACCACCATCATCATCATCATCATCATCACCATCCATACTGAAGATCAGTTAAGACCAAATCCATTTTGTTTTTGAAAAATATCCATCACACAATTCAGCTTGCTGAGGTAAAAGACAGTGTGTGTCTTTAACAGCCCCGTTTCAAACTTAACATACTTCATTTAAAATATTGGTACATGCCTATTTGGCCATACACTTGTCTATTGCATGCTATAATCTAGCATCTTATTGCTGTACTTGTATTGGTTTTTGCTTGTACTATCATGTAGTTACTTTACATGTTCTTTGTTTCAATTTAGTAAATAAAAGCTTCAGAGCCCAGTTTGATCAAGTCATATTATTTTTTCAGTATTTATATTCAAAGGTAATTGCATTTACTTAACCTACAGTTCATTGATTACAAGAACATAAGCTTCTCAAATTTATTGAGACAGAAAATGTTAAAGTTCATCTGTACCACAAGTAGTTACATGCTGACATTTTAATTTACATCACTCTCCACAATTTCAAATCTCAGATCAGTAGTAAGTCAAATATGTATGGAAATGTAAATACAGGGAGTCATCAACATCCAGGTAAGTCTATTAGCATTTAGCTATTTTGGAGAGAACTCCTGCATTATGACTAAGAGTCACTGTAAAGCTTTCTACCTTTGTAAAAGTTGCACTTACACCTTCTCCTGTGGCCAGATGGTGCGTAAATACATTTTCACCTTTTTGATGTGAATGTCTCTTTATTAATCCCTCTACACAAAAAAATTGTTGAGATCATTCTTTGTATGGATTCACCTGACAAGCGATTAGACCATACCTTCCATGAGTTCACCTATCCTCCTCCTCTCCAATACCGTTATAAAATTGGGTAAGCCCTGTCTTAAAATCTTTAACAGTATGCACTACTTGTGACCCTTCTCTTTATGCACCCATGATAAACTTTCTCCATAGCATATCAACTCTACCCACTTGTTTCAAAATTATGTTTCCTGACTCCTTCTTTTGTACCTTTCACCGAAACTACTTCTAATTCCTTAACTGACATATATTCTACTACATTATCTGATGATGAGCCTTAAATTATCTAATAATGATCCTCCTCTTATGTTATTCCTTCTCTGTTTGGTATACCATGAATTACTTATAACATTCAAGCATGTTTCTCCAAAAAGTACTTGCAGTGGATCCTGATGCAGTTTGGAATCCTGTGTGGTGGTCTGGATAGATGTCTGCCTACTACACATTATGACTCTCTTCAACTGTTGGTGCTCTCTGTCAGTCAACAGATGAGGTCAGCCTGTACGCTTTCATGCTGTACGTGTCCCTTCACGGTTCCACTTCACCATCATGCCGGAAACAGTTGGCCTAGGGATGTTTAGGAGTGTCGAAATTTTGTGTACAGAAGTATGACACAAGTGACACCCAATCACCTGACCACGTTCGAAGTCTGTGAGTTCCGTGGATGCCCCCTTCTGCTCTCTTACGATGCCTAATGACTACTGAGGTCACTAATGTGGGGTACCTGGCAGTAGGTGGCAGCACAATGCACCTAATATGAAAAACGTACATTTTTGGGGGTGTCCGCATACTTTTGATCACATGGTGTATATCAGTACTTTCTCTTGATATATTGAGGGCTGATAATTTTTTAATTTTTTTTAAATATCTATGTATTGGACTCACGATACTTTTAGAAATATCAACAGAGGTATGTTTTAACTGATTTTGTAACTATATTTAGTTATCTCTCCATCTTCTTGGGTGATTAATTATACAGTTTTACTTCTTGATAGCAAATGTAGTTTTGAGATTTCAATTAATTTTTTTCTTAGTGAAGATAAATGAAGTCTGGCTCTTATTCAGTAACAGTGGATAGAGCTGCTTGTGTTTACCAATGTTTCTTTCTTAAAACAAAGGCTTTATACATTCAAAATGTGCCCTCACAATGCAGTCAAATTTGTAATTCTTTCAACATTTCACGTAACATAGCTATGGGGGTAACACTGAGCAACCTGGTGCACCTGAGAACTGTTAATGTATTGTGGCTGTTATTCTTTTATGTGTTTCACAAAAAATAATCCGAGAAAAACAGAAAAAAATTTAGATTTGGGAATTTTTTATATGGCTGATATTATGCAATATTTTTTGATATTCCAGTTCACTCTGTAGCCTGTTTCTCAAATGGCAAGATCAGTTTGATAGCTATCAAATTTTAAGCATAAGCATTGAAATAATATTGAAAAATTATGTTATTTTATCTAATAGTTCTTGGAATTTTGTGTATGTGTGTTTTGTTGTAGACCGCCTCGGTCAGGAGTCATCGTGGTACAGTGCTTCAGAGAGAACATGCGGAGTATTGTTATAAATTTTCTTGATCATGCCATTATAATAGGGGGCAATTTCAACTTGCCAGGTATGTCACACTGTGAAAAATGATACCAGAGACAGCGCCTCATGTGACATTATTCTGAATGGCTTGTCCAAAAATTACTTTGAACAGCTAATTAGAGAACTGACCTAAGATAGTAATGTCTTTGACATCCTACCAACCGACAGACAGAGGAAGTTATTGGTGATCATAAGGCTGTGATAACAACTATGACCTTGGGGCTTACAAGGAATGTTAAGAAAGGTTGGAAAATATTTTTGCTTAGCAAGAGTGACAGGATACAATTTGTGGAATATATGAGTAGTCAGCATCAAATATTCTATGCTGAGGATGAAGATCTGGAGCACAAATGAAAAAAAATCAAAAACATTGTTCTATATGCCTTAGACAACACCTTAAGTGATGGAAAAGACCTACCTTGGTTTAATAGCCATGTTAGAAAACTGCTATGTAAACAAAGAGAGCATCATCACAGATTCAATACAAAGTCAAAATCTAGCTGACAAACAAAAGCTAACTGAAGGGAAAGGGAGTATAAGGGGAGCAATGAGAGAAGCATTCAACCACTTTGAACATAAATTTTTGTCAACTGATCTGTAAAAACGCTAAGAGGTTTTGGTTTTACATAAATCAGTAATCAATTAAAAATCCTCTAGTCATTCAGTTAGTGACCATACTGGCACTGAAACAGAAGATAACAGGGAGAAGGCCGAATTACTGAATTTGGTCTTCCAAAATGGTTTCATTATGGAAGATAGTAACAGTCTCCCCCTCTCAATCATTGTACAAATGTTGAAGTGGCAGATATTGAGATGACCAAATGTGGAATAAAATAGCAACTACAGCTGCTTAGTAATGGAAAGAGATCAAGACCAGATGAGATACCTACAAGATTCTACAGAGATTATGTGAAAGAACTTGCTCCCTTTCTAACAGCAGTTTATTGTAGATTGTTGGAGCAACAAAGGGTACCTAGTGACTGGATAAAAGTGCAGGTTATTCCCATTTTCAAGAAGGGTCATAGGTCAAATGCACATAATTATAGGCCTATAACATTGGTGTCAATCTGTTTTAGAATTATAGAACATGTTTTATGCTAAAGATTTATGAAGTTTTTGGAGAACAAAAATCTCTATAAAAATGAACATGGATTCCACAAACAGAGATTTTGTGAAACTTAGCTCACTTTGTCCATCCATGAGATACACTGTGCTGTAGACAATATCACTCAGGTAGATGCCTTGTTCCTTGACTTCAGGGAGGCATTTGACACTGTCCAACAATGCTGCTTAGCAAAAAAGAAAAACTCTTAATAGAACAAAAGTCGACAGATGTAAAGGTAATTTCTCAAAGAAGTGTTATAGGACTGTTACTGTTTACAATGTATGTATATAAATCTAGTAGAAAGTGTTGGAGGCTCATTAAGACTGTATGCTGATGATGTGGTCATCAATAAGAAGGTAGAAATGCCAGAAGACAGTATAGATTTGCAGAATGACCTGCAGAGAACTGATGAATGGTGCAGGCTCCAGCAGTTGACCCTGAATGTAAATAAATGTAACACATTGCATGCACATAGAAAAAGAAACGCACTACTGTACAACTACAATATTGGTGACAAATTGCTGGAAACCACATCTGCCGTAAATTATCTAGGAGTAACTATCAAGAGTGACCTAAATGGAAAGACAACAATAGTAGAAAAAGGAGATGCCAAACTGAGGTTCATGGGAAGAATTGTAAGAAAATACAACTCAATGATGAAGGAAATGCTTGTTTGACCACTTACAGAGTGTTGTTCATCAATCTGTGATACTTAACAGGTAGGACTGACAGAAGAGAGAGAGAGAGAGAGAGAGAAGATGTAACATCCACGAGATAAATTTTAGCTACAGTGCGACGACTGGAAATTATGCCCCTAACAGTTATAAACATTATCTATTCGACATATGAAAAAACAGTGCTAACAATGATAAATATTAATTATTTATATAATATTTTATGATGTAATTGGACATATTGATGTGTATCATACAAAGACAATGATAATTGTAAATTCCTTTTATGATCTGCGTTTGTCTTCCTTTGTTTTTAGCTTTTGTTGGTTGGCTTTTGTAGGTCGCGGGCGCAAGACGCTTATCAAACTGAGGTTTGTTAAGAAATTGTAATTATTTGTTAACTATTACTTGAGAATAGAGTTCATTATTATTGTAAATATGAGTGAATAATTATTTGTAACTTTAATTCCTCTCTCAGTAAGCATTATCTGTGTTAATTATTTCTTTCCGCTGCGAGGAACGCAGCCATTGATGATAGCAATTTGTATCGCGTTTTTGTCTGTGTTTTCCTTTTAAAAAATCAAATGTTTGCTTGATGAAGACTAAATAGTGCACAATATGAAAGTAAAGTTTAATAAGCATTTCAAATACTTACCCTATTTGCTCTGACAATAGAAAGTCTCTGTCAATTGTCTGTCGCCATCTTAACAATTATCTCAGCGGCAAATTCAAATTACGCAACTCTACAAACATAAATGCTGAAGGTAATAAAAATGTTTAAAAATAAATGTGCACCGGTGGTCCCAAACTCATTTTAATGAAAATAATTCGAATCAGATTGGTTAATTAAAAGTAGTGCTCATAGCACTATCCATATAACAAACTTTTCTAGCTGATGTATGGAGCCGAAATTAATTACTCACGAGTTGTGAAGAATATTGTTTCAGGTAACATATGTCAGTGTTGTGCGCGGCTGATATTCGGTGGTTTTAATGATCATTTTGCTGGAGATAACTGTTTCTATCATAATCAATAGTTGTATAGAATCTGTTGTATGAACTGTGATTTAGTGATACTTACACAACTTAAAGACAACACTTTAACACAACGTTAACTTGGAGTTCTTTAGCAACTTGACCAAATCTTTAGCCAGGAGAAAAATTATTTAGTAATTACTCAATGTAATAAAATAAGATTATCATTTTCATTTACAAATTAGTTAAATACCAAACCACTGAATAACACAGCGAATGCCACAAAGATCCAATGAAGAGTGGCATGTTGTGTCGCGGGTTCATTTAGTTGGCATAAGAGTGTTACAGAGATGCTCAACAAACTTCAGAGACAGACTTACAAGAAAGGCCTTGTGTATCATGGAGAGGTTTACTATTGAAATTTTCAGTGAGCACTTTCCACAAAGAGTCGGACAGGATATTACTTCCTCCAACATACACCTCATGAAATGACTACCATGAGAAAATTCTAGAAAGCGGAGCTAATACAGAGGCTTACCAACAGTCGTTCCTCTTGTGTGCCTTTCACTGGTGGAACAGGGAAGGGGGATCAGTTAGTGGTACCAGAAGTACTCTCCACCACACACATCAGGTGGCTTGTAGAGTATGATGTAGATGTATATAGTGTATGACTGAAATTATTTCTAACTCCTGAAACTTGTTTACATTGACAATAATGTTGTTCTGAAAGAATGCTGATTTTGACATTTGTTGCTAAGGCACCATTGATACAGAACCTTCCTCATCATTCTCAGTAGTTTCTTAACGTGTCTTTGATTAATTGAGAAGAGATCCAGGGGACAGAGGCTTTCTACTTGTATGTTGGGATACACTTTCTACTTGTATGTTGGGATACGCCAAGATCTTGAAGATGCACTTCAGCATAGATCAGCAGTGAAGGTGACCAAGGCAAAGAATGTGGAGAGCCCTCCTGCACTGCAATGCTGTTCACCTCTGTGATTAAAGGAGAATCTTTAGCCACAGCTTTAGTAACCCTACCGGATATGCAATTGGAGGTATATTGACATATCAATATCCATAACTTACCCACATTGTGCGGGCACCTCCAGCTGCCGATAGCAAACACACAAAATGTGAAATTCTGTAGCAGACCAATATGGGGCTGCCCAGTGGCTGCCTCACTCTCAGTTTTTGCTTTGCTAGCTGCTATTGTCCAACTCTGCTTCTGCAAAGTGAACTATGGCTGCTGCTGTTTACCTGGGATGTTTGGATAGTGTCTGTCATGCTTTCTGATTTCTGCTTGACTAGAGTGTAGGGCATGTTACCTGTACTCCGTGAGTGAGCATATAATCTCTATACAGTGTTTCTACTCTATGACTGCATGGTTGCCACCACCACATGACTTATTTGGAATTACGAATATTATAACACAATTAAGTTGTCATCCTTGGACATATATTAATTTAAATCAGGAACTATTATTGACTAATTTTAAGGACTAATTGACTGTTTAATCTGCTGTTACAGAAAGCTAATTTTGTGTCCAATAAATGTTTTTTGGCCTTAAGTGAGGGTTACGATAACAGTGCTCCATTTGTGACCAATCTTCAATGGCAAATGGATCAAATAATACTGTCAGAAGATAGTTAGTTGGTAAAATGGAAAATAATTTGTGTAAGTATTAAGGTTGTTTATAAAGTATCAGTATATTGACATTTTCTCCAAAAAATATCAATATCGAAGTGGTAATATCGAGTGCCTTTTTTTATGTTAGCAGATTCTTCCATCGGTTCTTGCTAGAACAACATTATAATAAATGAAAAGCACCAGTTTGCTTTTGTTCTACAATATTACTTTTATTGTTAAGCGGTCATCTTCAGACATTTACTGACTATTATCACCAAAGAAGTTACAATGGTTGCTAACAACATTGTAAGGGAAGTAACACATCTAGACTGAAGTAGAAAAATACAGTAAGTAACATCTTTGACAGTGTGGTGGTAATGCAATGAAAAAGTAAAAATTGAACAGTACATAAATAACAATGGAGTAGACAGGAAAACCTTTAACACAAAATAGGAATAGCATGCCTACATAACAGTTTCTATTAAGAAACAAAACTAATAAAATAAAATAAAATTAGTACTGGACAAGGCTACATCAGGAACTGTGAGCAAGATGTTTGTTAATTAACAACAGTCCAGATCTAATCAAATGGCAAGATCAGTTTGATAATTATCAAATTTTAAGCATAAGCATTGAAATAACTTTGAAAAGATATGTTATTTTATCTAATAGTTCTCAGAATTTTGTGTATGTGTTTTGTTGTAGACCGCTTGTGTCAGGAACCATCATGGTACAGTGCTTCAGAGAGAACATGCAGAGAATCATTACAAATTTTCTTGATCATGCCATTATAATATAGGGTGATTTCAACTTTCCAGGTATGTCACACTGTGAAAAATGATATCAGGGACAGTGTCTCGTGTGACATTATTCTGAATGTCTTGTCCAAAAATTATTTTGAACAGATAATTAGAGAGCCGACCTAAGAAAGTATTTAGGATTAGATCTGGACTGTTGTTAATTAACAAACATCTTGCTCACAGTCCAGATCTAATCCTAAATGACCAGATACAGCTCAACACTTCCCCTCTCCTAAACTTCATATAATCATCTCTGTTGTTCATTACTTTCCACACTGTCTCTTCCTACATATTCCCATTTTCCTGTATTCATTAAATTCTTTTGTTTTGTTGAAGTTGTCTTTATATTCCATATAGACTGTAGTTTCAATAGTTAAGGCTTTCTTTTAACTGGTACTTGTATTACTGTCCATGTTTAACACCCTTGTCGTTGTCTCATCAAATATTGTTCGTACTTTGTTCATTTATTTAATACAAACTGTTACACAGCCACTGTTTTAATTATAATGTTGATGTCAAAATGCAGTACCACCACACTTTCAAAGATTGCATTTACTGTAGGTTCCCTCAAACACCTCCATTTTCCTGCATTTATTTATTTCTGTTTATCTTATTGATATTGCTTAAGTTCCTTATGTATTCTGTAGTTAAATTGTTAATTGTCTCTTCTCTTAATTGGTTTGGTTATCATTCTCCATGTTTCATACCTCCTGATGTAGCCTTGTCTAGTACTAATTTTATTTTATTTTATTAGTTTTGTTTATTAATAGAAACTGTTATGTAGGCACACTATTCCTATTTTGTGAGGTTGGGTTGTTTGGGGAAGGAGACCAGACAGCGAGGTCTTCGTTCTCATCGGATTAGGGAAGGATGGGGAAGGAAGTCGGCCGTGCCCTTTCAGAGGAACCATCCCGGCATTTGCCTGGAGTGATTTAGGGAAATCACGGAAAACCTAAATCAGGATGGCCGGACGCGGGATTGAACTGTCATCCTCCCGAATGTGAGTCCAGTATCTAACTACTGCACCACCTCACTCGGTCCTACTTTGTGTTAAAGGTTTTTCCTGTCTACTCCATTGTTATTTATGTACTGTTCAATTTTTACTTTTTCATTGCATTACTACCACACTGTCAAAGATGCTACTTACTGTTAAGGACCGGATATGGTTGTTGTAGGTACTTCAGGTACAAATGGGGCTGGACCAGTTCACCAATGTGTGAATATAATCAAGAAGAGCAGACAATTGAACATCTAGTCCAACGCTGTTCACTTCATTCATACACTGGAATTCCCGATGACTTGTTCACTCTCACACGCAGCTTAATTAACTGGTTGAAAAACACGGACTTTAAGGTTTAATCTTGTCTGATATCATAAAGGAAGTAGGTTACAGTATGCTTGTTTGCCCACTGCTTGAATACTGCTCAGCGGTGTGGGATCCGTACCAGATAGGGTTGATAGAAGAGATAGAGAAGATCCAACGGAGAGCAGCGCGCTTCGTTACAGGATCATTTAGTAATCGCGAAAGCATTACGGAGATGATAGATAAACTCCAGTGGAGGACTCTGCAGGAGAGACGCTCAATAGCTCGGTATGGGCTTTAGTTAAAGTTTCGAGAACATACCTTCACCGAAGAGTCCAGCAGTATATTTCTCCCTCCTACGTATATCTCGCGAAGAGACCGTGAGGATAAAATCAGTGAGATTAGAGCCCACACAGAAGCATACAGACAATCCTCCTTTCCACGAACAATACGAGACTGGAATAGAAGGGAGAACCGATAGAGGTACTCAGGGTACCCTCCGCCACACACCGTCAGGTGGCTTGCGGAGTGTGGATGTAGATGTAGATTGTATAAAATCATTTGCCTTATATCAACTGTATATTGTATAAAATCATCATACGATTAAATTAAATTAAAAACTTCAGTCTAGACGTGTTACTTCTCTTCCAATGTTGTTTGCCAACATTGTAACTTCTTTGGTGATAATACTCAGTAAATGTCTGAAGATGGCCTTGTAAGCTGAAAAACAGTTAACAATAGAAGTAATATTGTAGAACAAAAGCAAACTGGTGCCTTTTTTTATATTACATTTTTTAGCAATTTTGGTAAATATTTGAAATTATTCTTTTGAAATTGTAGCAGAACATAATTTTACTTTCACTGTGAGGAGGAGTCACATTACTTTTAGAGCCTTCATAACATCCAGAATAACAAGACTTTTGATGTGAAGAAATAGCACACCAGTTGCGTTAAGAAACAATTTTTAGCACAACTAGTGTGCTATTTCTTCACATTGACATTCTTGAAAACAGCTGCTGGAAATGATAAAAAAATATCTACGTGACAAGATTGGTCTTTGTGGTGGGTGGAGACATGTGAGGGGGATATGCTGATGTAATTGGTGCACAGCATTACCAGCAGAAACTGCAATGTTCAGCTGCACCACACAGTCTTGAAACTACAACTGCTAGGTTGCTGGTGTTAGCAGAAATGAAAAACAGGGAAATTGACTTGACGTGTTCCGGACAGATCCAATACGCGATGAAACCGAATGGTGGACCCATCGAACACCTTTTATTGGCCTAAATAGTTACCATTGTTAGCAAAGTGGTTATCACAAAGTATGCATTTGCATAATTTTCCTTTCACTTCTTGCTCTAAGGGTGACAGACAGGCTGCTCACTGTTGATATACAGAATATCTAATAATAAATCAATACTTATATCTAAAAACAAAGATGATGTGACTTACCAAATGAAAGTGCTGGCAGGTCGACAGAAACACAAACACAAACATACACACACAATTCAAGCTTTCGCAACAAAGTGTTGCCTCATCAGGAAAGAGGGAAGGAGAGGGAAAGACGAAAGGAAGTGGATTTTAAGGGAGAGGGTAAGGAGTCATTCCAATCCCGGGAGCGGAAAAACTTACCTTAGGGGGAAAAAAAGACGGGTATACACTCGCACACACACACACATATCTCCATCCACTGTGGATGGAGATATCAACAGTCCTAGTAAGTATACATGTGCCAGTTTGTTGATAATGCGAGTGTAAGCCTGCATATTGTTAGTAATGCTCTTGCTTAAGTAACTCTTGTTCCAGACCTGAAGAACTGATAAAGATGTGCTGCTTGCTTATGGAAATTCGACAAGAAGCTGATACGTACTAGGAATGATTGTAATTTTTAACAGATGTCTTCTAAAATAATGTTCATCCTGAAAAAAATTTTGATTTTAATCTTTCCAACTTTTGTTTAGTTTTGCTTGTTAACATTATACACAAAAAAGAAAAATAACATTTTGTCACTTGATGAGTACATTCGTATGATGTTTTCTCCAACTTCTGCTTTCTCGTAGTAAAAATGTTTACAAGTACAAACTGTTAGTGAAATTGTAGAAAATAAAAATGTTTCTGTATTTAAAAAAAAGGCTTCCAATGAGCTTAATAACTAATTTTAATTAAAACTGACTCTGTATTCTGTGAATTTTATTAAAAAAATCTATAGCTTAAGTTTGAGTGGACACATGAGTACAAAGTGTTTCAAAAAGAATGACCTGATTTCAAATCCCCATATTTATTGATAAAACATACAACACACATGGTATAATTTGCAAAATACTCACAAAATCTTAAAAGTGTTAGGAACATCATCTAGACAATACCTAAATTCGTTATAAACTTTACGCAATGTACCCGCTCTTATAGAAGGTATGATAGCTATTATTCTGTTCTTCACTTCTCCTATGTCATGAGGTAAACGGAAGATGAATACACTTTCCTTCACATATCCCATCTTGGAGTCCAAGAATGAAGAGGAGCAGTGTCTTGGGGTCCTGTGTGCCCTATCTAGCTTTGAGGCAGACCATTATTGAGAAACTATTGTATGTTGTTGTGCCAATGTGGTGGAGCTCCATCCAGTTGGAAAAAGAAGTCGTTGGAGTCCTTCTGAAGTTGTGGAAAACCCCAATTCTGCAGCATTTGAAGACAGCTCATTTCAGTAACTATGTTTTCCTCAAGAAAGACGGAACCATACATTTTTGTGAGAAGTGTCACAAAAAACGTTCACTTTAGGCGAGTCTCTTTCATGCTCAGTAATGCCATGAAAGTTCTGCACTTCCCATAAGCTCATGTTATTTCAGTTTACTTTGCCACTAACATGAAATGTTGCTTCATCACTGAAAATTAACAACAGTGAAAGTGTATTGTCTTCTATACCCTGTAGCAGAGTACTGGTGAAGTCAACCAGTTTCATCACCAACCGAAAGAGCTTGCACTAATTGTAGTCTGTATGATTTACAGACCAAACAATGCCTTAACACTTGCCAGTCAGTCATAGAGGCATTGCCAGATCTCTGCTTATGTGGCGAGTAGATTTTTGTGGACTCCACTCAAACATTTGCCGAATTTTTCCATCATGTTATCATAAGTGTGAAGTTCATCTGGACTCTTACCGTTGCACAAGCAACCTGTCTCTTCAAATTGGCGATACCAATGACAAATGATTTTGGGTACAGGCAGATCAGTGCTAGAACGCTGATAAAAGTATGATGGACCGAAATCACTAACCCACTCTTTGCAAACTGCAGCACACAAAATGCCTTCTGTTGAGCGGATCCCATCTCACTTCTGATTGACTGCAAACTGAGAAGACACATTGACTGAAGTCTAATGGCAATTTTTCTGAAACTCTAGGCCATGTCCATTCAAACAACGCACTTTTCCTTGCTGGCACGTCTCATGTTTCGTTAATTATTACTGTCCAAAATCAGGTCGTTCTTTTTTAAACATCCTGTAGTACGCAATTGTAACGCGCTGGTTATTATACACTTATGACATAACGAGTCAATAGTATTCTCTTTACAAAGCTTTTTGTTGTCATTTCAGTTCAGTTGAGTCAATTAACATTTCTGTTGTGTGCTTGTTTCACAGTATATAGAATTATTATCAAGAATTGGACAATATTATTTTCCCCCTTTTAAACTGTTATTCGTGCTATTTACTTTATTTATGTTCCTTACTGTTTGTAAACATAGGTGAGGGTTTCATTTGCTTTTCCCTTTTAACCTGTCATTTGTAATCTACAAAATGTATACACCACAAAGAATAAAAGATTTACTGCCACAAGACTGTCATTCATTGACAGCCATTTGATGCTGTCTTTCCAAATGGACCCTCTAAAGTCTGTGCTGCTGCTGTTACTTATATTCCACACTGCTGAAACACTAAAGTATGATTAAAATTACCTTTTTGTTTATAGTCTGAAACCAAGTTCCTCCAATCAGAGCTCTCAGAATCACATGAAAACTGTCAACATATCTTAACGAACCTTTAGTTAGCTTGCAGTATTATAAATAGTGGTGTATTCTAAGCATCATTTAACAGCTGGAATACTCAGCTCAGTTTGCTGTGTATTTGACAATCATCAATCACAGCAGGCAACAGTGTATTCTACAAGTGCAGTAGCCCGGCAACTGTTTGATCATGCCACAACCGAGATGCAGTTGATGACCACTGTGGCAGCACCATAGTCATGTTTGACAAGCATCAACTGACAAGTAATTTTAATGGACTGTAATCGCTTTTATCTTTGTGGATTATATTAATGTGGTGCTCCTTCTTGTGCACTTCAAGTGTTAGGGATTTGCCGGTTAAAATGCTTCTCTCTTCGTTGGCCTCCCAATACTTGTTATGCCTACTGGATTATAATTTCTGGCTTTGTAAGGTAGTCTGTCACAGAATGGTATAGTATGGTACGGTACTTCAGCTTTCAGTCAAGTAGTGTGCACACGCAACCAACTGGCGCTCTCTTTTCATGTCCGTTTTCGGGTTAGTAAGCTACACATTGTCCTTCCAGAAGATGCTGCACGCAAAGCTGTTGGTGCACGAAGTCTTATACAATAACCAATAAGAAAACAACAGTAGCTAATGTTGATCATAGGGACCACATATTATGTAATGTCAATACTTTAGGCGCTCATTATCAATTTCACAGAGTGTAGTCTGCGCCAAGAAAAATTACACATACTTAATGACAGTGTCACCACTTGAGAGCGATTTTATCTTCTTAGCTATGTGAATTACCGTCTGGGAATAATACTAAGCTACAAGCAGAACAATTTGTACATATAGTGCCTCATCAAAATCAAGTTAGCAGTACACTTGCATTAAGGTAAGACAGCAGGATAACCAGAGAAACATATTAAGATAGACCTATGCCTGTCAGCATGAGGATCACAGCCTTCAGATATAAAATGAAGGTTCGTGTTTAATGTCTTGTCAACATTTGTGTCATCAGAGACACAGTGCTGATGATATCCCAGTTGGACATGGATGAGGGGGAAAATTAGCTAGTCCAACCCAAGAAGTCACTTTGTGAATCCAGAGAACTCCTATATTTGAATGACTGAAATGGGAATCCAGTACCTTTACCACTGGCCATATTGCTCACTTTTGCTTCGTGCAATCAAGTGGAAGTATCGAAGAAAGGTGAAGTTCAAAGAGCTCTCTTATTCCTACATACACCCACTTTTAGGGAATTTGGGATAAATGTGGTCTTGGCACTGACTGCCTGCAGTGCCTGAAACGATGGTTTGTCTAGTTTGCTGTCCTCATTGTGGTTTCATTCCTTGGGTAATGTATTTACGCTGTTGAGTAGAGCCAGCTGGCTATTTAAGAAAGTGACAACTACTACCAGTGACTACTGAAGACATCTGTGATTAGTGTGAACATGGGCACTGTACTGTTATTCCGTAAAACGGATACTTTATTGTAAAAAATCATCTGAAGGTCGAATGTTGTAGAATAGTTTTTAATATCAACAACTTGAATTTACACCTATATGTCCCATATTCCATTAAGGCCCTAATCAGAGACCCGACTTGTGAACATAATGTACTGCATCTCCCAGTCACCAACAGGCCTGTACTTTTTGATTCAGTTAACGTAGAACACCGCATCAGTGATCATAAAGCTGTTACAGTATTGATCAATATGGCTGTAAATAGGAATGTAAGGAAGATATTTTTGCATAGCAAGAGTGACAAGAAACAGATTTCAGATTACCTGAGTCGTCAACATGAAAAAATTCATCTTCGGGACAAAAAATGATGAGCATCAAACAGATGATGTTCAAGACTATTGTACAATATATCTTACACAGGTAGGTCCTGAGAAAAGTTCTGAGGGATGGAAAAGACCCGCCATGGTACAACAGCAGTGTTAAAAAGCTACAACGAAACCAAAGAGAGATTCACTGCAAATTTAAGTTCTGCCAAAACCTTACAGATAAATAAAACATGAATGCAACTGAGATCAAGGTAAAGATCAGTGCATGAATTGTTTAACAAATTGGAAAGTAAAATTCTATCTACTAACTTGACAGAAAATCCTAGAAGTTTTGATATTATGTTAAATCAGTAAATGGATTGAAGCCATATGTCCAGACACTCAGTGATGATAATAGTACTGAAATGAAGACGACAGAGAGAAGGCCAAAATACTCATCATCTTTTTCCAAACTGTTTCACTGAGATAGATTATACTCTGGTCCCTCCTTTAAATTATTGCACGAAAGTAAAAATTACAGATTTTGACATAACTGACAATGGGACAGCACAACTCAACAGAGGGATGGCCACAGGACCGTATGGAGTACCGATGCAATTCTACATACAGTACACAAAAAAATTTAGGAGCAGTGTACCATGGGTCATTGGAGAAACAAAGCGTTCCTAGTGATTGAAAAAAAGTGTAGGTCATTCCCATTTTCAAGAAGGGTTGTCAAATAGAAAAGCAAAACAATAAGGCTGTATCTCTGACATTGGTAGGTTGTAGAATTCTGGAACCTTTTGTATGCTTGCGTATCATCACATTTCTTGAGACCAAAAAGTCTTCTGTGTAGTAATCAACATGGGTTCCGTAAACTATGACTGTCTTAAAACCCAGCTCCCCTCAGCATATATCTCACAAAAAGGCCATGAAGGTAGAATTACAGAGACTAGATAGCACACAGAAGCTTACCAACAGTCTTTCTTCCCACGAATCATTCGTGTTTGGAGCATCCCTAACACCCAGAAACTGGTAGATGCCCTGTTCCTTCATTTCTGGAAGGTATTCAGTACAGTTCTGCACTGCTGCCCAATGAACATTATTATTATTACATTGAAGAGTTTCTAGCAAATAGAACACAGTGTGTCATTCTCAATGGAGAGAAATCTTCAGACAAAAACTAACTTCAAGCATACTCCAAGAGAATGTTATAGGACCATTACTTTTCACAATATATATAAATAATTTAGTCAGTAACATCAGACGGTCCTCATGACTTTTTGCAGATAATTCTGTTGTAAACCGAGAAGTTGATGCAGCACAAGAAAACTAACAAAATGCAGGAAGCCCTGCAGGAGACTTACACTTGGTGCAGGGAGTCACAGGTGACCCTCAACATACACAAATATAAGATATTGTGCATAAATAGGCAGAAAGAACCATCACTGTGCGATTACATGATTGTAAAACAATTACTTGGAGCAGTCACATCCATAAAATATCTACCACAACAATTTAAGGAATGACCACATAAAACTGATCACAGATGCCAGACAGAGATTAATTGGAAGAATCCTCAGGAAGTGTAGTCATCCCACAAATGAGATAGCCTGTGACGCCTTCATTTGACCAATACTTGAATACTACTCATCAGTCTGGGGCCCGTACTGGCAGGATTGACAGAGGACAGAGAAGAGCCAAAGAAGCGCAGCGTGTTTTGTTACAGTATCATTTAGACAGCAAGAAAGCTTCATGGAGTTGCTCAGACAACTCCAGTGGCAGACACTGCAAGTGAGGCTTTCTGCATCATGGTGTGGTTTAATGTTAATGTTCCGAAAGTGTGCATTCCTAGAAATGTCAACAAATATATTGCTTCCCTCAGCACATATCTCACAAAAAGGCCATGAAGTAAAATTACAGAGACTAGATATCACACAGAAGCTTACCAACAGTCTTTCTTCCCATGAATCATTCGTGTTCGGAGCAGGAAAGGTGGGAAGTGACAGTGGTGAACAAAAGAATACTCTAGCACATACTGTAAGGTAGCTTGTGGAGTACTGATGTAAATGTAGATCTGCACAAGACTGTGTATAGTGTTATCCAGAAGCCATTTCACAGATATTCACTGCTGAACTATGAGCAAAAAAGGTCTATCCTATCAAAGCTTATGAATGGCAGCATTTTGATCTGTCCAAGACTATTATAATAGCATCAACATGAAACAACAAACATGAAACCAGAAAAGCAGTTTTGATTTTGGCTAGAAGTTGTCTGCATGGAGTCTATTTGTATCATCTATGGAATTCCTTAACATCATGGTCCTCAGCAAAGCAAATATGTTCTTTGCTACTTTATTCTTTGATATTTATATAGGGCTGTGTATTCTGTCCTTGCCGTCAAAGGATATTGATTACAAGAGCAGGTGTTTCCTAATGCTGTCGGCACCTAACACTCCTTCTTTGCATGGTTCTTGGGGAATCATTTGACATTAATAATAGCTATTCAAAAAACACTTTCTATAGGTTTACTCTTCTCAGTATACAATTTAAAATGAGTATATTCAATAAAAGCAGAGTATATTAACTATCTTTTGATCTGAACAGAACATTTTAAAATTTTTAATATGTTACGAGTCATAAAATTAATGCTGTGGTGTTTGTTTTGACCATAACAACATGAATATTCCAGCACCATCCACATCTGAAGGCATGTCTCAGAGCACACAGGCATTTGTGCCATGTCTTTAAAAAATTAGACAGGGTGACAATTTGTACTGTGTTTTACTTAGGAAAAGATCCCCTTTCAGTAAAAAATCATTTGATCACAGGAAAGTCACTAAAGGGAATGCATAGATCAATTATAACCATCAGAATGGCAGCTGATACATACAGCAACAGAAACAAGCGGTTCACAACAAGATGATGTAAATACCGTCTGTGCTGGTGCATGAAATCTGCCCCTGTGGACCACCAGACCAGGAGTTGTGCACGCTATGCGGCACTGTCTCCATGTCTCTCCAAGCTCTGCCTTGGATCCATTATATTTTGACAAATTTCCAGACTGATTTGCACAGAAATTTGAAATTGGTGAGTTGAAGGAGTCTGTCTGTCTTTCTTATTGGCTGTCTTCTGTAATGTTGTCCATGTTGAATACCATGTAGAAAGAGGAGTGTTTTGTGTATGTTGAACAGAATTAGACTGTAATAGTTGATTGATGATCTCCATTTAGGGTGAACAACTTTCATGACTGAGCTTTACCAACCAACTGCAAGTACCAGGAAACTTTTCTGTAGTATGTAAAAATTAATGTTTGCAAGCTGTGAAAATCCACTGCTAGGAAAGAATGTTTGTATTATTCCAGTTTTAAATAAATTGGGAAGTACAGATAACTTTGTCACAGTGAATGCGAAATTAAATAATTTAAGCTCTCTATTCCCAGATACTGTGTTGAGAATATTAGTTGGCTATAGTATTTGCCTTCCTAGTATGAACTTTATTTACAGGGCAGCTGTGATTGAGAAGTTGTAGTTGTAATTTTTAGGCGAGACACATGAAAAGAACCTAAAGTAGGATGTTATGCGGGGACACTGTTTTTCCCAGTATTTGTCAGGTATCACTTACAATATATGTGCTGCCACTGGAAAGTGGGAAGCAACAAGAATGTTGTACTTGGTCAATTACAGATGTATTAACATCACTAGGCAGGGAAACAAGTCATAAACAATTCTGTAAAGTAAAAATACATATAAAATGCCTCACAACCATATATCCTACTGCATTCCTGCTGAAAAACAATGATATCCAACCTTAATCTGCTAATTCATGCCTACACATTCCTACATCAGTCTGTCAGTATGTCTCCTCCCTCCCTTTTTTCTCCACACCAACTTCATGGCTTATGTACATCCCTCCACACTATTTTTAGTGGTCGGCCTTGCAATTCTCCTTCTTGTATAGGAAATGCAGCTATGCTGCCTGCACATGAGCCTCCCTCTCCTCCTCCCCAGCTGTCTCTCCTGTTTCCATATCTGATACCTCAGGTCTGTGATTTTCACCTCCCTCACTCTGTCCCAAACCAACTCTCACCTGCTAACATGTGTATCAACTACTCTAAATTTGTTTTGTATGGAACTGCATATTAGCTACCTTCATACAAGATTCTACAATACATTAGTTGGCACAGAAAATAATGTAGAAGTTCAGAGGCAGAGTTTAAGCAAAGCAGTAAAAAACTATATGTAATTCACATAAATAAGTAAACATGTATTTCTGATTCTGCTGTATACCACAGATTCAAACACTTATCAATACACGTACAAAAAACGACAAAACAACAAGGGTAAATTTTAAAGCAAGAAAATACATGTACTTATCTGATATTGTTTCACACAGGAATGTTCTACAATACAATGTTAATCATGCATCCTAAGCACGGTAGTTATCAATAAAAAAATAAATCTCTACAATAAAAATCCATGTAAAATAAATGTCATATAATACAGCAAAAATTATGTATTTATGAAGGTATATTATGCACAAATATTTTGGTTAAGAACTCTGTACAAATATAATTACAGTATGTAGTATGTTAGTTTCTTGCGACCTGCTTCTACTACAAAATATGTCATAAAATGAAATCACACACAAAAGGCTTATTTCAGTTGCTGAAGTTCTGATTTTGAGAACCTCAGTGCACCATTACTGAAAGCACTTTACTTCCACATAATCTGCATATTTACAGCGTATGTAAGCCACAGCCAAGGAGTTCACATCAAGGAATATATACACACAATGAAATTATATAACTTTTCATTTATTTTGGTGACATGGAGATAAATATTTTACTGTGAACTGAAAATACAATGATGTCAATAAAAACAAAACAGAGAATAACATCGAGTGCATTTTTTAAGAATTGAAAATGGTCATTAAAAAGATGTCTTCATCTGTTATACAAGTCAGTGCATCACTCAGTCGATCAACGTATATTTCAAAAAAACTGGGCTAATTTTAAATTCACTTCAAACTGAATTTCAACAATGATTGTTTCCAGTCAGATGTGTACATTAATACAATCTTTGTATAATAAATGAAGACAACTTTCACATAATCATTTTTCATCATTCACAATTTTTTATGCGAGTTACTTAACAAAAATGTTGTCAATTAAGAATATTATTCATGTGCATACAATACCAAACAAACACAACAGTAAAACACACACACACACACACACACACACACACACACACACACACACACACGCACACCTCTCTTCTCTGCCACTCCCTCTGGGTTCAGTTTCCTCTCAGACTTTTTTCTTTACAATCTGGAACAGACACTGTTGTTCAGGAGAGAAACTGCTCATTCCTCATCCTCACTTCTTGTGGTGCTGGTAACATGTAGGAAAATGGAAGATAGATGCAATTGCTCACTGTTCTCATGTTGATAGATTCAACTGAAAAATAAACAAATAAATTAAAAAATCATCTCATTTGGAGTGTATAAAACACCCAACCTCAGTGTCTGGGTAATCAAAATGAAATTTCATGTTCTTATGTATTCAGACTTGGATAACTGAGTCCATAAGGATAACAATGCAATATACAGCTGAATGTTACTTTGCATTAATTAAAATATAATGATGAGTAACAATATTATTTTTTAGCCACTCACTTCGTAAATGAACTGAACTTGTGAAGGCTTGAGTCAGGGGAGTGCAGTAGGTGGTATACCACTTAGCAGCCCCAACAGTCAAACAAATCAGTAACAGCTTGCACTGTACGTGCTTGAGCATTGTCCTGCAAAACGATGGTCAGGTCCTGCAGAAAGTGTCATCACTTATGTCTCTGTGCTGTTCATTTTTGGAACACAACCTATGGCCAGCTTAGAGACAGAAGTGATGACACTTCCTGCAGGACAATGCTCAAGCATGTACAGTGCAAGCTGTTACTGATTTGTTTGACTGTTGGGGCTACTAAATGCTATACCACCTACTAAACTCCACTGACTTAAGCCCTTGTGAGTTCAACTCGATTTCTAAACTGAAGGAAACAGTTCATGACATTCGCTTCAGAACTGCTACAAATTCATCGGGCAGTAGACCGCGCCGCTTGAACTGTCAACACAACTGGCACTGCTAAGAGTACCCTACGACTTCCACATCGCTGGCAACGGGTTATACACAATGCTGGTGATTACTTTGAAGGTCAGTAAAACTTTGAAACACGTATCTATTTTGTATGAGCTGTAAATAAATAGTTGTCAATATTGAAGTTCAAACCCTCGTATTGTATCAAACTGGCAAAGAAAATGCAACTTAAGGCCCCCCCCCAATGAGGAACAAAATCAATATTTTCCATTTACATTTGGCATCAGATGAAGCGTGTTGCAGTATTTGTTTGTGCTGGCTCCATCTACACATTGGCAGATGGGGATAGAGGGTGGATAGGGGATGAAAATACCTGCTGAAATACCACAAAAAATTACACATCTCTTACAAGATAAGATGCCTAATATGTAAAAGAAGACAGGTGAACGCAAACCACAACTCTTCCATGCCTGTCTAGCGTAAATTTACCAGTGAAACCTGGGCAACAGTCTTGAAGGCACACCCGAGGAATCTAAGTTCCCCCTGGCAGAGAGATCAGAACCACCTAGTGGAGTAAACCACGAAAAATAACCATTTCTGACTAATAATCTGTTCTTAGTTCGGAAATCATTTCTTACCCTGTATTACCTCCTCAGGGGACACTGCCTTAACATAGATCTGTCTGTGTGGGCGAAGTGGTTTGTGAGATCTGGATCTGGAGGGCTATGCCGGGGTTCGCTCACCTACCAGAAGGATCACCCAAGCTGGACAGGCCAAAGGGGAGGAGCCAGACAAAGTGTATCCCACAATGGCCTATCGCTCCCCTTTTCCTATCCCAAACCTGTCCTCACCATGTCCTCTTCCTGTCATTTCCTGTTATATGTATAAGACCTCAATGGCAGCGATAGTGGAGAAAGAGCCTTCCAGAATGGTGAAGCTGGCGGAAGAGGCATCTTTTCACTTCGGGTATGAAACGAGCACAAGTAGCGACTGTACCCCACTGGGGCAGCTACAGACAGGATCTGACTCATAGGGAGTGGTTGATTTTAAGCTGGGCATCCTACTGTCTATGTGGAAAGAGTAACGGGAAACTACTACATTACAGTCCCAGGCAGTACATGGTATGTCTCTCCATGTGAAAGATTCCGGAGTTTAAACTTCCCTTCATTCGGATCTCCGGGAGGTGAACACAATGAGAATACACATATTTGAAAGGAAGAAAGGGACAGTGAAGGAAGGAAAGGTAAGGATTGGAACATCAAATGTAAGGACACTACTGCAAGCAGGAAAGCTAGAGAATGCAAAACGGGAGATGAAAAGGAACAGATTAGATGCCCTCGGTCTGTGTGAAATGAGATGGGGAGAGAATGGTGAGATAGAAAATGTAGATTATAAGCTCTTTTACTCAGAGAAATCAAGAGTGGTGAAAACGGAGTAGGAATATTCATAGGGCAAAAGCTGAAAAATAAGGTAATGAAGGTGCAGTATAATGATAGAAGACTGATGATGATATGACTGAAGGGTAGTTCAAAAGATCTGGTGTTAATACAGGTATATATGCCAACCAGCCAACATAGAGATGAGGAAGTGGAGGTATATTATGAGAAAATACAAGAACTCATTGAGAAAGAAAATAGAAATGCCTGCATTACAATCACATGGGGGGACTGGAATGAAAGTGGTGGGTGAAGAAAGAAATGAAAATACAGTAGGAAAATTTGGATTAGGAATAAGAAATGAGAGAGGCGAACGACTAATTAGTTTCTGTAAAGAAAATTCATTAGCAGTGGGTAACACATTATTTGAACACCACAAAAGGCATGTTACACAGGGATATCAAATTTGAATAGGGAGCCTGACACAGAAAAGGTTTAGGAACTGTTTGAAGAATGTCAAAGCTTATACAGGTTGTTGTGGTCTTCAGTCCTGACACTGGTTTGATGCATGTCTCCATGCTACTCTATCCTGTGCAAGCTGCTTCATCTCCCAGTGCCTACTGCAGCCTACATACTTCTGAATCTGCTTAGTGTATCCATCTCTTGGTCTCCCTCTACGATTTTTACCCTCCACGCTGCCCTCCAGTACTAAATTGGTGATCCCTTGATGCCTCAGAACATGTCCTACCAACCGATCCCTTCTTCTAGTCAAGTTGTGCCACAAACTCCTCTTCTCCCCAATTCTATTCAATACCTCATCATTAGTTATGTGATCTACCCATCTAATCTTTAGCGTTCTTCTGTAGTACCACATTTCGAAAGCTTCTATTCTCTTCTTGTCTAAACTATTTATCGTCCATGTTTCACTTCCATACATGGCTACACTCCATACAAATACTTTCAGAAACGACTTCCTGACACTTAAATCAATACTCGATCTTAACAAATTTCTGTTCTTCAGAAACGCTTTCCTTGCCATTACCAGTCTACATTTTATATCCTCTCTACTTCGACCATCATCAGTTATTTTGCTCCCCAAATAGCAAAACTCCTTTACTACTTTAAGTGTCTCATTTCCTAATCTAATTCCCTCAGCATCACCAGATTTAATTCGACAACATTCCGTTATCCTAGTTTTGCTTTTGTTGATGTTCATCTTAAATCCTCCTTTCAAGACACTGTCCGTTCCATTCAACTGCTCTTCCAAGTCCTTTGCTGTCTCTGACAGAATTACAAAGTCATCGGCAAACCTCAAAGTTTTTATTTCTTCCCCCTGGTTTTTAATACCTACTCCGAACTTTTCTTTAGTTTCTTTTACTGCTTGCTCAATATACAGATTGAATAGCATCGGGGAGAGGCTACAACCCTGTCTCACTCCCATCCCAACCACTGCTTCCCTTTCATGTCCCTCGACTCTTATAACTGCCATCTGGTTTCTGTAAAAATTGTAAATAGCCTTTCACTCCCTGTATTTTACCCCTGCCACCTTCAGAATTTGAAAGAGAGTAAGTATTCCAGTCAACACTGTAGAAAGCTTTCTCTAAGTCTACAAATGCTAGAAACGTAGGTTTGCCTTTCCTTAATCTTTCTTCTAAGATAAGTCCTAGGGTCAGTATTGCCTCACGTGTTCCAACATTTCTACTGAATCCAAACTGATCTTCCCCGAGGTCAGCTTCTACCGGCTTTTCCATTCGTCTGTAAAGAATTCGCATTAGTATTTTGCAGCTGTGACTTATTAAACTGATAGTTCGGTAATTTTCACATCTGTCAGCGCCTGCTTTCTTTGAGATTGGAATTATTATACTCTTCTTGAAGTCTGAGGGTATTTCGCCTGTCTCATACATCTTGCTCACCAGATGGTAGAGTTTTGTTAGGACTGGCTCTCCCAAGGCCGTCAGTAGTTCCAATGGAATGTTGTCTACTCCTGGGGCCTTGTTTCGACTCATGTCTTTCAGTGCTCTGCCAAACTCTTCACGCAGTATCGTATCTCCCATTTCATCTTCATCGACATTCTCTTCCCTTTCTATAACATTGCCCTCAAATACATCACCCTTGTATAGTCCCTCTATATACTCCTTCCACTTTTCTGGTTTCCATTCTTCGCTTAGAACTGGGCTTCCATTTGAGCTCTTGATATTCATACAAGTGGTTCTCTTTTCTCCAAAGGTCTCTCTAATTTTCCTGTAGGCAGTATCTATCTTACCCCTAGTGAGATAAGCCTCTACATCCTTACATTTATCCTCTAGCCATGCCTGCTTAGCCATTTTGCACTTCCTGTCGATCTCATTTTTGAAATGTTTGTATTCCCTTTTGCCTGCTTCATTTACTGCATTTTTGTATTTTCTTCTTTCATCAATTAAATTCAATATTTCTTCTGTTACCCAAGGATTTCTACTAGCCCTCGTCTTTTTACCTACTTGATCCTCTGCTGCCTTCACTACTTCATCCCTCAGAGCTACCCATTCGTCTTCTACTGTATTTCTTTCCCTCATTCCTGTCAATTGTTCCCTTATGCTGTCCCTGAAACTCTGTACAACCTCTGGTTTAGTCAGTTTATCCAGGTCCCGTTGTTGTTGTGGTCTTCAGTCCTGAGACTGGTTTGATGCAGCACTCCATGCTACTCTATCCTGTGCAAGCTTCTTCATCTCCCAGTACCTACTGCAACCTACATTCTTCTGAATCTGCTTAGTGTATTCATCTCTTGGTCTCCCCCTACGATTTTTACCCTCCACGCTGCCCTCCAATACCAAATTGGTGATCCCTTGATGCCTCAGAACATGTCCTACCAACCGATCCCTTCTTCTGGTCAAGTTGTGCCACAAACTCCTCTTCTCCCCAATCCTATTCAGTACCTCCTCATTAGTTATGTGATATACCCATCTAATCTTCAGCATTCTTCTGTAGCACCACATTTCGAAAGCTTCTATTCTCTTCTTGTCCGAACTATTTACCGTCCATGTTTCACTTCCATACATGGCTACACTCCATACAAATACTTTCAGAAAAGACTTCCTGACACTTAAATCTATACTCGATGTTAACAAATTACTCTTCTTCAGAAACGCATTCCTTGCCATTGCCAGTCTACATTTTATATCCTCTCTACTTCGACCATCATCAGTTATTTTGCTCCCCAAATAGCAAAACTCCTTTACTACTTTAAGTGTCTCATTTCCTAATCTAATACCCTCAACATCACCCGACTTAATTCGACTACATTCCATTATCCTCGTTTTGCTTTTGTTGATGTTCATCTTCTATCCTCCCTTCAAGACCCCACCCATTCCGTTCAACTGCTCTTCCAAGTCCTTTGCTGTCTCTGACAGAATTACAATGTCATCGGCGAACCTCAAAGTTTTTATTTCTTCTCCATGGATTTTAATACCTACTCCGAATTTTTCTTTTGTTTCCTTTACTGCTTGCTCAATATACAGATTGAATAACATCAGGGAGAGGCTATTACTCCCTTCCCAACCACTGCTTGCCTTTCCCCCCCATGTCCTCAAATTCCCACCTTTTTGCAGTTTCTTCAGTTGTAATCTACAGTTCATAACGAATAGATTGTGGTCAGCGTCCACATCTGCCCTGGAAATGTCCTACAATTTAAAACCCGGTTCCTAAATCTCTGTCTTACCATTATATAATCTATCTGAAATCTGTCAGTATCTCCAGGATTCTTCCATGTATACAACCTTCTTTTATGATTCTTGAACCATGTGTTAGCTATGATTAAGTTGTGCTCTGTGCAAAATTCTACCAGGCGGCTTCCTCTTTCATTTCTTCCCCCCAATCCTAATTCACCTACTGTGATTCCTTCTCTCCCTTCTCCTACCATCGAATTCCAGTCACCCATGACTATTAAATTTTCGTCTCCCTTCACTACCTGAATAATTTCTTTTATCTCATCATACATTTCTTCAATATCTTCGTCATCTGCAGAGCTAGTTGGCATATAGACTTGTACTACTGTGGTAGACGTGGGCTTCGTGTCTATCTTGGCCACAATAATGCGTTCACTATGTTGTTTGTAGTAGCTTACCCGAACTCCTATTTTTTTATTCATTATTAAACCTACTCCTGCATTACCCCTATTTGATTTTGTATTTATAACGCTGTATTCACCTGACCAAAAGCCTTGTTCCTCCTGCCACCGAACTTCGCTAATTCCCACTATATCTAACTTTAACCTATCCATTTCCCTTTTTAAATTTTCTAATCTACCTGCCCGATTAAGGGATCTGACGTTCCACATTCCGATCCGTAGAATGCCAGTTTTCTTTCTCCTGATAATGATGTCCTCCTGAGTAGTCCCCGCCCGGAGATCCGAACGGGGGACTATTTTACCTCCGGAATATTTTATCCAAGAGGACGCCATCATCATTTTATCCACACAGTAAAGCTGCATGCCCTCTGGAAAAATTACGGCCGTAGTTTCCCCTTGCTTTCAGCCGTTCGCAGTACCAGCACAGCAAGGCCGTTTTGGTTAATGTTACAAGGCCTAATCAGTCAATCATCCAGACTGTTGGCCCTGCAACTACTGAAAAGGCTGCTGCCCCTTTTCAAGAACCATACGTTTGTCTGGCCTCTCAACAGATACCCCTCCGTTGTGGTTTCACCTACGGTACGGCTATCTGTATCGCTGAGGCACGCAAGCCTCCCCACCAACGGCAAGGTCTATGGTTCCTGGAGAGGGGGGGGGGGGGGGTTTGCTCAATATACAGATTGAATACAGGAGTGGATATAAATTCAGACCACAACCTAATAGTGGGAGAAAGACAAGCAAAGTTGAAAAAAGTCTGGAGAGGCAAAGCAAAAGAAAGAATAAACATAGAAAGACTTGAAGAGGTAGGAAAGGAATCAGATTTGGAAAACAGATTTATGGAAAAATGGGGAAGCGGTAGTGTTGATGAAAGTGTTAATGACAAATGGATAAAAATGAGGGTAGGACTCATGGACTCTGCCAAAGAAGTACTAGGAATTAGAGTATCCCAAAGCACCAGCAAAGAATGGATAACAGAAAACATGTTAAAAAAGATGGAAGAGCGGAGAAAGTGGAAAAATGTAGAAACTGAAGAAGGCAAAAAGAGGTACAGGAAACTGAATAATGAATTAAGATGAGAAACTGAAGAAGCAAGAGAAAACTGGATTAAATAGAAATGAGACGAAATACAGAAAATGGAAAAAAGGGGAAGTATGAAATAATGTATAGACTGGCTAGTGAGAAAGTTTTTGAACATAAAAGAAAGAGGAATAACATGGAAATAGAATGAGCAGATGGTACTCTAGCAGAAAAACCACAGGAGGTTTTGAACAGGTGGCAAGAATATGCTGAATGTCTGTATAAGGGGGATGAGATACAAAGTGAAATTAAGGTTGAAGAGGAGCAATATGTGCCAGAATATGGAAAGGGATTCACCATCTTGGAAGCAAAAATAAAAAAGGTGCTGAAGGAGATGAAGAATAGGAAGGCATGTGCCAGCAGAACTGTTAGAGTCTGGGAAACAAGGCAATAAAGGAAATGGTCTACCTCTGTAATGAGATATAGGACAAAGGGGAATGGCCTGAGGACTTCCTTGCAACAATTATGATACCAATAGAGGAAAAGATAAACATGAAAAAATGTGAAGAGCATAGGACCATCAGTCTAATTTCTCATGCAGCTAAAGTGTTTCTCAGAGTGTTGAATAGAAGGCTATATGGCAAGCTGGATAGAGGGATTGCAGAGGAGCAGTTCGGATTTAGATGAGGAAAAAGGAACAAGAGATGCTATTGGCCTGTTAAGAACTATACGGGAAAGATATAAGGAAAAAGTTAGAGAAATCTTTGCTGTTATAGATTCAGAAAAGGCTTTTGACGGAGTTCAGTGGAGCAAGCTGATGGATATTTTGAAGAGGAAAGGAGTAGATTGGAAACAGAGATGACTGATACAGAATCTATATTTACACTAGAAAGTAAGGATAAAGACTGGAAATGAAGTGTCAGAAGGAAGCAGCATTGGATGAGGTGTTAGACAAGGTTGTTGCCTTTCCCCCACTGTTGTTTAATGCATACCTTGAAGATATTATTGCAGAAGTTTGACCTTTTGTACTACAACTAAGCTATTGTACCCAAAAAGTTGAACAGGATCACAAAGTTTCAGCACGACAGGTCTCTTAGACACTGAACAATGGTAAAACAAAGTTGATCATTTATTCATTTCAGTCGCAATGTCAAAAACGAGCCTTTACGAAAAGGTGGCTAGTGGCCCCACCACACTACTTATGAAGCAGTAATTTTCAGTGCTTCGTGTAAGGTCTATGTCTACATCCTGTAAAAATTTCATCAAAATTGGAGATGGTCAAGTGGGGGGCCTGTCTAAATTTAGGTCACTTGACATGGAATGACCCTAATGGGAATTTTGGTGTTTCTTAAAGAAGCTATTTATTCATCATCAACTTTGTCCCCTTCAAAGCAATGCCCCTCATACATAACACACTTATGCCACACTTTTTCCAATCTAGGATGGCTGCACATCTGGAAGTCACTTTTCGTTGTGTTGTTCAGCTCCTTCAGTGATTGCCTTTTTTTTTTTTAATCTCATTAATGGTGACAAAACAGCATCCTATCATGGTTCTCCTCAGCCTCAGGAATAGAAAGAAGTCACATGGGGGCCATGTCCGGTGAATACGGTAGCTGAGGCAACATAAGAGTTTTGTTTTTTGCCAAAAAGTCATGAATGAGCATTGACGTATGAGTGGGAGCATTATTGTGATGTCATTTCCACGAGTGGTTTTGCGGCAATTCTGATCGTTTTCTTCAGGTAGCTTTATGAAAACAGCACATACCTTCCAAATAGTATTCCTTATTTACCATGCAACCATAATGCAGGAACTCATCATGCACTACCCCGTTGTAATCGAAGAAAACAGTGAGACCAGCCTTCATATGTGATTGAAGTTGTCAAATTTTTTTTGGTCTTGGCTTTTCAGGCAGTTTCCATTGGGACAATTGGGCCTTGGTTTTGACATCATTCCAGTATACCCATGTTTTGTCACCTGTTACAATCTCCTTTAGAAGTTCAGGATTGTAGTTGACTTCATTCTGCAATTCCTGAGCGATGTCCATGTGACATAGTTTTTGTTCAAAACTCAACAATTTTGACACAAACATTGCTGCTACACATTCCATGCCCAAAATATCTGAAAAAAGTGCTTAGCCTGAGCCAAAGGAATGCTGACATCATCAGAAACCTCTCTGATGGTAATTCAGCGATTTTCCAGGACCATTTTCTTTACTTCTTCCATATTGTTGTCAGTAATATATGTGCTATGGTGGGTGTCATCTTCATCTTCTCACCCCTCTTTGAATTGTTTATACCTCATAAATTGTTGTCTTATTCATAGCCAAAAGCCAGTCAACATTTTGAATGCAGTACCACAGTATACTCCAATTTTCAGACAAAATTTAGTGCAAATTAATTGATCCATCTTTTTCAAAAGTAAAAATTCACTGAGCACTCAAATACATGTATAATCTTTTCAACTGTCTACAATATATTAAATATTCAAAACAGCTGAAAATGCAAACATACAGCAAGAACATGTGTACCAACAAGATTTAAAAAAAATTAAAAATTGGATGTAAAAGCCCACAAAATTAAAAAAAATTCCTGTTGCTTCTTATCACATGCCATATACAAAAATATACTATCTAGGTCATCGGGAAAATTTTACTGCTATTTTGTGTTCTTAATAAACAATATTGTATCTTGCAGAGGAGGGAGATTCTATCGTTGTTGTTGTTGTGGTCTTCAGTCCTGAGACTGGTTTGATGCAGCTCTCCATGCTACTCTATCCTGTGCAAGCTTCTTCATCTCCCAGTACCTACTGCAACCTACATCCTTCTGAATCTGCTTAGTGTATTCATCTCTTGGTCTCCCCCTACGATTTTTACCCTCCACGCTGCCCTCCAATACTAAATTGGTGATCCCTTGATGCCTCAGAACATGTCCTACCAACCGATCCCTTCTTCTGGTCAAGTTGTGCCACAAACTCCTCTTCTCCCCAATCCTATTCAGTACCTCCTCATTAGTTATGTGATCTACCCATCTAATCTTCAGCATTCTTCTGTAGCACCACATTTCGAAAGCTTCTATTCTCTTCTTGTCCAAACTATTTACCGTCCATGTTTCATTTCCATACATGGCTACACTCCACACAAATAGTCTCAGAAAGGACTTCCTGACACTTAAAGCTATACACGATGTCAACAAATTTCTCTTCTTCAGAAACGCTTTCCTTGCCATTGCCAGTCTACATTTTATAGCGAGAGAGAGAGAGAGAGAGAGAGAGAGAGAGAGAGAGAGAGAGAGAGACAGAGAGAGAGAGACAGAGAGAGAGAGAGAGAGAGAGAGAGAGAGTGAGTTACATTTCAATATTTTCTTGCCTGAGGGCACTCTTTCTTACCATGTGATAGGATGTTTGGGTGGAATAAAAAGAAATTTATGACAAATTTTTAGAGTTTACATGTTCAAAGAATATACTGAACTTATCCTTTACACTTAAAATAAAAAGAACACAATCATTATAAACTGTCTTGATGGTAACATTGTTAAGAACTTTAAAGACTAGAATACATTTCTTTTGTTTCACATCTATGGTCACAAACTTGTAGGTCCTCAGACTGTTGGTATCAGTCAGCAATGACCACCTTCAGATCTGTTTTTTAAAAACATATCCTAATATACTGGAGCTATGTATTAGGACATGTTTTTATAAAACAGATCTGAAGATGGTCATAGCTGACTGAAACTGGTAATCTGAGGACCTACAAGTTTGTGACTATAGCCGTGAAACAAAAGAAATTTAATCTACGTTTTCGGGTCACAGTTCCATTTGCGACCATATTGCAGCTTGTGAAACTTTAAAGACTGGTGGCGAGATCTTTTCAAATGCAAATGTCCAGAGTATAGAAACAATGGAAAAAGACAGGCCACCGGAAGCCAACTTTAATGCGTCACAGCACACACAATATGTTTGAGTATGACAGTCTCAACCAAGGGGTTTTAGGAAAAAGAACATTCACCTTTGAATTGACTCAAAACTATTTCAGGCTTTTAAAGCCCTAACAAAACTCAGACCGCCAACCACCCCAGCACAAGGCGAGAAATGTTCTGTAAACAAGCTTATGTTAAATAATGCAAAAAACTTTAACGATACATCCCACAGAAGAACAAAAGCTTTTATGTTGTTTTTTACACTTGGCCTACAACAGCTGAAGAAGATAAAAAATATATGAGACCTACAGATGTTGTAACAATGATTATACAGGGTGATTCAAAAAGAATACCACAACTTTAAAAATGTGTATTTAATGAAAGAAACATAATATAACCTTCTGTTATACATCATTACAAAGAGTATTTAAAAAGTTTTTTTTTCACTCAAAAACAAGTTCAGAGATGTTCAATATGGCCCCCTCCAGACACACGAGCAGTATCAACCCGATACTCCAACTCGTTCCACACTCTCTGTAGCATATCAGGCGTAACAGTTTGGATAGCTGCTGTTATTTCTTGTTTCAAATCATCAATGGTGGCTGGGAGAGGTGGCCGAAACACCATATCCTTAACATACCCCCATAAGAAAAAATCGCAGGGGGTAAGATCAGGGCTTCTTGGAGGCCAGTGATGAAGTGCTCTGTCACGGGCTGCCTGGCGGCCGATCCATCGCCTCGGGTAGTTGACGTTCAGGTAGTTACGGACAGATAAGTGCCAATGTGGTGGCGCTCCATCCTGCTGATTTGCAGCTCTCTGCTAGCTCTGCGAGTTGATTTTCCTGGGCTGCGAACAAATGCTTGCTGGATGCGTGCTACATTTTCATCACTCGTTCTCGGACGTCCAGAACTTTTCCCTTTGCACAAACACCCATTCTCTGTAAACTGTTTATACCAACGTTTAATACACCACCTATCAGGAGGTTTAACACCATACTTGGTTCGAAATGCACGCTGAACAACTGTCGTCGATTCACTTCTGCCGTACTCAATAACACAAAAAGCTTTCCGTTGAGCGGTCGCCATCTTAGCATCAACTGACGCTGACGCCTAGTCAACAGCACCTCAAGCGAACAAATGTACAACTAAATGAAACTTTATAGCTCCCTTAATTCGCCGACAGATAGTGCTTAGCTCTGCCTTTTGTCGATGCAGAGTTTTAAATTCCTAAAGTTGTGGTATTCTTTTTGAATCACCCTGTACTTTAATAATTATGAAATACCATTTGTAATATGTGTCTGTCAACGCATTATCTCAAGATGTTATTGTTGTCCTATTATTTATTTTAATTTAGTTTGAAAAGCTCACGAGTCTGAGATAAAATAAAATAAACTGGAAGACAATGAGAATAAAACCTGATGATTTGAGGATGTAGATGTAATGTGGCACATCAGTGGAGGAAGATTCCTAGGACTTCATAAATTTTGTAATTTAAGGATGAAAATAGTTTTCTACAAATTTCTTAAAATATTGTTTCCGGACTTCTGCCATTTCATAACAACTGAGTCAATTACATTTTGTCATCATTAATGTAAAATTTGTAATCAATCACAGAACTAAAACAAATGCGACATATAAACAGCAAGTTTGGTCTTTATTAGTGTGCATTACCCTTTAAGATATATCAAATGCATATGCCGGTAATATTTCAAATAATGGCATAAAAGGCTGGTTTTATGGGCCTGAAATTTTTCTAAGTGGCTTGACCTCGAAGTGTTAAGTATTTTGTCCGGAGTGGCAAACATACCTCAATGTTATTGTATACTGTGTTTTCCAATATTCACATGCTCCAATGAGTTACTAGCAATCCCTTTGTTTGCTTAGATTTTGTAGCCAGTAATTATAATTAAGTATTCAGGCACTGTAATTGAGCAGACGGGGAAAGTATTTCCTAATTGATTCTGATGATTTCATACTGGCTGTAGTGCTTCCTTTAACTCCATGCTAAAATTTGAAGCTCCATTCTATCTTCAAATTTGTAACTAGAGCAGCTGAAGACATGTGGATAAATGACAACAGTAGAATGAAATTGGCCTGGAATGGTTTTGATTAACTACAGTTTTCAAACCCAAGGTTCCAATCAGTCTGAAACAAAAAATTACAAATACTGTATGTAATACAAGTTTTTACTTATGCTGGTGAGACATGGGCTTTCCAAGAGGATAATCATTCAAAAAATGAGAATTCCAATAAACAATTGAGATATGTTTCTACTACTATTGTGTGTTCAGCCGGGTGGAGTCATTCACACAACACAATGTTTCGACAGCATACCTCAGCATCATCTTTAGTTGATACTGTAGAGTGAGTGGCTTCACTACATCGTACCTCCTTTACACTCTTATCATCCCTCACTCTTTCCCTCGCTACTTGGTCCCACATAGTGTCGGGTGGGTAGCAGAGGGTTGCGACAGCCAAATGCTGCGTGTCAACTCTGATTTATTAGTGCTATTGCTGCCACCATTGGGCACGAAAGTCACTCTTGGTTGACATTGGGACTTAAGCTGGCTGAATGCTGGGCGTCACACTTTACTGAGAGTGAAATGAAGCCACTGTCTCTCTTGATCAAGCCATTGGGCACTGGTATTTTAATATTACTTTAGAACATAGTCCCAAAAGGGACATAGTGTCGGGTGGGTAGCAGAGGGTTGCGACAGCCAAATGCTGCGTGTCAACTCCGATTTATTAGTGCTATTGCTGCCACCATTGGGCACGAAAGTTACTCTTGGTTGACATTGGGACTTAAGCTGGCTGAATGCTGGGCGTCACACTTTACTGAGAGTGAAATGAAGCCACTGTCTCTCTTGATCAAGCCATTGGGCACCGGTATTTTACTATTCCTTTAAAACATAGTCCCAAAAGGGAGGAGGTCTGTCTTATTACTTCTGTTTGTTCATTTTTAACTGAGAACCATGTGGCTGTGCCATGTTATGGAATCACAGATATATTTTTTTTTTATATTCAATGTGTCCTGGCTTCCTTGCACCTTTCTTGGACTGTCTGCCCAATGAATGGCATACAGCAGACACCCAGTTCATGGAACTCCAAGTCAACTTTCACCGCACCTAGTAGTGCATGCATTTCTGGAGGTGGACTGGAAATGCTTTTAATGTTACAATGCGCCAAGATTCTGCTGGTTTTGTTCACAAAGCAGATGGCACTGTGGGTCACTGTGTGCAGGAAAGCCACCGACACTGATTTGTATCTCCATGCCTCCAGTACTGGTCCACAGGATGCATGACGCGAGGTTCCATAAACTGGTCGAGGTTCCATAAACTGGTCAATATAATATGAACAAACAGAAGGGTAAGACAGACAGTCTTTTTGGGGCTGTGTTCTAAAGGAGGCTATTGAAATATGTGTGGGCAACAGATTCTCTCTCAGTAAAGCATGTGATCCAGAGCTCAGCCAAATGAAGGCACACTGGCCGAAAGTGACTTCTGCGCATGACTGGTGTGGCAGAAGCACTGAGGGACAGGAGTTTGCATCCAGTATTCGGTGGTCACATCCCCCAGCCTCGCCATCTGACGCAGGATGCAACCGGACAGAGAGGGAAGGTGTCGAGAGTAATAAAAGTATAAAGGAGGCACGGTGTAGTGGAGATGCTCGTTCTACATGTGTCACCTGAAGATGGCGGCCAGGTGTGCTTTCAAATATCATATTATGTACATATAACTAAAAACAAAGATGATGTGACTTACCGAACGAAAGTGGTGGCAGGTCGATAGACACACAAACTAACACAAACATACACACATCCACACATATACAGACACAAGCAGACATATTTGTGTCTGTATATGTGTGGATGGATATGTGTGTGTGTGCGCGCGCGCGCGAGTGTATACCCCACCTTTTTTCCCCCAAGGTAAGTCTTTCCACTCCCGGGATTGGAATGACTCCTTACCCTCTCCCTTAAAATCCACATCCTTTCGTCTTTCCCTCTTTCCTGATGAGGCAAAAGTTTGTTGCGAAAGCTTGAATTTTGTGTGTATGTTTGTGTTAGTTTGTGTGTCTATCGAACTGCCACCGCTTTCGTTCGGTAAGTCACATCATCTTTGTTTTTAGATATATTTTTCCCACGTGGAATGTTTCCCTCTATTATATTCGTATTATGTACATAACTGCACCTGGCTGGGGACCTGAGTGCAATACAAACAGCTGATTCCCTGCAAAAGCTTAAGATCATGCAATTGAGAAATGCTTGATAGAGAGACATCAAAATAAATAATAGGACCGGATGAAAAATTGGAGGGGAAGGTATGATTATGACAGTAACGAAAATGAAATGTACATGACTAGGACATGGATGCCAGGTGAAGTGATGGCAGAAGGGAAAAATAAGTTCTTTGATGGGTTCCTAGGAAGAACAAAAGACTGCTGTGATAACGTATTGGAAATCATGCAGGAGCAACACTGATACTCTAAGTCAAAGACTGTAATGCAAGGAGAAGTCCACAGCATGTGCTTAACCTACTCTGAATGTTAGAGATGATGATATGATCCCCACCAATTTTAAAATGTATCAAACATCGGAACCAATTATCACATAGTTTCTTACCTATTCAAAATTTTCAAATTCTATTACGCAAAAGTCGGTCCTTTGTAGAGCGTTTCATACATTACGAATGAAAAAACACATGTCACTGGTGTAATACTCTACAATATTTATTATTCAGGAAACCAGTTTTTGGTTATTGCACTATCAACAAGTACTTCACAATGGCATAACAGCTGAATAATTTTGTAAAATAATAAATACTGTAAAATATTACACCAGTTTCATGTGTTTCATAATTCTACTATATACTTTCTGAAACTTTTTTCGGTATGTCTCCTCCTGCCTTGTACTACACTCCTGGAAATGGAAAAAAGAACACATTGACACCGGTGTGTCAGACCCACCATACTTGCTCCGGACACTGCGAGAGGGCTGTACAAGCAATGATCACACGCACGGCACAGCGGACACACCAGGAACCGCGGTGTTGGCCGTCGAATGGCGCTAGCTGCGCAGCATTTGTGCACCGCCGCCGTCAGTGTCAGCCAGTTTGCCGTGGCATACGGAGCTCCATCGCAGTCTTTAACACTGGTAGCATGCCGCGACAGCGTGGACGTGAACCGTATGTGCAGTTGACGGACTTTGAGCGAGGGCGTATAGTGGGCATGCGGGAGGCCGGGTGGACGTACCGCCGAATTGCTCAACACGTGGGGCGTGAGGTCTCCACAGTACATCGATGTTGTCGCCAGTGGTCGGCGGAAGGTGCGCGTGCCCGTCGACCTGGGACCGGACCGCAGCAACGCACGGATGCACGCCAAGACCGTAGGATCCTACGCAGTGCCGTAGGGGACCGCACCGCCACTTCCCAGCAAATTAGGGACACTGTTGCTCCTGGGGTATCGGCGAGGACCATTCGCAACCGTCTCCATGAAGCTGGGCTACGGTCCCGCACACCGTTAGGCCGTCTTCCGCTCACGCCCCAACATCGTGCAGCCCACCTCCAATGGTGTCGCGACAGGCGTGAATGGAGGGACGAATGTGGAGACGTGTCGCCTTCAGCGATGAGAGTCGCTTCTGCCTTGGTGCCAATGATGGTCGTATGCGTGTTTGGCGCCGTGCAGGTGAGCGCCACAATCAGGACTGCATACGACCGAGGCACACAGGGCCAACACCCGGCATCATGGTGTGGGGAGCGATCTCCTACACTGGCCGTACACCACTGGTGATCGTCGAGGGGACACTGAATAGTGCACGGTACATCCAAACCGTCATCGAACCCATCGTTCTACCATTCCTAGACCGGCAAGGGAACTTGCTGTTCCAACAGGACAGTGCACGTCCGCATGTATCCCGTGCCACCCAACGTGCTCTAGAAGGTGTAAGTCAACTACCCTGGCCAGCAAGATCTCCGGATCTGTCCCCCATTGAGCAAGTTTGGGACTGGATGAAGCGTCGTCTCACACGGTCTGCACGTCCTGCACGAACGCTGGTCCAACTGAGGCGCCAGGTGGAAATGGCATGGCAAGCTGTTCCACAGGACTACATCCAGGATCTCTACGATCGTCTCCATGGGAGAATAGCAGCCTGCATTGCTGCGAAAGGTGGATATACACTGTACTAGTGCCGACATTGTGCATGCTCTGTTGCCTGTGTCTATGTGCCTGTGGTTCTGTCAGTGTGATCATGTGATGTATCTGACCCCAGGAATGTGTCAATAAAGTTTCCCCTTCCTGGGACAATGAATTCACGGTGTTCTTATTTCAATTTCCAGGAGTGTATTTATTACACTGATTGCCGCCACTTTGTGTAACTCATCTGTAGTTTTTCTTGTCTCTTGTTGTTCACTCACACTTTCTTTAGTCTTCCTTTAATCATTTATGTTTGTGACATTGCAGTCACATATTGCTATATTTGAGGAAGGCACAAGGCTTGCTAGCGCTGGAGAAAGGTTTCAGTTTGTCCTGATGGGAAGTGGGAGTATGAACTGGTCTGGTTTAACCTCAGGAGATCCCTCACAAATGCACGGTGGAAGGAGGCAGTTGCTGACAAGCCCCCAGAGAACAGCAATGCATTATGAATTCACTTTTCTGTACACAGATCACAGAATAAGACAAAACAGTGCTGCTAGCAGAGCGTGAGAAAGCTTGTTGCCTTTCCTCCGAAATCTGGTTATGCAACCATGTGTATCTTGTCCAGCACTGTGTTTTGGTGTGAAGGGCTTGATCGAGTGGAACTTGGGTAGGAATCATTACCAACCTTCTACATATTAAAATGCTTTCAGTGAGCCAAGAATGAGAAACTTGTACTGGGTTCCCCTGTATTCCGGAAAAGAAAGCAAAATTCTCGCTGGTCACTGTGGCAGTGGCTGGAGGTCTGCCCCTCAAGATTGAATTTTTTATAAAGTCGAGAGCTGCATGGAGAGCAGACTCTGCTTCAGGACTTGCCATGGGGAAGCCGTCTGGGCCTCTTGTGATGGCAACAGCTTTTCTCTTACCATCTCTACCATTTGTATTCGGTGATGACTTGTGTGTTGTGGTGCACATTTGCTGAGTTATAAGTAAGTTTTGCATTTTGCAGTTAGCAGTGTCCATTATTTGAGCAGCTTACAATTTGCAGGATTTGCTGTGCAGCTTTGATTGCTTGATTAATCATCTTATTTTGTGAGTCTTGCACTCAGTTACTTTGCATCTGCGTGTTGTGCAGATTACAAAAGCCTGTAATGCTTAAAAAGCATGTTCCTCATTAGGTATGAGGTACCCTCCCAATCCTGACCAGATGACCCTTGACTAAAAAAAAAAGTCAGTTATTTGCACATCTAATTTGTTGTCCCACTGTGCTGGTACCTCCACTGCAATACAGGTACCCACACTTCAGAGATTATTTTTAATTTGTTTACTTAATTTACAATAAGCATTGCACTCACTTGTATAGCATTTTGACTTTGAAGTCTTAACTGTGTTAGGCAGACAGCACACGCAACTGATGAACCCCAACACGACTTCAACATAACGTCTCCTGGTAACACTGATGAGCAACCACAACAAGAAACGAATTTCACTTTTTATCAATATTTTACAGGAACTTTTTTCCGGCAATCCCTGTGTGACATAGGTGACACTCATCACTTCTGTTCTGCAACAGTTAGTAGTGTAATCTTGTAATTCCTTTCAAATAAAATGATTCACAGCAGCGAGCAGTGGGTTTGAGCCTGACCATCTAGCTGCTCAGCTACACCGGGGCTGTCTACTGGCCCATGTGGGCCTACATTGTTACTGTCCAGGGTGCCCAAATGTGGGCGCACGCTTTTGTCTTCAGCCATACCGGAAGCCAGAGTTTAGCTCTGCCTGATCTGGTGTGTTGTATGCTATGGGAGCAGCCAAGCATCCAGGGCTGCCTTCTGTTGTCAATGATGCGCCACCAGCTACAATGACACCAGAATGTGTCTCCTTCCTGGTGGACAACTGTTGACACCGGCATGCTCCAGTGGCAATGGCCAACTACATCTCAGAGGCCACAGACTTCCTCTCCAGCTATGAATCTGCCTCTGTAACTGTCATAAACAAAACATTTTCTTAACCAGGTAGGTTTTACTGACGGTCTGCTGCTCGACTCCAGGCACCATCACCACTGCAGCCCACATCCTGGTGGGCTAATTTACTTCATTCTGACAACAAGCAGCCTAATTTACCCACCACCATAGGGGCATGTCTCAAGCCCTATATTTTGGTGTTACAAATGGTTGCTGCTGCCTCTCTGTTGGCATTGATAACTCGCTGCATCAACATGCAGTAGATTTTTTTGCCAGATGTTTAGTTGTATATATCCATTCAGGGAGCGGAAAGTGAACTAAGGTGCTGTTCTGAAAATTGCAAGAAATGTGTATGCTCCATTTGGAACAGGCAATGTATCATGTTGTAGGCAAGAAGTATGGCTTTTTGTTGTGAAGCATGTGAAGAGTAAGCATGACCATCCATGCAGCCAAAATGATTATGTTACAGTATGAAGTTTCATGTTAGTAGTATATTTAAGGGTCCTCTTCATTGTTGTATTTTGTCCACAAGTCATTTGTTGTTTTTTGTGTAATTGATACGAGTCAACCATGTCTGAATTGGGAAAGCGGGGCTACCTCTGATGATATGTGAATTTTAGCAGCTCACATATTTCGAGTGGGAGCAGACCATGCAGATATACGAGTTGGAATCCAAAATTTTTTGGGGCTGGTCCTGCCATCTGGAAAGCAGGAGTAGTAGATCTTTGTACCACTAGGTGGCGAGTGCTGCATATCTGATGAGTCAGTGTGCGGAGTGGCATTCAGCTGGGAGGACATGTTGCGTGTCCACAGCGATTTCTGCAATACTCTGTGTTTGGTGTGTGGTGATTTTACGATTGATCCACGAACAGAACAGTGCGTGTGTATCAAATTCTGTGCGAATCTCGGGAAAAGTGCTCCGGAGACCCTTTCAATGATTCAACAAGTGTTTGGGGGACAGAGCATGAGCCGTACGCGTGTGTTTGAGTGGCATGCTCAGTTCAGGGCTGGCCGTACAGACGCTGAAGATGATGCTCACACTGGAAGGCCCGGTGCCAAACTTCAACAACTGGTTTGTGCAGATCGACATCGAACCATTCAAGACCTTGCAGATGAAGTGGGTATTGATTATGGGACATGTCAACGAATGTTGACTGATGAATTGGGCATGCATTGTATCACCACAAAATTTGTGCCAAGGATCTTTATTGCCGATCAGAAGGCACAGTGTGTTGAAGTGTGCATAGACCTTCATCAGACCGCATCTGATGATCCAACCTTCTTGTCATAGGTTATCACCAGCGACGAGAGCTGGATTTAGGGTTATGACCCAGAGACAAAGCAACAATCATCCCAGTGGAAGAGCCCGGGCTCTCCAAGACCCAAAAGAGAGAGACAGGTGGAGAGCAAAGTGAAAAGTATGATCATCATTTTCTTTGATAACAAGGGAATTGTACACAAAGAATTCATCCCACCCGACCAAACAGTGAATACCATGTAGAACTGCAACTTTTTGAGACGGCTCCTTGAAAACGTGCGGCGACGATGTGCCGAACTTTGACGTCAAGGGAACTGGCTGCTGCATCATGACAACATGCCCTGTCACATGTCCTTGCTCACCAGGACCTTTCTTTTGTGTGTGTGTGGGGGGGGGGGGGGGGGGAGGGGGGGGAGGGGGGGGGAGGGAGTGATGGCGGTTGTACCCCACCCACCGTACACACCAGATTTGGCACCTTGTGACTTCGTGCTAGTCCCAAAACTGAAACTCAAGTTGAAAGGCCGTCGGTTTTTTGACACTCTAGAGAGAATTCAAGAAGCATCGCTGGTGCTGATAAACACCCTCAAAGAACAGGACTTGCAGAAAACGTTTGACCAGTGGCACATATGCTGGGACCAGTATATACACGCGAAGCCACTGTTTGGCAGCGTGCACAAGGGAGTCATCATCTTCAAACCTTGTTCCATGAAGAGGGTCTTTTCAGTTTCCCAAATAGATGATAGTCACATGGAGCCAGGTCAGCACTGTAAAGCGGGTGTTTCAGTGTTGTCCATCTGAGTTTTGTGATCGTTTCCATGGCGTTTTGACTGACATGTGGCCGTGCATTATCGTGCAACAGCAAAACATTCTGCTTTTGCCTATGTGGTCGAACACGACACAGTCAAGCTTGAAGTTTCTTCAGTGTCATCACATATGCATCAGAATTTATGGTGGTTCTACTTGGCATGATGTCCACGAGCAAGAGTCCTTCGGAATTGAAAAACACCGTGGCCATAACTAACGTGTGGTTTTGAATTTTTTTTTCTTGGGTGAATTTGCATGATGCCACTCCATTGATTGCCCATTCGTCTCTGGTGAAAATGATGGAGCCATGTTTCATCACCTGTCACCATTCTTCCAAGAAATTCATCTCCACCATTCTCGTACTGTTACAAAAGTTCACTGCATACCGTTTTTCTTGTTTCTTTGTGAGCCGCTGTCAACATCCTGGGAACCCAGCTGGCACAAACCTTTTTTAATGCCAACACTTTCAGTATTCTGCATACACTTCCTTCCCCTATCCCAATGTAACATGACAATTCGTTCACTGTGATGCATCTGTCAGCAATCACCAATTCGTTAACTCTCTGCAGTACATGATCTGCGCGGACAATCCTCAATATTGCCGTGCCCGCTTTCATCACGTAACCTGCTTGCCCACTGACTAACTGTACTGTGATCAACAGTAGCATCTCCACACACCTTTTTCAACATCTTGCAGATGTTTCCCACAGTCTCGTTTTCACAGCACAGGAATTCTATGACAGCACGTTACTTCAAACGAACGTGAAGTGTAGCAGCCATCTTTAAGACATGCTGTGATGGCACCACTCAAGGGAACTGATTGAACTAAGTTTGAAAACAAGTGGGAAGGATGTATCTACACACTGTAAAACTTTCACACATGGAGAATGAAAACTGTATTTTTACAAAAATAGTGTGCATTTCTTTTGGAGTGACCCTCGTACTTAGAGGGTGATGGTGACCATTAGTCCAAAGGTAAGGTTTTCAACAAGTGGCAGCACCAGTCCCAAAAATTTTGGATAGCACCTCATAGCAGAGCAAATACGGGTTGAAGAGGAAAACAATGTGGCTTTGCATAGTTCATATGCAGTGAAGAGGCAGTAATAATTTGATGACAGGAGGGTTAAAAAATGACCAACATGTTTCTCTGGCAAATATTAGATTTTTGGAAAGGCTTTCTTCTGGTACATTACAATGCATTATAAAATATACTTTTTCTTATCCTTGTTGGTCATGTTTTATTCCCCCAAGGTGACTGCTTTCCTGGCATCCTGGCTGCACTTTCTGGATTTCCATACCTCAATCTCTACAGGATTTCCATTGTAAGTATCCGATACTGACAACAATACCTCCTTATTAGACTTTTTCATAAGCCATCACTCACTGAGCAGTTATTTTGAAAGGCATCTCAGATTGTAGGGCTATTAGTGCACTGAACTTGAGATCCTTTGCTTCCCAACCTTCATTTAGTATCTTGGCAGTGTCATGTTGATCCAGCCCTTTATAGTATTCAGTCAGTGGGAGAATATCTTACTTTTTCCAGTAGTCTTTACCCACTGTACCAAACACATTGTCATGAATATAGCTGTGGCCACGAAAAGGGAAATAATGTACCAGCTTATTACATTTTCTGCTTTATTCCATGAAGGCCATTAATGTGAACATAATTACTGTACTTTTTATTTTGATGGGTACAGGAGTCACAAAATAAATGAATATTCACTTGGATGATTTTCTGGTTGGGAAGCCTCAATGTCTCTGAGAAAATCCAACAGAGCAGAGGCTGCTTGGTTGCACCTTTTTGGTCCTTCTGTTTTAAGCTAAGGATAAAAAGCAATCATTTCCTTTGCCTATGCTCAGGAATAAATCATACCACGTCAACTGTATAGACAAACCTCTGTTGAACAGGCTACTTTAACCATGGAGAACTCTGTATTGGCTGATTTTGTTGTACAGTATATAAAACATACCTTATGCACATTTGGATTTTCATATTTCATTATTTCACAGAACACTTTTGCATGAAGTTTGTGCAACATGTGTTTGGAGAAAAAGAATTAATTACTAACAAACATTGTTCCTTTTGCTTGGGTGCTCCTGATATTGCCTGAAATGTTTCAGCACATATAGGAACTGCCTGGCCATTCTTTCCGCTTATTCTGGACTGTATCAAAAAAGTATTATCCTTTCTTGTTTCTTTCTTGATGTTCCTACTTCCTGAAAAAGCTAGCTCGAACTGAGTTAAAACCAGGAGTTAATGTTACTGTGCAGAACACTTACTTACTTCTATTGTTGGTTCTGGCAGCAAGTGCTTGCCTACAGTTTATGTTCTCTTTTTGCAGAAAGCTCTCCCAAATTATCATTGTCCTACATTGTTATTCTCCCACAAGGTCTGTCAGAAGCAAAGCACAGATTGCATTTATTGACTTTTGCTTTAACTGGCAAACAACAAACACAGTTTTGCAAAAGCTAATAGCTTTTGACACCCTGTAATAGATGCAAATATCCACTTTTGACAAAACCGTTTCAAAAGGTCACACATGGTGGCAAGCTTGATTTGTAACAAAAGAAATCTCAGTTTTGAACAATGGAGCATCCACTGACTTTTGCTTATATGTGATGTGTCACAAAGAGTTGTGAAATGCCCGATCCTTCCAGAATTTGCAGGATGGACTAGTGCAATATTATAGAAGAAAGAACACTTTTAGATATTATCAAGAACAACTTAGTGTGACAACTCAGATACAACAAGAACCTGTGGAGAGCTTCATAGATCGCATAAGGCAGATAAACATTAATACATATGAACTGACAAAAGATAACACCACCAGTAAGGCAGTTCTGCTGGAGGCAGAGCAAAGAGCTCCCTCAAACATCAAACAAGGCTGCAATGGCTGTAGCAGCATTAGCAGAGATTGATGAAGTGACAAAGTATAGTGAGAGGAAAGTGGCTGTTAATACGGAGACAGTGTGTGATAGATGTGGTCAGCTAGGTTACATCCAACACTACTGTAAGAAGTTGCAATTTACAGAATTGCAGACAGGTTGGATACTCTGAACATTTTGCCAATTCTGAGATACTCTAACACAAGGGTGAGGGTTGCAGGATAGATTTCACACCCAAGCTTTAAATGAAGGAGGTAACACTGCAGCCACTGCGTGAAGTTACCAGTGAATGTTAGCACGAGGCATTCCTGTGTGGAAGCAGTGGTGGACTGTTGTCTAACCGGCTTTGTAGGCAGAAGAGTGTGCAAATTTTTGCTGGATATGTGATCACATGTATCCACAGTCAGTCAGGGTGTACTTAAGGTAAAGAATTTGAACCCACCTCAGTGCATGTTGTATGGTGAGGGTATTATTTGTTCGCTCAGTGCAGCAGCAATAGGATTCTGAGTGTGGGAGGAGGGCAGGGGGAGGGGGGGGGGGGGCGAGGAAGACTTCTGGGCTACTGTGGAAATTCTCCCTAGCATACACTTAAGCAACAACATCATACTTTAGCTAGATTTTCTGACTGGACATTATGTCAAAGTTGACCTACAACAGTGTACAATGGAGCTGATTGGGTGTTGTTCCATCTTGGTTCTACTGCTGCAAGAAATGAGCAAATGCACAGCATACACCAGGCACAGAGGAGGTCGGCTAAACTGTGTTATTAGGCTAGACTCGTGGGATATAATACTGAGAAGTAAAGAAAAGATAGTCTAGTTGGATGTAGGAGAGGACACGGCAGTTAATGTTCTGTGTGTAGTAGAGCCCTTGACGGAAAATGAAAAACTGGTAAGGCACAGTTTATTATTTGCTGAAGTTATCCTACATACAAGATGTTGATGGCAGTTGGGTAGAGCCCATCAGCATGGACAATTTCAGTTCACTAAAAGTGGAGCTATCATGAGGTGCACTGATAGCTAACATGGAGGCTTTGGAAAAGGAAGTGTTAGATACAGACTTCAGCAAAAAATATTTGAAGCTGAGACAGCTGTTATCTTACCTGCACTGCAGGAAAATATATCGCACTTGGAAGAACATGACAGGAAGAAGATGGAAAGATTATTAGAAGAATATGTGGATTGTTTAACCTTCCTGGGCCATTGCCAGTTACACTGCTACTGCAACATAGGATTCCCACTAGGAATGAACCACCAGAGTATAGAAAACCATACCGAATTCCACAACATTTACAACCAGTGGCAGAGGAATTTATTGACCAACAGCTCCAGGATGGGATTATAGAAGAGAGCGCCAGTCCATAGCAACAACAGTAATTGTACCTAAAAAGGGCCCAGACAGGAGTAAGGCTTACATATTTTGTTGTAATTACAGGTATTTATATCAGTAGACAACTGAAGACACGTATCCCACACCTTAATTCAGGGAAACACTAGATAACCTTGGGTAGTGCCATTACTTTACAACCATAATGTTGCACAGGGGTACCATATCAGACAGAGATAGCCCCAAAGGATCGACCCAAGATAGCACTTATGATCCCTAGTAACAGCGAATGCCATTCAGATTGAAGAATGTGCCGGCAACATTCCAGTGCCTGCTGTACAGAGTACTACGTGGTCTGAAACTGAAACAGTGCTCTGTGTTCCTGAAAGATATATTGTTTTCTAAGGACATCGAGGAACATGTGGTACAATGACATTACGTCTTTAGTCAGTTATGAATAACATCTAGTTAAGTAAAGTGGTATTTTGTGCTAAAAGAAGTTTGCTACATGGGCCATATAATCGTCTGGGATGGAGTGTGAACCAACCCACAGCTTGTGCAAACTGTTGGAATTCCAAACACCTACAGCAGTAAAAGAGTTACAGTCCTACCTAGACTTAACTAATTATTACAGAAAATTTATGCCAAACTAGCAAGATTCCTGACACATTTGCTGAAGAAGCAGGTGAAGTTTCTACAGACTCTGAAGTGCCAAGAAGCCCCAGTATGATTCAAAGATTTGCTGACCCCTGGACCCATTCTCACATTCCTGGATTATGAGAAAGAATTTATATTACAATGTGATTCGAGCAACCATGCCTTGGGGTGCATCCTTAGTCAGGAAATTGACAGGGCAGAGCTCCTGATACCCATTGCTTCTCAACAGCTAAATAAGACTGAGAAAAACTACCCAATTACTGAAAAAGAGATGCAGTTACTTATTTCCATATGGTTGGCATCTTAAAGTTACAACAGATCACGCAGCACTGAAACTGCTTTTGGGCCTTAAGGATCCATCTATATGCTTGCCACAGTGGTTTTTATAATTGAGCAAGTTTGATTTTGAGGTCATAGATCGTCCGGGGAAGAACCAGAGTAATGCAGATGGGTTGTGTCGCAAGATATGCGTCGTAGATCATATTATTATAGCCATGGACAAGTGGCAAAAGACTCAGGCTGCTGACTGGAAATGTCAACAATCTGTGAAGCAATCTCAGTTCAAGGCTAACGATGAAGTATTATACAAACAAACAAGGGTGTATAACCATACAAACATGTTTACAAAATGAAATGTTAAGGCAAGCCCATGACCCTATCTTAGCAGAGTATGGAGACTGATAAGCTACAGAATGAAGCGTTGCAGAGAATTTTTTGGAGAAAAACCCAGAAACAAGATGTGTTACAGTACATCAAAAACAGTACAGCATGGATGCAGAGAGCTGAATTTAGTCAACAACAGACGCCATTGTAAAGGCTGACACATACCGGCAGGAAATTTATGTGCGCAGACTATAATCGATCACTCTTCACGGTTAGTGTGTTTTAACGTCCCGTCGACAACGAGGTCATTAGAGACGGAGCGCAAGCTCAGATTAGGGAAGGATGGGGAAGGAAATCGGCCTTTCAAAGGAACCATCCCGGCTTTTGCCTGAAACGATTTAGGGAAATCACGGAAAACCTAAATCAGGATGGCTGGAGACGGGATTGAACCGTCGTCCTCCCGAGTGCGAGTCCAGTGTGCTAACCACTGCGCCACCTCGCTCGGTCTCACTTTTCATGATTTCTGTCCATGATTGTGGTAATGAACCAATAACGGGAAATAATTGTTCATGCAATGGTTAACCACTGGACTTTAAATTCTGAGATTCCAGAGATGATCATAACAGATTGGGGCACTAAATTTATGCCCAATCTGATGAAGCAGTTGTGTTGGCTTTTACAAAAAAAGAAGCTGCAGATTAGCGCACTACATCAGCAAGCCGGTGGGAGAATAGAGAGGGTACATTATGTAAATAGTTACCATAGTGACTGGGCTGCTCTACTACTGTATGTGGTAGCAACCTATAATTCGAAGGTACACGACAGAGTGGGGTTATCATCACACAAGATTTTTTTTTTTTTGGGCAAAAGATGTCATTCCCTTTTGAGTAGTGTAAAATGAGCCCTGGAAAAGATTTATACTCATGTGGAGTGGAAATTTTCTACGAGAGTGAAGGGTACATGGCACCAGTTTTACAAGATGAATTCAAAGGCTTTGGAGTGAAAAGAGGGTGCACCGAAAAGAAAACCCAAGCTACCCAAGTATAACATCAGACAGTGGGTTTTACTGACTAATGCCCATGTATCAAAAGGGAAGACTAAGAAGTTTGTTGTATGATACCATAGGCCTTACCAAGTAACTGAAATGAACTCTGTTAATGTGAAGCTGCAGCTACCGAGTAGCACATGGTTGTATAAGTTTGGAGAGTCCACTGAAATGCTATTTTGTTTACTGCCAGCTCCTTCTGTGTAAACAAGTATCATATTAAGCATCAGCAAAAGCTTATCACAATTGGAAGAACCACTTTGGTTACATTCATCATCTTAATGGTTGCTTATTTTTGCCTTAAGTGTAGGGTAGCCCAAAGCCGACCCTTACCACTCTTTGGCCCGCAAGCCTGTACTGGGAACATCAACATAAGCAAAGAAATGACTCAAGTATCATTGAACTGAAGTGGGACGATGCAGAGAGACGAAACACAGAGTGTCTGAGTCCGAGAAGGTGAAACAGCGAAAACAGCATAAATATAAATAATGGAACAAAGAGTACATACATACAGTAGCTAACTTGGAACTTTTACTCCGAACTAGTGTCCTGCAAAATATGAACAGTAGAAACAGCTCCTTCATGCAGCCACACTTTAGCTACACAAACATTCAGTGGGCTAGATTACTCCAGGAAGATGAGTGTAGTGACGTAGTCACAAGTGGGGTCTGCTGCCGGAATCAAGTCACTTGCAGACACCCCTGAGTTCAGCACTTGTGCCATGCGGAGGCTCTGCAATCACAAACTGGGCACTGGGGTAATGACTGGCATTTTGAGATATTTTGATGGTCCACATATGTTACCCCAGCTGCAACAAGTGCTACTAGGGTGTGTATGAAAGCTGCCTGTCTGGACTAGTTGAGAATGTTGATACAGCTGAATTTCGAATGTGTGTCTGCTGTGTGTTTGCTTCTGCCAACATCCATCCATCATCTCGTCAGGACCTCCTGTAGTGTCCAGTTGCATTCTGGATGGGTTAGGTGCTGAGCAAATGTCATCTTATCTCCAGCCACAGGGGGCAGCCAGTGCCTGCTGAATCACTGGTCCCAGGTCCAACACTCAGCCACTGCCTTCCATCACTGAGGTCGCATGATGTACTGAATAAAATGACGAAACTGGTGCCGCTCTGCCTGCTTGCCCAATCTGGGTTGGCGACCCCACTGCAGCCTCTCTTCTGTGGACACTGTATCTACGCCTGTCCAACCTAGAAGTCAGTAAATTATTTGTCAACACTACCTGCCTATATCTTCTGTACCAACCCACTGCCTCCACCAGAGGGTCGCTCACCAACATCAATGTAACACACTGCAGTGTGAAGCAATTTATTATGAGTTACAGCATACAGAAGTTTTCTCACTCAATATGTCATTGAAGTTTTTTGAAGGTAGAAGAACTGCAACTATAAATAATTCGTATCTGATATGTAATTATGTGCTGTCAATTATAGCCTTCATTTTCTGTCTCATAACCCATGACTTTGAATTAAATGTGGACTAAATTAACTAACTAAATATATCTTCTAACAATGGCTGACTGATAGGAAGAATATTCGAGAAATGGAGTTGGAGAGAAAAGGAATAGTAATGTAACACCACTGCTACTATAGAGTGGGGATGTTACAACAGCCTATCTTAATGTAATAAAGATAATAATAGCCAATTAATTATAGTAGACAGTTGGTTACTTACACATGAATGAATGTAATTACTGTATAATGCACTGACAAAGTACAAAACCAAATACAATTTTTGACAGGAGTTGTTTAATGAGCCAAGAGCATAAAAATAAACCATCACAATCAATTTCTGATAAGGTGTATCACCATTTTGAACAACTATATAAGCCCTTTGAAACCACTACATGTTGTTGAAACAATAAATTGACTCATAGCTCATCACCTTCAGTGAGTGCTTTGCAACTTTTACAAAAGTCAACAATTTTAAACACAATGCATGTGGACCAGTTAAAGGGATCCAAAATTCATAAAATATCATCAAAAAATATAGATTTCACAAAGTGTGGTGTGTTACGCAGTTGCTGGGTAACAGTACTACACACATGCTCACAAGAATCATAAATTGAAACCTTGAGAAGTCTTCAATCCTTTGGATACTATATAAGGAACTCTTTCGTTATCGTAATGAATGATTTTTCCCTCATTATTCCATGAATAATTTAATGTAATGGTTAGAGAAAGGTCAAACATAAATATCTCGGTAACCAATCTTTGCTTCAGTCCTTTAAGTGGCATTAAATGTATAGTAATGTGTTGCCTTCTCTTTTCCTTCCAAATCAGTGCACATGAAGGAGCAGTACACAAATATGAGGCGCACTGGTTACTGGTATTGAAGGTCTGGTTCACACATACTCCATCTTACTGTCAATGCTCTATTCTGTGGTACACACACTACTTACGTCTTGTCAATCAGACAGAGCCGTACTGCTAATATTTTGCATGTAACCACTAATTTGCTTTATTTATGTAAAAGGGGTACCATGTGCCTAAACCACAGAAACTCCCACAATAAATCTTTTCTATCTGAGACTTGTTGCTATATTCAGTATGAATGTATTCTAACATTGTTTAGCAGCTAAATGTACCTTCAGGAGGTGAAATTCCAATCCTGCCAACAGACAAATTTAAAAGTGAAAACACCATCCCAGTTTTCAGGACTATCAGTTCCTTCCTTGGGGAACAAAGAGGGTTAGTTAGGGAAAGGTTAAGAAGAAGAGCCCCATGATGGCAGGGACCAATTTGCTGTGAAGAGGGGGTACAGCTAATCAGCAGTTTATGGTCGGTGGTGCTGTCATTCCTATGGACTCTCTCAAGACCTCGAAGGTAGCATTCTCAACAGACCAATTACGAATCATAGCACTGTTCTCATACTAATGAATAGTAAGCTTGGCGCTGGAGGGAACAACAGATGGAATAAGCTGTAGGGGCACAAAGAGATTAGGGGGTGTCAGTGAAACCATCTCCACACTATAAGCAGCAATACACCAACATCACTAACTTTTGTGTTGGTACCCTAAGAATTAAGTGGTAGTAAAATGTTTCTTATGTGTATCATAAGTTAGTATCTGTACAACCATTTTATGACACTATTAAATTAATTATAAGGTCAATATGTAAAATAAAGTAATGGCAACCACTAGCTTTTGAGCAGTAGCTGCTTTTCTATCAATAGTGCACACATACAACCATACGGACACCTAAATGCACACTCCTGTGGCTACAGTACATCTCATCTTGCTATGGCCACGAGAAAGTGTGTTTGGTTGTCTGCATGGGTGCATATGTAAATGTGTGTGCTGTTGCTAGAAAAAGGGTTACTGCTGCAAAGCTAGTGTAAATGCTGTTTTCTGTTGTGTTTTTGCACTGCATGCATCAATCTGCTACAGGTGAGTGATTGCCTTTCCCTTATTTTACATACTGCTCCGTCCAGGAATTTCCATTATTGCTACTCATTGTAAGATCAAGTTTTTGTTTTTTGCTTCATGATTTAGGTAGGACCTTGAGACAAAATACCACTTGCCACACAACCCACTGTGCTATGGAGCACAAACATGCCTATATCAGGACAGCTGCCCCCCCCCCCCCCCACCACCCAAAGAGAGAGAGAGAGATAGAGAGAGAGAGAGAGAGAGAGAGAGAGAGAAATTATAATCTTTGCAAACCCAAGTTGCATCCTTCTCTGCCAAACACACACATATTAGTCTAGTATCAGTTTGATGAAAGCCAGACCATACAATGAATACTGACTAGTGGCAAGTGTAACATGTGCTACTTGTGATAACAGTTCAAAATTATGAGATGATATCCAAAAGTAATTATGTTAATTAAAATTACAATGTCTTACAGACACCATATTCTCATGTCATCACCTTCAAAGTAAATACTAGGATCCCGACATTTCTGCCATTTTTTAAATACATCTTGGATATCTGTCTTTGTTAGGGTATTTCTACAACTACATCCGTACTCTGCAAACCACTGTGAAGTGCATGGCAGAGTGTACATCCCATTGTCAGTTACCAGGGCTTTTACCCATACCATTCACATATGGAGTGTGGAAGAATGAATGTTTAAATGCCTCTATAAATGCTGTAATTAGTCTGATCTAGTCCTCACAATTCCTACAATTCCAATGGGAGCAGTATGTAGGGGGTTGTTTTATATTCCTAGAGTTATCATTCACAGCTGGTTCTTGAAACATTGTAAGTAGCATTCTTGGGATAGTTTACATGTATCTTCAAGAGACTGCCAGTTTAGTTCCTTCAACATCTCTGTGACACTCTTCCACATATTAAGCAAACCTGTGACTATTTGTGTTGCTCTTTTCTACATATGTTCAATAACCCCTATCAGTCCTATCTGGAATGGATCCTAAATACTTGAGCAACATTCTACGATGGGTCACACAAGTAATGTGTAGTAGTAGTAGTAGTAGTAGTAGTAGTAGGTATTCCGTCTTACAGCAGGTCTTGTCATGGGTTAAGCCAGTCTTTTCATTTCTGAATACTTGTCTCTTTGGATACTGTTCAGCACTTAATATCTTCTTTTTTCTCTTCCCCTTTTTCCCTCCACCGTTCCTTCTACTCCTTCCCTCAATAAACAGTCCTTTCTCAAACAATGTCCAATCCAGTTCCATTTTCTCTTTCTAATGACTTTCAGCATGTTTCTTTCTTCTCCAACTCTTCTTAACACTTCTTCATTCCTTACTCTGTCACCTCATTTCACTTTTTCCATTCTTCTCCATATCCACATCTCTAGTGCCTCCAATCTTCTTTCATCTTCCTTCCTCAATGTCCAGGTCTCCATACCATACAGTGCAACACTCCAGATGTAACACTTGGCAAGTCTTTTCTTCAGATCTTTGTTTAGTGATCCACAAAGTAATTTCGGTTTCCTCTTGATTCCTTCTTTTGCCATTGCAATTCTTTTTCCTAATTTCTGTTGATCAATAAATATCATCCATTATTAGACTTCCCAAGTAATTGAAGTTATTCACTTCCTCTATTTTCTCTCCCCCTATTTTCCTACTGCATTTTCTACCCTTTCCTCCAATTACCATGCTTTTTGTTTTCTTCTTGTTAATCTTCATTCCATATTTTTCTAATTTTGTGTTTAGATCATATAACATTTGTTTCATCTCTCTTTCACTATTTGCTATCACAACCATGTTGTCCGCAAATCTTATACACTCTACTCTCAGACCCCCTATACAAACTCCTCTCCTTCCATCAAAACTTTCATTAATAATTTGCTCCAGATAGATATTGAACAGTGTTGGTGATAAACAACAACCTTGTCTTACACCTCTTCCCAGTTCAATTTCTTCACTCATCACACCTCCTATTCATACTCTTGCTCTCTGGTTCAAATATAAATTTCTAATTAGCTGTCTAATCCCTCCAGTCAACTCCATGTTTCCTTACAATTTCCATCAGTTTGTCCCATCTGACACAGTCAAAAGCCTTCTAAAGATCAATGAATGTGTAAATAATGTGTAAGCCTTCTCCTTTGTAGACTGGATTTCCTAGTATTCTACCAAGAAAGTGAAAGCTGCTACCTACTTTACACACGACTGAGCCTTTGTGATCCATTTTATGCCTCTTCAAAGTGTTACACCCACATATTTGTATATAAATTTACTGATTCCAGTGCTAACTCACAAATATTTTAGTCATTTTTCATTTTGTGAAGGGCATAATTTTACGTTTCTTAACATATAAAGCAAGTTGCCAGGGTCATTCCACATCAAATCATCCAGAAATTTTAGGAAATGACACCCATCGTCATGCAAATCCTTGAAATTATCGGTAGAGGGAGTTTACCTAGATATATTCATATTTCCAAAATGTAAATGTTGCAGGTCAATTACTTTTTCACTTATGATAAAAAGAAGTTGTATAGATTCAGGAATTCAGGCTTTCATAGACGAGCCCCTTTATAATTTACAAATGCAATAGTTCCTACAGTTTTTGCGGTGGAAGCTTGATTTTTTTTAATTAAAGAGGAAGATTTATATTTTTTTAGTCATGCTACTTGTAGTGAATATCCATTATCTACATCTCAGAAAAAAATTGTAAATAATTTCACTTAAACAAAATCCATGCATGGACATTATAATTTTTTAAGGTATTTCCCCCTCATAGATAGCACTGAAAAATTTACAATGTTACAGTAAACATTATAATGGACCATTCCCTTCCTTCTATTGACCTGATGATGATGTTTGTGATGTTTCTTTCTCTCATATTCTTTGTGAAGTTGACATCACAACAGCAACAGGCTACACTTGTTCTCGGAGCAGAATTCTCAAAGTTGGTGCAAGAAAAGTGGTTCTCATACTAAAAATTTTTATCTAAGCATCAAAGTGTCTCGTCACATGTGTAGTTCCAAATCAACTTGAATGCAGATCTTTATTATTTGTAGATAACTTTCTAATTTTTTTCAGTGTTTTCCAGAGGGGGAAACTGTCCAAAATATTTTTTTCTAATTTAACAATAAAATTGAATAAAATTAATTTACTAAAATTTAATTGGACAATTTTAACATGTTTTCAGAAACTACAAGTCTGAAAGGATATTCAGGGGAAAAACTGTCAGCATACCATTTTTTGTTTAAAAACTGCAGCCAATTTTCAAATTTTTACAGTTTGCTTTAAAGTAACACATTGCATCAAACTTTCTGCAATTGCTACCAACAGAATGTATATAAAGCAATAAAACTTGGCAAAAGTTCATGATATTAGATACAAAAACAGTACACAAAATCTCAGTTCACAACTAGATAATGGGTGTCATGGCCTGGACGACTTGACATGGAACGACCCGCCTGTTTTTGCACCACTTTAAAGTGTTGTCGAGATCTGACTGAATATTTGTGCAGTTTCTTTCAGACTACTACTTTATAGATAACTGCATCATCTATGAATAGACTGAGGTTAGTATTAATAGTGTCCACAAAGTCATTAACATATTTATAACATGAATAGGAAGTGAGTTACAACACTTCTATGGGGTACCCCTGAAGTACCTACCAAGAAATCCTCAATCCAGTCTCAAATTTCACTTGGTACCACACACAATTGTACTTTTGATAATAAACTACTATGCTGTCATAGTAGGAGGAGAGGCGATACTCCTACGTGGCGCGTCCCAGGTGGCGGATAGGGAAGTTCTCACCAGTTTACTGGCGGACTTGAGTGAAATAAAATAGCTCTTGCGGACCAAACACACCCTCTGTGGTTAACAACCGTAGTCGTAAATTGGAGCTTGCTCCAACTAAGGTTGACAACCTTCGAAAGTCAAAAATGGAAAGGTCTTTTAGGAAAAAAATTCCACTGTCCTGCTCAAAAAGGCAGGAAAAGGCTACATCGGATTCGGCGGGTAGTCAACTAGAAGACAGCAACGAATCGGAGCGTTTGCAACCATCCAAAAGCACACTAAAACACAAAAAGAAAATTAAACATGAACAAATAAATTATATAGCAACACACAACATAAACTCACTACTTCAGACCGGAAAACTCAAGGAGCTCACAGATGAACTAAATAAACAAAAAATTTTAATAACAGGGATCCAAGAAATGAGAAACACCACAGAGGACCCATTCGAATCACAAGGATACAGAATTTATAATGGGATACCAGGACCGAGGGCAATGAAACAATGTCCTCGGTTTGGAACAGGGTTTTTAGTAAACATAAAAATAATAGATTCAGTAACGGATTTCCAAGCAGTACACCAAGAATTGCGACTCTAAGCTTTAAAACAATGAATAAAATCTATACAATAATAAATGCTCATGCCCCAACAAACAAAAAAAATTGTCTAACAAAAACAAAGGAAGAGGTAGATAAATTTTGGGACCTACTAGAACAAACTGTGAACAGCGTAAATAAAAAGAATGTAAAAATCTTATTGGGAGATTTCAATGCTCAGTTGGGAAAAGAAAGGAAATATAAAGATATAATTGGAAAATGGAGCCCACAAATTTACGAATAAAAACGGTCAAAGACTTGTAGAACTCTGCAGAGAACACAACCTTATATCTAAATTAACATACTTTAAGAGGAAGCCAAGTAAACTTAAAACATGGAAACATCCAGACTGGAGGAAGGGCGAGTGGCAGCTAGACCATGTCTGTATGGACAAAAATTTTCATAAGGAGATCCACAATGTTAAAGTACTGAGAGGAGTAGACACAGGCTCAGACCATTATATGGTTAAAATTAAAATCAAATTCACTCCGTTAAAAGAAGAGGACTGGAAAAACTAATAAAATAAAAAGGAGGTTTGACCCACATCAGCTAATTAAAAATAACAAGTACCAACAAATAACACAAACCATCAAATTAACAGATGATCTAGAACAACTAGTGCCTAGTCTTAAAAAGAAGCAGAGAATCTAGCTCCCTTGAACCCACGAAGGAAACATGCATGGTGGACATCAGAATTTGACAAATTCCATGAAGATAGACACCAAGCATGGTTAAACACATAAAACTGAAGAAAATGCCATCAACCTAAAAAATGAAAGAAAAAAGTTCACACAAAATATTAAAAGAATAAAGAGAGGATTTCATAAAGATTGCACATACAAAATTCTATCCAAGATCCTACATGAAAGAATCAAGGAGCAATTAGAACAGGAATTAGGGGAATATCAGGGAGGTTTCAGACCATGGAGAAGCTGTGCAGAGCAGATAATTAGTTTAAAATTGATTATGGCATACTACAAGAAACGGAACAAACCTCGGGCAGTAACATTTGTAGATTTTAAGAAGGCATATGACTGTCTCCACAGACCTTCAGTATTAAAAATTTTAAGAAATCTAGGACTCCATCCAAAACTAATTAAAATAATACAACTCACTCTAACCAAAACCAAATCAAAAGTGAAGTTTGGAGGAGAAATTTCGGAACCATTCCTCATAAAAACAGGCTTAAGACAAGGTGACTGCCTATCACCATTACTGTTCAACTGTGCACTGGAATACATAATGAGAGAATGGTACAAGGACAATCCAAAGATGATACGAATTGGAAGTGCAAAAGATGATATTAGCTTAAACTGCTAGGAATTCGCTGGTGATCTTGCTCTACTAGCCAACACCGTTCAAGAAGCCAGGCAACAAGTGAAATCACTACAAGAAATAGAAAAAGTAGGCCTTAGAATATCATTTGAAAAAAACGGAGATTATGCTAACTGATCCACCACTTGCAAACAAAATTACAATAGGAGAACAGGAAATCAAAATTGTTGATAAATTTAAATATGTAGGCGAAATAATAACATACAATCTAAATGAGAAGCCATCATGGCAGAATAGAATAAAAAAACTGAACTACGCAAATTACATTACCAAACTACATACAACAAAAAAAGCCTATCTATAGATGCAAAATTAAAACACTATAAAACAGTTACACAACCAGAAATAACGTATGCAGCTGAAACTATGTTCAAAACAACTAATACAGCAGAAATTGACAGAATACTAAAAATAGAAAGAAGAATAATTAGGATATGTATAAATAAACAGTATAAAATGAATGGACATTGGAGAATAGCATCAAATGAAACAGTATATAAGAAAATAGAACCAGTCATGAGCACAATCAGGAAGAAACGCATTTCATTCTTTGGACATCTGATGAGAACTCCAGAAAACAGAATTAGTAAAAAAATAATACAAAAATTGTGGAATAGCAAGAGTGACATTAAATGGATCACAGAAATTAAGGAAGATATAAAAGAGCATCAAATTACAGTAGATGACCTAAAAAGCAAGACACAGAAAACCAGAACGCTGCAAGACCCGCAAACCAGACTACAAATGAAAATCAATAAAAGGAGTACAGGAAGAGTGGTCTCAGGTGAAGAAAGAAAGAAAATATCTGAAAGAATGAAGAAATATTGGGCAGACAGAAGAGCAAAACACCTTTCATATAAGAATAGACTCTAAAATTATATTACCTAAATATCATATTGAGTTATTGTTGAACCAAATTGTATCCCTGTGTAACAACTTGTTTACAACTTTGCATTTTTGACTGGAGTGGTCCAATGAAGGCTATAAAATAAATAAAAAACATAGGTGTAGTACCAAGTCAACAGTTTGTTGGACATTGAGAAATACTGCATCTTCCTGACTGCCTTGATCCATGGCTTTCAGTAAGTCATGAGAAAAGAGTGAGTTGGGTTTCACGTGATTGATGTTAACAAAATCCATTCCGCTTGGCATATAGGAGCTCATCCTATTCGAGAGACCTAATTATGTTTGAGCTCACAATGTATTCTCAGACTCTACAACAAAGGGGTGTCAAGGATATTGGATGGTAGTTCTGAGGATTGTTCTGCTACCCTTTTTGTATGCAAGTGTGACCTGCGCTTCATTCCAATTATAGATTATAGTTAACAGAGGGTCTAACTCGGCTGGAAATTGGTAAAGAATGACAGAATTTCTTAGACTCCAGGGGCCTCATTCAATTTTAATGATTTCAGCTATTTCTCAGTGCCACTGACACTAATATCTATTTCACTTATCCTTTCACTAGTACAAGAAACTTTGGCAATACTCATGGGTTTCCTTTTGTAAAGGATTGCTCTTTGATTCTGCTTGTATCTCCCACCATCAAATGTTTGCTCCTTTAGTTTGATTTTCAGCTTGGGGAAGATGAATAAAACATGAGACCAAGTCTAGTGGGCAAGGCAGTCTGGGAACAATGGTTATCTAGTTTTGATAAAGAAGAACTTGATTCTATTCTTGACTTACCAAACTTTTTTGGTCAAGGTGAAGGAGTCTTCCACTGCAACAATTACTGCATATTTTCGAGGTCATAGTCATAAAATTAACTTTCATCGCCAGTGACTAAATTTGGAAGTAAGTTTGGATAGTTTTGAAGTAGTCATTTACATTACCAGCAGACTTCACTGTGAATCTGCTACTGATTGTTTTGTAGCAGTCCTGGCACAAATCTCACCACAATTCTTCTCATGTTCAAGTCCTCTGACGGAATTCATTCACATGTCCCATAACTTATTCCCAAGGTGCTGCCGATGCCTTGGACAGTCTATGATTTTGCAGACTCAAATCTCCGACTGTTGTAACATTTTCTGGTGTGATGCCAGTTTGCAGCATACAGGAACAGTCATCATCGTCTTCGTCGTCACTACCGCCACTGCCACCACCACCATGTCTGCAGTGGTTTTCTCAAGTTAAAAACAAAACTTCATACAAATGCAATGCTTTTTCACATAATTTTTCAGCAAGAAGGATATCTAGGGAGACACCTAATGCTATTTCAGAGTACTCTTAGCCATTTGTAAGCAAATTTGAAATTTCAGGAACTTTTGGATACCATTTCATATTTTCCATTCGTCACTATTCTCCTTGCAACTGAAAATGCCAGATGGCACCGAGTTCTAAAAGCTTCCAGTAGTTTTGTACCTTCAGTTTATGATGTTTTTTCTGTTGTTACAGAAAGTATTCACACATATCTAAAATGTCTTTAGTTTTATTTGTATCAAATTCTGCTTTGTGTCCTTTACCTCTCCCACTTCTACGCAAAGCTAATAAGTGGTGCATGACCCTCACCCCACCCTCTACCCAGCCTTCTCTTCAGATCCTGGGCACGCTCTTGAAAATACTGGTTAAGGTATGATGTAATTGGTTCTTGAAGTAATTTCTTGAACAAACATTATATTTCTTTTTAATATCAGTTCTATAAATTATCTGTAATAATGACTACAACAATATAAGGAAAAAGATAGATTGCTACTCTCTGTTAAGATGGCATGTTGAGTTGCAGACAGGCATTCATCCATACAAATAAGCACACCCCACACACACGTCTGTCATCTTCGGCAGCAGACCAGGAGAAGGCATTGGTTGAAAGATAAATGTGCGAGTCTTTTCACTGGGGCTGTCTGTAGCTCAATGTGTAGCAATCTACAGTTTTCCTTATATTGTGATGTTCCACCCTGGAGTTTCCATTGTAATAATGACTGCTGTTCTTATTCACAACACGTACAACGTGAAAAGTCTGCTGATATTATGTGTACATCATGTGCTAGTTTCTTGTTTATATGTTCCTGATCACACTAGATAAAAAGAAATAATATATAGAAGCTGAAGGATAGGTAAATGTCTTTAGTTTCCCTTTGTTTCAGGCACACATTTTGCCATGAGTCAATAAAAACTGATAACACTTTTTATGAAGATGATGTTAAGAGCAAACCCTAGGAGATTTTACTGAGTATAAATGACAACACATAATCAGGGACAGGAAAATTTTGCAAAAATAATGCAACAATGATAATGCAAAAATAACATAAAACTAGCAGTTTGTACAGAAATAACATGTAGTCAACAATTTTTACAAAATACTGCTCATCAACGATTTTCTCAAATATCATGAAATTTGTCATTTCCCTAATAAAAACATTATACGTCTGAGAATGGCACTACATCAATAATTGTAATCACGAGTTATTGAATGTTGAAATTGGATTTTGACTTCTTATTGCCTTAAGGCCGAGGTTCGTGTGTAAACTGAAACTAATGGTTCGTTCCCCCTGTACTATGAGGTAGCGTCAAAAACAGCACAGAAATGGAAAAAGTAGCCGAAATTATTTTTTTAAAAAAAGAGAAATTGTCAAATATTAATGACAAAACTAGCAAAAACAGAAACAAAAGTGACAAAAAGCAGTGGTGAAATTGGTAAAAATGGTGAGATTGAGGGAAGGGGAAATAATAAATAGCAACATTTGCAAAAATAACAAGAACAAAACTTGGCAAAAGTAGCAGCAAAATTGATAAAAACAATAGTGAAATTGGCAAAAATAACAGTGAAATCGACAAATGAATAACAGTGAAATTGACAAAATAACAACAGCAAATAGACAAAAATAGCAGTGAAATTAATAAAAAATTACACCAAATTTACGAAAACATTTTGAGGTGAAAAAAGAACCAATTAGTTTGACCAAAAACTTACACCAAATTTGGCAAAAAAATACACTGAATTTGGCAAAAAGAATACACTGAGTATGACTGTATCTGGCAAAAATATAGAACTGATATTGGCAAGAAAGGGCCCCCTAATTGCCACAAAGTAGCACCAGCATTGGCAAAAATAGCACCAAAATTGGTTAAAAATATCACCAAAACTGATTAAAAATAACACTATATTTAGTTATAAGATAAAACAATTTTTTCCTGTCCCTATGCGTAACAGGACAAGTCAACATAAGCACAAAAAAAGGAAAATGGTCTTTCAAGTTTTGTCATCTGGGTGAAATCTGTAAACTGCGTGACAGAGAATGTAATAACTAGAAAGTTATATTTTTCACATAGTTCATTGGGGGCACCACAGAGTAGCAGTGATACACAAATCAAAGAAAAGCTATTAACATGAAAGATTTTAAATTTTCATAGAGTCTTCCATCATTACTCAGTTTCTGTTTTCAATGATAAATATATGCTAATTAGTAAATGTACCTTTGTATAAAGAAACTTATGTAGCCCTAGTACTGGATAACAAAACTAAGGAATGATTTCTGCACCTGGAGCAAACAACATACCTAGTTGTAGAGCTGTGGTGTTCCAGCCTGTACGGCTGTAGCACCTACACCAGCAGATGGACCATAACTTTCATCATCCCCACGACGCTTACTGCCCCGCATGGTAGTAGCTGATTCTGAGAGTTGTACTATACGCATCTGATCCTGCATAACTTTTGTTTCAGTCACATGCCTTTCCAGATCACTTTCTTGCATTGGTGGTAGCACACAAGGAATGTATCGAGCAAAGAGATCTGGATAAGCCAGTGCATAATCACCATGGCCCAAAGAATGCAGCCGTACAAACAGTCCTAATAGTACAGAAGGATCCACTGCAAATGGCCTTGATAACAGATCTCGTACACTGTCTGCAACCAAAAACAAATGCATTTAACGTTGTTTCATATGATTTGAAAGACTTAATAATTTTTAGTATACTGGCATTCAAAAACACTAGAGTACTCAATGTGAGGGGGCGGGGAACAAAATAAAAAGGAGGGGGGGAGGGGCACCCTCCATACAACCACACACACGAGGGGGGCTGTGGATATGTTAAATACAGTACTCAACACTTTGAAGACCAAACATGAGCATAGCTCGTGCCACAACTCTGTCTTAAAACGACCGCACCAGAGTATAGGTCCTGCTGAATTTCCTTTATCCGTAAGCCATCTATCACTCAAAAACTTGAAAACTGGATTCTTTTCACATGAGAACGATGCATGGATGTCTCGGTACCTGTCCCTTGACTGGTGCTGCCTCCTGTTGTCAATTTATAGAATTATTTCAAAGGAAACAGTAACTAGTGTAATGGTTACTGTGGCAAATGGCTGAGTCAATGTGGTTGTACTGACATAATTTTGTGCGAGTACTTGTTAGGTTTCATGGTTTCCTGTAATTCTGCTACAAATATGTCATATCTGTTGAGTGAGCAAGAAATTTTGTAAGGTCAAGAGGAAAAAATTTCTCAATAATTCACCTCAAAATTTTTTCTTGCCGGGATAATTATACTTTCTGTCATCATTATTTTAAAACTTGTTATCTTTCAAAGAACTAAAGTACACATGAAAAATAAATCTCACAGCTGGTCGTTTTTTAATGTGTATTACTCTTGATGGTACATTAACTACACACATGAAACTAACTCTTTAAATAACTGCATAAATGCCCAGCTTTCTAGGTCTGATATTCTTGTAAGTGGCTAGTCTCCAAAGGGTTAAGTCATTTCACTGTTGAATATGCTGGAAGCACCGTCCACATTTCCCAACAGAAAATGCCATAAGACATTTCAAGACTTAAAAAATTGTATGCAACGACACTTTTTTATTCTTAGCAATGACAAACTTAACTCACAGTATGTGACAATGTGAAGTCCTTAAGAAATTGTAGTCTGTGTGGTAGATTGTATTCCTTGTTCTGATTTAGTTCAGTGTGTCTCCTTTATCTAAAATGCGCTTCACTGTAAATGCAGATAGATACCGTATTTACACGAATCTAAGCCGCACTTCTTTTCCGGTTTTTGTAATCCAAAAACCCGCCTGCGGCTTAGAATCGAGTGCAAAGTAAGTGGAAGTTCTGAAAAATGTTGGTAGGTGCCGCCACAACTAACTTCTGCCATCGAATTATGTAGCGCCACACAGGCATGCTTTGCAGGCACAAAGGTACTGGCGACAAAACCTCTGCATCAGTAAATTAAAAAAGGTGTAAGACGAGCTTTTTTTCACTGCCCCGAGTTTCGACCACTGCATTTTCATACATTATCCAATGAAGTAAATACAAATTCCGTATTGTTCATCTTCGAATGTAGCAGCATTTCAACGTACTACGAAAATCCGACTGGCAAGATTGTTTGGGATGTTTGTGAATATGGCCAAATCTACGTTCTGAATTTTTTCCTACCTGTGACAAGAGATCGTTGCTAATAAGAACTTTTATGAATTGTGAATCGCATGCAGTATTCTTTTCATCATAAGAATAATACCGTACAAAAATAAACATGTTGCCATGTATTCTTTCGTGTTTGCTGCTATCTCATTTGAATCCTGTCTGCCTAATAAACTACGAAACTATGGTAAGACTACAGCAAACGCGGAATAATATACATATCATGCCATGTTTATATTCGTATTGTTCTTATGCCTAATAGTGATACAGTCAGAAATGAAGCACGACAATTGACAAGATTTTTAAATCTAAGATGACTAATTTCTGTGCAGAATGTAATGTACTACAGAGGCGTCTGCACAGATTTTCAACCGGAGAAAAATTTTCGCTAAACTCTCGTTCAGAACATCATCTATCATACACAGTCTATTATTTGGTTCTTGTTGATCATTATCAAAGAAAGCAGCAGTGTAAGTAACAGCAAATAGCAAGCAGTCTCTTGCCATTGTTTCGCTAATGAGACGATTCCCTTTTTTTTTTTTTTTTTTTTTTTTTTTTTTTTTTTTTTTTTTTTTTTTTTTTTTTAATTGTAAGCGGTGGTAGCGCGCACAAAAGCAAGCCATGCCGCGAGCGGCGACAGGTCGTAAAACACTCAGTATCAGAATGCGACAAACAATGCATGACACAGTACAGTAATGCATTTTCAGCTTAGAGTGACGTAAACATCTATAACAAAGAGAACGACACTTACCAGATCAAAGAAAAATAAGCAATCAATCCAAACCAGACGAAGCACGTGAAAAAGGAATGGTACCCGTATAAATAGGTACGGAGCACCTGACGCTTAGCAATGGCTACATGGTAAAGCTTAACTGCTAAGCTTAAGACTCGAACCAAACTACTGTAGCTGTATAGTCATTCATTCGACCTAAATTGTGTCTCATATTACAGTGGACCAACTTTGTTTCGATTTGGATGTGCGACCTAAAACTTTTCTCTCCCTTGGAATTTCGAGTCTCAAATTTCAGGTGCGGCTTAGAATCGGGAAATTTTTTTTTCCTTGATTTCGAGTCTCATTCTCAGGTGCGGCTTGGATTCGAGTGCGGCTTAGATTCGAGTAAATACGGTAATTAGTTTCACGAAGAGCTGCAGAGATTTTCATTCAGTGCCTAATTTCACCTTTTACTACATAAAACAAATGTAACTTATGGCCATGATAACAAGTGGCCAACAATGTGAAACTTGCCTCTCTCTGACTGCTGAGCTTGCTCATCAAGCAAGAGGCACTACAGTTTAAGGTAGAAACTCAAACCTGCTCCAGTTTTATCACAGAGAACTGTCAAAAGTGAAAATAATGGTGTCAGATATATCCTAGGACCAACTGGGGTTCTGAACCATTGGATTTATAGTTTGTCAATGACACAGCATCACATAGTATGCTATGGGATGATTTACGACATGATTGGCAGCTTTGAATTCAAATGTTACGAATAGGTATAACATATTTTCCTGTTCTTTATATTGCTACTGTAATAATTTAATCACCTATAAAAGATTAAAATATAAACCAAGCGTGTCACTATTGTTGTGTTCTTCTGTCTGAAGACTTACCAATTCTCTATCCCCTTATGGCACAGGATGTGTTCTACCTACCTATCCTCTCTCTTAATCAAGTTGTACCACAAAGCTCTCTTCTCATCAATCTGACGCATTACCCATTCATTAGTTACTCGATCTACTCATCTAACCATTAAAATTCTTCTGCAACAACACACTTAAAAAAATTCTGTTCTCCTAGTAAAAGGTTTTACAGGAGGAAAATATAAGAGAGCAACAAAACAAAATCCACGTTCTGTTACAGCGTTCATTGAATATGTCATGTAGTGACTGGCGAACATAATTTACACCGATAAGCCAAAATATTATGACTAGTGCCTCATATTACATTGGATCCACCTGGTGGCATTGCAGGCATGTGGAGTGCTAACACAAGTATGTCAGCGAAGCAGACCCTAGTGAAGATATGGGCAGTAATTGGGGAAATCCATTAGGATAAGTGACTCTGACAGAGGGCAGGTTATTATTATGCAGTGTCTGTGTACAAATATCTCGAAAACGGCAAAGCTGGTCGAATGTCGATCTGCTACTGTCATGAACATCAACAGAAAGAGGTAGGAGGACAGTGAAACTACCACTAGGTACTAAATGGTTGGGCATCAATGACTCTTCACAGAACGAGGGGTCTGGAAGCTGGTCTGCTCTGTAGAGTACGACAGACGGTGATTTGTGCCACCTCCGCTGAAAGCGCACAATGTTGGTGCACACACAAGCACTTCAGAGCACACCGTTCATTGCACATTGTTGAACATGGAGCTTCATGGCAGATCACCTCTTTTTGACCAACGACATCATCAGTTACGATTTCAGTGGGCAAGGGACCATCAGGATTCGACTGTCAATCAATGAAAATATGTCAGCTCTTTGCGCTAATCACATTTTTGCTACAATATGTTGATGGTCGTCTCCACAAACACTGTCATCGAAGTGAATGGCGGCTTGAAATGTGCAGCGTGCCACGGACGCAAGATGGGAGCAGCAATGTTATACTATGGGAGACATTCTCCTGTGCTTGCATGGGACCTGTGGTAGTAATCTAAGACATGCTTGACACTTGCGAACCACTTGCACCCTTCTTGCTTGACTGCGATGTCATGTTACAGCAGTATAACTGTCTGTGTCACAGAGGCAGAACCATGCTACAGTGGTGTCAGCAGCATTATAGCGGACTCACATTGATGTCTCGGTGACTAAACTCGCCCATTATTTATGCAAATTACATGACTTGTGACAATATTATGAAAAGGATAGTTGCTACTCACCATATAGCGGAGATGCTGAGTGGCAGACAGCCACAACAAGACTGTCATAAAATGAGCTTTCAGTCAATAAGGCCTTCATCACACACACACACACACACACACACACACACACACACACACACACACACACACGTGACTGCAGTCTCTGGCTGCTGAGGCCACACTACAAGCATATTCTATCTCTGACAAAGGCCTTATTGGTTAAAAGTTCATTTTCTGATAGTTCTTTTGTTGTGCCTATACGCCACGCAGCATCTTCACTATGTGGTGAGTAGCAACTATTATTTTCATAATACTGTTACATTCCATCCTGGATTTTCCATTGTTGAACTTTACATGACCTGTGCATAGACATCTAATGCCACTTACCTCCACAAACCTACCAACAAACTGTCACATCTATGATACGCAGTAGCAGTTATGTATTTCTTTCCAAAGATGGATAAACAAGCTGTTAAGCAGACGGTCATACTGTTTTGGCTCATCAGTGGACATGTTTTGTAATGAGGAATCAAGTAACCAAGAACGACACGTGAGGAAATGCAACAAATCTACGACGATGTGATAACAAAGCTTAAAAATTTTAATTTCAACATTCATCAAAAAGGAAATTTATAAGTGGAATCTTGTATTTTAGTTTATGTTAATGTAATTTAACATAAGACAACAACATTAATTTCTCCCATTTTTTTCATCTTTCTTCATCTGTGCCTCTCTGATGCACCAAGAGCTAAATATATATTTCCCTCTTCAGATACTTATCATTATTGCCTTGAACAAATCTATTTCCTTTGTCTTGCAATATGTACTTTTCCTAAGCATTGGCATTCCAGCATCTCGCGTCATTTGGCAAATCCAGGTGCTCCAAACAACATGACAGTTTGTTTAGTATAAAACAATTAGACCTTTATTCACGAGCTAGATGAAAACTTGTGTCTTCTCTGTCTTGATAAACAATTCACTGCTTGTACTTTCTTTTCTCAGTCATATGACCTATATTTTTATTTGATTAATCCCTCTGTTTGTAAAGTATGTAAATGTAAGAACCAATTCATAATGCATATTAGTTGAATACTTACTCATTAGAGTATCTATATGTTTGTTGGCTACTCGCACTCTGAAAAGGTCCAGCAATTCATTCTGCAATGTAGTTTGGAGTCTCATTTCAACAAAGAACTTATTCTGTGGAAAAAAAGTGAATGTTAGATCAGTAACTGATAAATATTTTTGCAAAGAGATGATACACATAGTGAAATTACAATGATCAATGCCTAATTAGTTATGAAAACCTTCAAAGAAACAGTCAAAAAATGCAAACATTTCTTTTACAAACAATTCAGTGTTACTCTTCTTGAATTGTGCTAGCATCCCCACACAGTGTTTTGACAAGTGACTCTCACTTTCGAATAGCAATCATTCTCTAACATACACTTACTCATTGGACGGTACTGACTGTCACCTTAAAATAGGCATACACTCACATGAAAATTTCTCTTCTTGAATTTCATTTTTTTTTTCACCCAATACATAGCATTTTTGTTTGGAATCAAGTTACTGTATCAAAATACCTTCCCATCATTTGTAGGTTCAAAATTGGGAGTTAAAATCTTCAGAGTTGGAGTAAACTACAGAGTGTCTCACATAAAATCGGTAGGTCTCACATACCGGTCAATCATCTCTAGTCAAAATGCTTGTGAAGTGGCAACGCTGTCTTTAAAGTTGGCTTATACTTCACTTTAACGAAAAGTTCAATTCAGCTGTGTATTAGTGCATCAGTTGTAAAAAGCTCGAATTGCTGAGTTGTTACAGAAATGGGGCAGTTTGCATTAGAAAAACAAGTTGATATTGTGGAGTGTTACACAAAGTTTCCTGGTAGGAAATTCCCCAGACCAGCACTATTAACGATCTGTATAAAAAATGGACAGCTATAGCATCCGTTCAGAAAGTGCAGAGGAACAGGCAACTGACAGTGAGGACCACTGAAACTATAGACAGAATTCGCATGAACATTACGAGAAGTCCTCATAAGTCAGTAAGGAGGTTATCAAAGCATGTTGGTGTATCTCGTACATTGAGTCACTGTGTACTAAAAGAAGTGGAATTCAAAGCGATCATGTGAGAGTGGTGCAAGAGTAAAAATCTGAGGAGCAGTAAAAAAGAATTAATTATTGTAACTGGTTGTTAACATCAGATGGTAATGGTTACTTGGACCCATTGCTTTAATTCATGTCATATGAGGCCTGGTTTCATTTGTCAGGTTATTTAAACTCTCAGAATTGCAGATACAGGTTACAGGACAACCAACATATTCTGCATAAACAACCTCTCCACTCAGAGAAGATAGGTGTTTGGTGTGCGTTGTCCGGCATGCAGAGTATTAGCCCCATATTTTTCAATCACACCTAAATCAGTGCCAGATATCTAGATGTCTCTGACTATTTCTACGCACAATTAAGAAATGCAGAGAAGCTGTATGAGTATTCCAACAAGATGGAGCAACCGCTCACACATCCAACCACAGTATGTCCTCCATCACCAACATGTTCCCTGACAACAGACTTGCCTCTGGCCCCCCAAGATCCCCAGACTTAACACTGTGTGATTTTTATTTATGGGGAATACTAAACAGTGAAGTGTATTCTGACAATCTTCACACAACAGATGACCTTAAAGGGAACGTTACTAGAGAAATTAACACCATCACGCTGTCAGGATTACAGTGTGTTGCTGGTAACGTCATCACATGAAGTTGGCGATGCCTGGATACCCATAGCCACCACTTCCAGGACCTTTTATAAACAGGAAGCTACATGTTTTTTAACATTACTACTACCTATTCTTTTTTAGTCAGTTCATTGTTACTTGAATCTCATTCATCTCATAATCTTAAGACAAGGTCTCACTCATCTAGTAAACTAGCTATAACAACCCACAAAACAAAAATATTTTCAAATTCCTTTTCTGTTGCCTTTGTTCACCTCTCGAACATGTCACACTGCATTCTGCAATTTGACACCCAGCAGCATTCGAGAAAAATGCCAAAATACTTCCTTTTGTCAACATCACAACTTTTCCCTAGAAAATTAACATAAGTCAATAATTTTCTACAGAAAAGAAAATGTTCTTAACGTCTTCCAGTTGTGATTCTATCTCTTTTTATTCATCATTCAATCAGACCACTCCCCATCCCTCCTCCTTCATTACTTGCATTCCATCACATTCTTCTTCTCTTTTTCCATTGTTGCTAGTGCCCTATGTTTAAATCTACCTGCTTGTAATTCGTCTTTGCTATTCTGCTTCTCATAAACTACAATCAACTGTGAATGCTTTTTCTATTATAGCTATTATTGTTTTCACTATTTATGCTAGTTATATTTGTTGTGTCTAGACAAGACAGCCTAGACACAATGAGAGGAAGCTGAAAGGCACGCGCTTAAACTCACGCAGGCTGGCGTGAGGTCTGAAACAGGATACGTAATGAATGCTATAAAGAAAAGTACGTAGCTTCTGGAATACTTAACTTTAATCCATAATTGTAGAACATCGGTCTGTCGGTACAGGCATCACAAGATAACCAGCAAAAGATAAATGGCGCCTTGCTAGGTCGTAGCAATTGACGGAGCTGAAGGCTATGCTAACTATCGTCTCGGCTAATGAGAGCGTATTTGTCAGTGATCCCCTTCTGGCAAAGTCGTCTGTACAACTGGGGCGAGTGCCAGGACGTCTCTCTAGACCTGCTGTGTGGTGGCGCTCGGTCTGCAATTACTGACAGTGGCGACACGCGGGTCCGACATATACTACCGGATAGCGGCCGATTTAAAGGCTACCACCTACCAAGTGTGGTGTCTGGCGGTGACACCACAATATTCTAGTGTTGTACCCCATATTAAATGTATGCCTCATGTAAAGAAGCACTACGAGAGGCATACCGCCACAGAAAAGCTTAATAAAAAACAAAGTACATAACTGGTTTTCCTGCAACACATCAAATTTCTAAACACAACTTCCCTTAAGTTCGATTTATTTCTCCAAGAAAGAAATTTGTACCCAGTTTCGCCAAATACAAATTTACAGCAATTTGCATGCAATGCAACAACTCACTGGTCATCACACTAGCCCATTGTGGTGAGCAGTGCATTATCCTGGAAGAAAAGCATGTTTTTTTTTTTTTTTTTTCACATCAACCTTGCCATTTCAACTCGAACTCCCTACGCAAAGGACCCAGAAATGTTGTATACGAAGATACAATCTCTTTTTTACTGTTTCACAGTCAATTCTACACCTACACCCATACTCCGCAAGCCACCTGACGGTGTGTGGCGGAGGGAATTGTAGCTATACTTCCTGTTGATCGCAAACAGCAGGCCTATTAGCTTTTTTTTTCAACAAAATATTATTGGCTTTTTACAGTACATTTTTATATTCACCTACATACTGTTTGGATAAAGGTTTGTCTCATAGTTAGTAATACTGAATTTGCATTTCATAAAATATAATGTGACCTCTTTGAAATCCTTCATATTGTGATCCAAATAAAATTTTTCAATTAAGCTTTTGAAGTAAATGAGGGGGAGGGATTGTGGAGGTTGTTAACAAATGAACATTTTCCTGTAACAATTAACACAAAATTTCCTTGTCGTACTGCCCCCAAAAAGGACAAAAACAAGGGATGGTACATCAAAGAACTGTATTTGTCACAACTCTCTGCATGCAAGTAGATTGTAATCAAAATAGTATTTCCTTCAAATTACTATTGTTCACAGACTAGAACGTTTTGGTAATAAATGTCATCATATCATTAATGCACCATAAAGCAGTTGTTCTGTTTCTCATTTCATTAACAAATAACAAAAAATTAAGAGTCTTCCAAATTGTTTAATGATTCTTGACAGTGTACTACATTTACTGATAAATATCTGGTCTTCAGAGTATAAATCCAGATATATTTTGCAATTTCTGAGTGCTGGGCTAGCCCATTTCAAGAACCACATAATATTTCGAAAAGAAAATAAATATCCCACCTCTAAATGACTTTATTTTATAATGTCATGTGACTAGGGCCTCCCCTCGGGTAGACGGTTCGTTGGGTGGTTTGATTACTTCTTTAAATCAGTGTTTGACATTACACCATACTTTATGAAACAGAAAATACATTTATTCAATTATGCAATAAATTGTGTAATTTTATTTGATTCCCTGATTTATTCGAGTGGCTCCTAGTCAGCAGAATAATCAGTCTCAGTCCCCCCCTTCTTTTAAGGGCATGGGTAAAAGCCACTATCTGTCTAGGATAATGTAGAGTAGTTTATTTTTGTCTCACGGATGGTTTAGCACTCCCTAATTGGCACTCTTTTGCATGGTCTATGTGCCAGGCCAGGCTATATTTCTGGACAGAAGCATTTCATTCTGATACTGGTTCCTGGCAGATTACACTTTTATGTGTGACAACCAACAGAATGTGCAGAGACAAAATCACATGCTGCTTGCAGAAATGTGGCCAGAGCAGTGAGCTGGAAGTGTTCGTTCTCTCTGGATTTTAGTCCACCTCAGCCCTGCCACAATGGCTCCTGGTGGCTAGGATGTCTACCTAGGTTCACCATCTACTTGTTTCAGGCATATTTACTTCTCAAATCTCCCTTTCTTATTACGGCCTTATCTGTTACCCACTCCATGCTCATCCTAGCACTGCACATTTGTTAGTAGTAAAAATCACTTCGCTCATAAACAAATATGTCAAATGTTGATGAATGTCTTAATATATTTTGTGAAGGCTGTACCTCACAGCTCATAAATATTTGAAAAAAAACAAACCATATTTCAAATGGATTGCTGATAAATTGTGCTTTGTTTACTACTGATTTCAATCTTCTGACCACATTCAAGTACCAAAAGTACATGTGGCCATATTCTTATGGTGGCATGACATAAAATACATCCCTGTAGAGTGATCACAGAAAAAGGTGGGACTTTATTATGATAATGGATGAAGACTATTAACTCTGTTAGTACATTTCATTACTGACTGTATTTTGTATGCATTTCAATATTGATGACAGTCATGCAGGACGGCTTTCAATTTACTGGACACCTCACTAAGAATGTTGCCATGAAGGATCCTGTGAATAACTGTATGATACCTGAAGATAATAACATAAAAACTAGTAGCAAATAAAGACTTATTTATCAGCAGCCCATATTGGTTTTGCAAATTATTACCTTTGCTTAATATCTTAATGTTTGAGGAAGGTGTATTTTGAACAAAAATGTGCTAAATAAATAACAGTGTTTCAGAATTAGTTAGTTTTGCATCCTGAAGTGAAGAAGCTTTTGCTAAAAATCATGTCACACAAATATTTCAGAACTGAAGAAACTGAGATGTCATTCTCGCTGTTTTTCTTTTTACCAACTGAATTAAGTCTAACTTACATCACTAATGAATTTTCATTTCAACATATTTATTTTAAAATATCGATCATTTTAATATAATTTCATAAGGTCCTTTTAACTCTAAGAAGCGGAACAATTCTACACCTACATAAAATGTATGAAAACAACTTGAACAAGCCACACAGCTGTCACATAATCTTCTAATAGTTAGTCCGACAGTAAAATAGTACATATTTCATGAACACAATGAAGTTATTAGTAAGAGTCGCTATTGACCATTTCAGTAGTGCCTGTGATTAATCTTTTTGACAAATAAAAGGCATTTTGCTTTTTAGAGATTTGGTAACAGATACTAAGGAAACAGTCATAATGAAGTTAACTAAAGAATGACTGAAGACATGCAAAATTAAGATTTGTCATCGCAGTTCCTGTCTTTCCCAACATAAATCACAGACTACTTGACAACAATGGGAAATTATTTCTTGCTTTCTTTCTATAAAATAAAAGAAAAAGCAGTACTTTGTATAATTTACAAACTGGAATTTAGTTTACTAACCATGAATCCAAATATAGGTGTTATCTGGGGAACAGCATTCAGGTACAGTTCTAACGCATCACGAAACGAGAGAACAAAGCTCACAGAGTCATCATCCTGAAAAATAAAAACACACAAACTGAAATTCTATACCAACACCAGCTTGGTTCCACCAAAATGTACAATTTAAAAAAAAATCTCTCACATGATTTTGAAAATGAGCTGTCTTCTTCTCCCTTAAGGTTTGTTCCACTTCATCTAAATGTTTAGAACAGAGCTCTAGGAGATCACCGTGCATCTTCTCTGCAGATCCACTACATACACATTTATATACAATGGCGTACATCTGCTCAAATGATACCCAACCAATCGGTTTATTTTGCAGTATCTTTTCAATTGCTTCAGACAAAGAATTCCATGAATCAGCTTCATAAACGATACACTGCTGAACAGCTGTAGGAGACAAAACTCAAACTTAGCTAAAAATTCAAAAGGATAGATGCATACCGAAACGAATGATTATATTACGGGATACTGTCAGTAAATGAAACCTGCATTATTAGAGCGGAGATAAAGTTTATACGCTTTGAGAGCGAAATCTTCCTTCACCTTACATTTCGATTCACCTAAAATTGGCGGATATAGTAATATTTACCTAAAACAATTGTTTTAATTTATATCACGATACTTACTAGAATCCATTTCTAGCAACAATCTAATTGGTTCACGGTTTTATAACTACTTCTCAAACATTCTGTTGTTTTTTACACATGTAAAACAAAATAAACAATAAACGCGTCTTTTCAAAAAGTGTCGCAGCCCTAGTTGACAGTTCCAACACACAACGATAACATTTACAAACAGACGTTAGGCGCGTTCCATTTACATGCGATCCGCGTAACGACTGTCATTTCCTATGGCGACGAGGAACAATCATTTTTATTTCTTATTTATTTATTATTGGCTTCTAGCATACATACTTTTATTCACCACAAATTAAAAGGATTGACAAATATGTTAAGGTTACATCTGAGAATCATCATACATCCATTTTAGGGCGTATATTCGTAAATTTGTCTTAAGTTAGAAAATGTTGTAGGTACCCAGTAAATATAATTGACAGCTATTGAAGCAACTAATTCAGTTCGGGAATTAAGTTCGACGGTCATCTCTGCTTTTAGTGTGTGTGTGTGTGTGTGTGTGTGTGAATTACTTAGGGACGAAACTGCTGAGGTCATCGTTTTACTCCTTTTAGTTTTTGATGTCTTCCAGTGCTATAAATCTGGCCGCGGCAGCGTATCCACTCCTGGTTCTCTCTCCAAGAACTAGGGTATTGCAAAGTGGCTAGCAGTGACCAAGTCTCGAGAGCTCCTTTGAAAATCTGGCTCTGCCTTTCCCTTAGCGCTTGCACTGAAACAGGACCTGATTTACATCAGCAATTGTTGCTTTGTCACATTAACAGAGGTGTGTCTCCAGTACGCTGATTCTATGTAAGCAGTCGGGAAAAAATCCGTATTCGAGACGCATTTTCACGGTGGACCTATTAATGTCCTTGAATATCTGGAATTTATAAACCATTCCTGTCCTGTATTCTCCGTTGTTTTTGACTTTCATTCCATTCTTTCTACCTCGAAAGAATAGGTTGTTGTTGGATCTTCAGGAGGTAATCTGTGTATGGGAGTTATATGTCCAAAAAACTTCCTCTGCAGATCACATCTCTCGCTAGTCGATCTGCTTTGTCATTGCATTTAAGGCCGGATTGAGATTAAATCCACACCATTTTTATCATCTGAGCAGTCTTCTTGGTTTGATGATGGAAATCTAGTAGGTCGAAGCTGTATTTACAGGTTTTTTGGGTTCCATTTCCTATAACTAATCGAGTTCAGAACGCTTTGTTAGTTGGTGCTCATACTGCCAAGCTGGGTTCACACGCGCAACAAAAATGTCGCCACAGGTAGTGGCGCAATACTGTTGTAATGCAATTGCATGTGTGAACTCTAAGTTTTTAGTGGCGGAACTTAAGAGACTCAACTTTTGTAATGCCATAAAAAGTTCAATTTGGTTGTACTTTATTGCGCCACATTCCTTCCATTACTACTCCCTGGCGGCAGTGTTTCGAAACACGGGCATTCTTTTGCACTTATTGTGGAGCCATTACTGCTGTACTCCATTCGATTTCAGTGTGTTTTCAATTTATTACTGATAAAAGTGAAAACAGTGGTCGGCAGATAGACTTTCACAGTAGCTTCTGGAACGACAAGAACAGCAACCTATGTTTGATTTTCTGCAGCAGTGTGTGTGTGCATGTGTGGGTGTGTGTGGAGGATGAGGAGGGGGGGGGGGGGGAGGACAATATTTGCAAATCAAATCTCCCACAATCTATCTTAAAAGATTTTTGGATGAATAAATAAATAAACTTACTATATGTAACCAAAAAGCGAGTAATTTTCAAGGCCAAGCATTCTGTAAACTGCGGCTCATATGCAGGGAATAGCTTCTGTGTGTGTCGTGGCAGATGTTAAACTAAAAATTATTTATTCGACATGTCTATGCTAACGAATGTAATAAGATTCTAAAATCTTGAGGGGGTGATGTGTGTGCAGATGATATTTACATGCCAGCTGTTGATTAGTTTTGCCACTGCAGACAGAATTTTCGTCTCCAAGTGTTATTTCTTTTATAAATGTGTTTGTGGCCCCTGATTCATCGCTGTGCGAAATCAGTTTTCGGATTCAACATTTGGGTTTCGTCTTCCTTGTATTTAACTCTTGTCACATCTCTAATACCACATCCTGCAGTATAACATTCATATCCACCCATATGATTTCAACTGATACTATATTGAAAGCTGTCCAACTACGTAGAATCTGTGGCGTCCTGTGTGAATTATGGCTCACGATGCCACTACACAAACCCACAAGCTGTGGCGCCACATTAGTTGTGTGTGTGAACCCTGCTCACCCGTCACTAAAGAAACCTGGAGATAAGTTTGTTTAATACGTTATGGTGATACTGCTGCGTGTAGCTTGTAACATAGTTGCAACGGTTTGATTCTTTCTTGGGTACAGATGCACGTTTTTAGTTTGATGACTCGGTAACTAACACATTTTATCCTAATGAAATACTCGCACCTTTTCGCATGAGACGTCATTTTTGATGGTTTAATTCCATTTAGCCCGGAAGAGAAAAGTAGTACCTCAGTTTTTATAAGTAACGATTTTCCATTGCTCCAAAGTCAATTCACACTGGTCGGCACGCCACATCAAAACATTTGGCAATATATTTCAAATGGGGGTATTCATACAGGCCTTCAACAGATCCTCACGTTACATCACGTCACGTCGAGATTTCTCGGGGAGGAAATTTTGATGCCGGCGTCGTTCGCTAACATCAGAATTTAAACAATTTTCGCCATGCTCATTCTTGTTCTAGTAGTGGATTTCCTGCTTGCGCGTCTTCTTAATCTATATTTTATTGTTGTGCTTTATTTTTGTGGTAAATTGCAAATTCTGCTTGGCCAGCTTTTCCATTGAGTGCTCTTCCACAAGAAAGGTCAGATATCTGAACGCGAAAAATTATTGAGGTATTACAATAACGAATCAGAGATGGTACCCGCACTGTATATAAATAAGACCATAATTTGAGGAACCAATTTTCATTAAATAACATTTTAAATTAAAAAGGTAGCTCTAGTGAAAGACGTAAACACAGTTGTTTATCATGTTATTAGTTACATAAGACAAAAACACAATGGCTAAGGTAAACAGGTTCTATTTTTTCCATTATTGTTTGATAGGTTAAAATGTATAAATTTTCACAAACAAATAAATTTCGATGTTTTGAAAGGTTGTTTCACTTCTCAGCACTTTACCACGGAAAATTGATGAAGAATGTACATTATGGAGTTTACTTGACCATTAATGAACTTTATCGTTGTTATTTCCTCAATCCCTGTACTATACTCTGACTTTTTGTATCACTGATGGTAGTTCATAATCTTACTTACACGATTCAGTACTGGACCAGGTGGAATGACATGATGTAACAGCCAGTGTGAATTGACTATTATTCTAGGGATGGCCAAGAAATCAATCATCTGCTACAATCATAGTGATTGAGAAATCGTAGTTTTCAAAATAACAACTTCACAGCATCTGGCTGGGATTTCAATCACAACTAGAAGTCTTGTGGCTGAAATCGCAAGTAGCAATAAAAGTATCATATAACACTTAATGCCATGCGCTGTCTCTTGACGGATGTTCATACTTCATATAATGCAGCTTAATGTTTATGTTCATGCCATATTTAAACACACACAATGCGCTTTTCGTCATAAAAACTAAACCTGCAAGGTAAATTCAGAAAATGTGTATTAGATACTGTACAAAGCTCTGACAAGAATTTTGATGAGCCTTATACACATATAAAGTATCATAACTACGAAATAATAAGAGGTGTCCATTACATAAGACACAGATTTTTTTCAACACTACAATACACTGTTGAACTTTTGTGTGTATATTCAAGTATTTTGCTGAAACAATTCCAAATGTCAAGTTTTAACTGGAACACCTGTAATTCCTACTATTTTCATTTGCATATTATCAAACTTAAAACACATAACCAAGTCGTCATCAATAAGTGTTTCACATAAAATTTAGGAGTGTGGGGCGGCTTTAAGAAGAGGAGAGTAGATTTTCATTATTCACTCATAGTGTATTTCACATTTATTTATCATCCATTTCAAATCACCTAACGATTTCAGTAGCACACTGTTGAAATACTCAGTTTGCAAATTTTACAGGTGAGAACGTCCCACTTCCATTCTAGTGACACAGCTCACCTGGCCTGAAATACCAGTCAACAGATGTACTTTCCAGTCCCTCTTAGTTTCTGATTGCCATTAATCACAGTGTAATGCCTATGATGATAAGTCACAGAAGTAGTAGAAATTGCAGAAGTAGTAGAAATCGCAGAAGCCGTTTTTTTACGTTGGTGCAGAGGGACAAAAATTGTGAATTCATGAACTGTAATTTTAAACTGAGACAAATCGCAACTAAAACCCGCAGTTACCGAAAATTAGCATTCACAAAAATCGCCAATATCAGAAAGTCACAGTTTAGTCTTTCCTTACTTTATACGTTCATCCTAGTTGGTGTATTACAAAACCTATATTTTTGTAGTCACTGGTTGGCAATTGGTATGTCTCTAGTCTCTGTGTAGTGGTGGCCTGCACTATGATGTATTTAAGAAAGCATGTGTTTTCTTGAGGAGTGCAAATGTTCAATTTTCACTAACTATCAGCAGAGTATGGGCCCATGTTCTTGTTGAAAGTACATCCGCAGGAAAATAAGCACATAAACATCAATTCCCACTGCCATCACATCATATCCTATCATGTCATGTCACATCAACTCAAAACATTCCATAATGGATTTCAAATGGTTGCATTCACATAGGTTGGCAATCGACCATCACACAAGGTTTCTCGGAAAGGAAGTTTTGACGGCGGCATTTTCTGCTAACACCGGAAGATATCCATTTTTACAGTGCTCACTCACTTATTCTTTTGTACTTTTGTGTCTTCTTGGTCTTTACTTTATTATCGTGGTTTGTTTTCACGTAAGCTTGCAAATGTTCCTTGACGACTCGGATAGTTTTTCCAGTGAGTGTTCTTGCACAAGGAGAGAGCGAAAATAGAGGAGTTTCACAAAACAAAAACAAGAGTTGACACTCATACTGTATCTAAGTAAGAACGTACAATGGTGAACCAGTTTTCATTCAATAACATTTTGAGTGAAAAAAATCAGCTCCAATGAAAGAGAAAAATACTGTTGTTGATGACCTTATTATTTAGGTAAGGGAAAAACGTAATGGATAAGGTAAACATGCTCAGTTTATTCCCTTACAAAAAATTGTTTTATGTGTATGTATGTATATATTTTCGCTTTCAAATAAATGTCGATGTTTTGAAATGTTATATCACTTGTGAGCACTTTACCACACAAACTGGACATATCATGTGAAGTTTACTTTGGTCATTAATAAACTTTATCATTGACAAGTCCTCAGTTGTGGTATTATACTCTGACATTTTTAATAAAAAATGCTAACTCATAACCTCACTTTCATCGTTCAGTACTGGGCTAAGCGAATTGGTAATAGTGAATAGGCACTGATGTGGTGGTGCCATGACATGGTGTGATATGATGGCCAGTGTGCACTCGCCTCTGTGTTACAAACTTTTGAAGCTATCTTCAAGAAGCTGATTTCTGTGAGGTCATTGATTCCACACAATCAACCATGGATTTAGCGGCACGGTAATTATCAACATTGGACTACTGGAAGATAAATAAATAGAAATACTTGGGAATGCGAAGTAAGTATTTGTCTGTGAGAAATTCTTGGCGCACTTGACATTGTGGAAGGCAGGTTAGTGAAACCTAATATATTTTCAGGAAGTGCAAATGCTGAACAAAGGAAAACTATAGAAGTGCATTAACCCAATTGTACAATTATAGTGTGAAGAAAGTGGACAGCTGATGACAAAGCCCCAAAACCAGACAACACAGATTCAAATATGATACTTCTAGTTGTTGCATCCTCTATGATGAATTGTGAAAGCAGAAATGATGACTAGGTATATAGACAATTGTGGAAAAAGTACATTAAAATAATAGAAATTGTCTCAACAAAACACTCAATTACTATAGCCAGTAGTGGCATAATTGAAGCAATCATAAAAGTTGCAATAGACACTGAAGCAGCAATTTGAGGAAAATTGGTGTAGAGTTGCTTTGGCAGATGTATGGTATGTTGGGCCTACCTCAGTTTCATAAGAATCTGTTTTCTGTCCCTGCAGCACAGGACAAACGTCCAGAAAGTAAAGCTATGTCAGCTGCAGAATTTGTAATCTGAGGATTGACCAAGTAACTGGATTGATAAGTGCTTGTGACTGCTTTAGATGACTATTTAAACTGGCTGTGAGAAATATGTAAGCTAGCTCCATCAGTGAAGTCAATGTCACTCGCAAAGACAACCTTTTGCAGCTTTATCATGAAATACTTGGGACACTAGAGCAAGCGCCATGTGAAGACTGTACTTAACTGTGAGCTAAATGTCTAGGTGGAAATGGACAGTGAATGGTGTGAAGGTTATATTTATGGCACTGCAATTTATTTACCATTTGGCATCAGGAGGTGGAGAGCAGAACTGGGCGAGCTTATACACACTGAACTGTATGGTCCATTTCACGATTCAGAGAATCGGAATCTCGGCATTTTGTACTTTTAGAAGACGATTATATAAAATTTAGGCAATACTTTTCATCAAAGAAAAATCTAGAATTGCAAAAAATTTAAGTCAGTTCATATCTGAAGCAAAGGCTGTTGGACATATCATAAAGGAACTTCTGAGTGACAATGGAAAAGAATTTGACAAGCAACAAGTAAAGGGAATTATTCTGAAAGAAGGTATAAGTCAGTGTCTCTCAAAGCCATATACTTCAGAACAGAATGGATGGAGTGAGAGAGAACCATACAGTCACTGAAACTGTCAGAATCATAATGCATGCTCGTGGAAATAACCTACAAAAGCTTTGGGTGGACATGGTGGACACTGCAACCTACAACCTGAACCGAACAGGGCCTTCCATTCCAGTATTCAAGGAACATCTGCATATGAACTGTAATATGGCAAGAAGCCAAGACTGAAACATTTGCTGTGATAGGCTCCATTTGCTACGTTCATATTCTGAAGTAACTGAAGGAAGATAGATTAGAAAGCAATGAAAGGAATCCTTATTGGATATAATCACAATGCAGGTTACGGAATTTATTGAAAAGGGGAATCGAGACCCATTAGATCACGACATGTCATTTTTGAGGAGAGACCACTGAAGGGCAAGAAAGGTTCAGTTTTTCCAGTGAATGTGTTTAATCATCAGGATCCAGCGCCTCAGACTGAAGAGCAGTGTGTTATTGGCAGTGAGAGGGATGAGGATGTGAGTTTCTTGAATGTAGATGATGACCCTTGGGAGGAAGACACAAGTGAAGAAGGCTTGCCACATCTGCATGACTGATTAACTCTCAGAGTTACATAAAAAATTTTCCAGGAACAAGAAACATACAGTGAAGGTATTAAGTCAGTTCAGAAGGATTGTAAAATAAAAGCACTTCTGAAAATAAAACATGAGACCTGGTTGAACTACCACATGGAAAGAGGGCCATTCCCAACAGATGGGTGTACAAAATGAAAACAGATGCTGATGGCTCAGACACTAAATTCTCGACAAGGTCGATAATTAAGGGCTACTCGCGGAAGAGATGAGTTGAATATGACCAAACCTTTGGTCCTGTAGCTAGAACGTCTACCATGCTTTTCTTTATGGTGATTTGGAAGAAACTATATGCATGAAGCAACCTGAAATATGTAATTAAAGGTCTGGGAGATAATGTTGCTTGAAAAAAAGTCCATGCAGACTGAAACAGGCTCCTCATTGCTGGAATGAAAAGTACAATAATCATCTCAGTAAACTGGACTTCCAGGAAAGAGAAACTAATTCTTGTCTTTTCATGGGAAGAAAGGCTGTTAGAAAATATTCGCCATGCTCCATGTCGACAATGGTTTAACTGCAAAATTACGCCAGCGCCTACATAATTTTTCTTAGGTCTGAAAAATGGGCGACAAAAAGGTGGACCTGTATGTGTAAGTCAAACTCATTACACACAGATGCTATCAGAGCGCTTCGACATGAGGAATTTTAAGGCTGTAAGTACTCCTGTTGCAAAGGACAGTGTTACAGAAGAAGGTCATCACAACTCTGAATTTCCATACAGGCAAGCTGTCGGAACACTAATGTTTCTGATACGTGGGACACATATTGATATTGCATATGCTGTCAAGAAATCTTGAGAAACCAACAGATCATGATGTAATTGGAGTTAGAAGGCTCCCAAGATACCTGAGAAGCACAAGAAATCGTGCACTTGTTTACAAAATACTTCTAAAAAGGGAGTTACAGAACTGTATAGTGATACTGAACATGGTGATGATCTTGGCTCATGGTGTTCAACATCAGGTGTTCTTTGTTTGCATTCTGGGGCACCTATTTCCTGGATTAGTGGAAGGCAATCTTCTGTTGCTGCATTCACAATGGAAGCTGTGTCAAGAAGCTTTTGGCAGAATTGGGCCAGTTGAAAGAAAGATCAAATTTACAGACTGACCACCAAGCTGCTATCTGGCTTGGCCAGAACGTTAGTTCCATTGAAAAACGAAAAATATTCATAAAAGGCATGCCTCTATTCAAGAATTAGTTAATGCTGGCGAAATTAGGCTAAAAAGTAGACTCTGAAGAACAACTTGCTCCTATACTAATAAGACCATTGTTTTCTGTTAGATTCCAGTATTTGTGCAATAATACAGGAATTTGCAAGTTGTAACATAAAGAAGAGTGTTAGTGTATTTTACATCTTTGGTGTATTTAATATCTGGGGCCTGTATTTTTGTATTCAGTATGTGTCTAGTCTTTGTGAAATGATGGTGCACATTAGGTTCTTCAAATGTGCAGATGTTTGTTTTTCACTAATCCTCAGCAATTGCAAAGTAAAATGTGAAAATAAAAGATGAGAGTTAATTGTGATGAGTCCTGCAACCTCTTCAGAACTGCCAGGGCACATAGTATGTGAACACCTGTGAAATAGGCATATCAACTAATGTTGGATTATTCACTTTTCTTTATTCACAAAATTTATTTCCCATTACTTCTATTCCATCTTCATTAACACTGAACATCTCTGTATATCCTGAACACCTTGCAAACTTGACTCCAACAAATGTATCATTCCTCCCCTGCTTACCAACTCTGGCATGCATTCAAACCTGTACCAGCATATCACACAGAATCCAAATACACACACCTTCCAAAGGACTCCCACTAATAGACAATGATATCTAACCTTATATTCATCAGCCTTATCATATCTAACCCATTCCTTCATATCATTTCTTACAATCGGGTTTTCTATTTCTTTTCAACCCTATTCTCTCCTTGTTTCTCCATAAGTATAGCCTAATCTTCATACATCTGCATCTGTACTCTGCAAACAACTGTGAAATACATGACAGGGATGTACTTCTCATTTTTCTACATAGTTGTCGTTCTTATCATCACATTAACATTGGATCATGAGAAGAACGAATACTTAAATTCTTCTGTGTGCATGGCAATTAGTCTGCTTTTGTGTTTCTACAGGACTGACACATAGAAGGCAGTAGTATATACTTTATTTAACAGTGGCTCTTGAAACGCTGTAACTAGGCATCTACTGGCTGTTTGGTATCCACTGGGGGCAATCAAATGAAAACTGAACATTCACCATAACATGACGAGGAAATGACCCCATTCAAAAGTAATCACCACACGCATTAAAACATTTATCCTACTGGGAAATGAGTAGATCAATTCTTGTTTGGTAGAACATAGTTGCCGCTGACAGATCCACCACTGCACCCACTCTTGTACTTCCTCATCTGAGTGAAACCTACATCCACATGTGTCTTTCCTTCAGGTTGCCAAAGATGTGAAAATCGCATGGTAACAGGTTTTGGCTGTATGGAGTATGTTGCAGTGTTTTCCAACCAAATCGCTGAAGTGTAGCATTTGTCTGATGGAGTGGTGCCTTGCTTATCATACAACAGGATGATTCTGTAGAACAGTATACCTGGGTGTTTTGACTTAATGATGGGCAGACCGAGGTGGCACAGTGACTAGCACACTTGACCTGCATTTTGGAGGACGATTGTTCAAACCCGTGACTGGCCATTCTGATTTAGGTTTTCAGTGATTTCCCTAATGTTTGAGGCAAATATCAGGATGGCTCCTTTGAAAGGGAATGACCAATTTCCTACCCCATCCTTCCCTCATCCAATGGAACCAATGACTTTGCTGTTCGGCCCCCTCTCCCAAATCAACCAACCGATCAGCCAGCCAACTTAATGATGAGTCACAGTTTCTGCAAACTGTCTTCATAGAGCTACACATTGATTGTGGTTCCATACTCCAGGAGCTCAATGAGCAGAGGGCCCTTGTAGTCGAAGAAGAAGGTCATCATGAACTTAATTTGTGTGAACAGCTTTGGATTTATATGGTGGGGGAAATGTGTGTTGTTTCCACTGTTGGCTTTGCTATGTGCCCTCAGGATCAAAATGGTGGCACTACATTTTGTCCCATGTGATGATGTGGGACAAAAACGCGTGCCTTTGCTCATGGTACTGAACCAGATGACTCAGACTTGATGCCGTTCTGTACCTCATTTGTCCCTCCATCCGTGGATAAGGCCATCAGTCTGCCCCATCTGGCCAATCCACCTCATCAGGGCTAATGGCTCGATAGGTTAATCCTGGGTACAGGTAATCTTGCAGAGATGTACGTCCTCCACGGAACCTACTCTGCCACTCATGCACACGCATCATGGACATTTAGTGTTCGCCATACATAGCGGACCTGTGTCAATGAATTTCGCATACACTAGCATCTTCAGCAACCAGAAGGTGAACTGGACCTCTCTACTCGCCTTTGCTTAACTCCATGTGATCAGCAGGACAAACACACTAGACCACCACATGAACAACCAAGATCATAACCAAACGATTGTGTGTACCTCTGATGTGGAACTGCATCATTCCCCTATCACAGTGGTGACAGTATCACAGGGTAATAACAGTAGGGCCACCTGTTGTGTGTGGACTTTGTATTATGGTGGGTGTCCAGTTTTCATCTGAATGCCTCTTATATCTTCAAGCGTCTGACAATATTGGGTTGTCAGTATTTCTGTGACTCTCGCTCATGGATCAAAGAAAACTGCCACTTGTGTAGTCAGGCATATTTTGTATGGATCTGATACGCTTGAGTTATATTATAGGCAGGCTCAGACTAGTGTTCTGTATATTTTTATAAATGCTTTTGATCGAAGAACAGCTATGTGGTGCCATCAGTTGTCTCTCTCCATTTTTGCACATTGACAACTTTGTGATCGTATATTCAAATGAGGTCGATTTCAGAGTCTAAACTCCGTGGCAGATTAAAACTGTTATCATACCGAGACTCGAATACAGGACCTTTGCCTTTTGCGGGCAAGCACTCACCAATTGAGCTACTGAAGCACAATTCACGATCCGTCCTCACAGCTTTACTTGCGCCAGTGCCTCGTCTTCTGCCTTCCAAACATCACAGAAGTTTTCCTGCAAAACGTGCGGGACTAGCACTCCTGGAAAAAAAGGATACTGCGGAGCTAAGACATAGCCACAGGCGAGTTCGAATCTCGGTCTATCATTCAGTTTTAATATGTCAGGAAGTTTCATAACAGCGCACACTCCGCTACAGATTAAAAATTTCATACTGGAAACATACCCCAGTCATGTCTCAATAATATCTTTTCTTCCAGGAATACTAGTCTCACAAGTTTCACAGTCGAACTTCTGTGAAGTTTGAGACGAGGTACTGGCAGAAGTAAAACTGTGAGAATGGGTTGTGAGTCGTACATGGGTAACTCAGTTGGTTGAGCACCTGCCTGCTAAACACAAAAGTCCTGAGTTCGAGTGCCAGTCCAGTACACAGTTTTAATCTGCCAGAAAGTTTCACACACTCTGCTGCAGAGTGAAAACTTTGTTCTGATTTCATAGACATTACACTTCATAATCAGATACTGTATCAAGATGTTAAATGGTTACACAACTGTACATGTCATCAAAGTGTTTTACGTTACATAAGCATAACATACAATTTCCTAGAAAATTTCCATAAGTATTACAAAACCAGTGAGGCATTCTGCAATATAATTCTATTCATTTTGCTGTGCTTTCCAGGTATTAGAGATTGACAATGGACAGTCAATCAATCCTAAATTGATTGCTTCAGATGATAGCTCCATATCTAATGATTTGGTATCAATGGGACACTAAATTCTAATCTTCCTTCCTTCCTTCAGATGAAAACTGTTTTGCTTGCCATGACTTAAATTATACCTAATAAAATTTGGTTCTGACATAGCATAACAGATGCTTTTGGCCACTACAGAAAATTGCTTGAAATTATCTGTCCCTTTTCATGTTGATCCTTTAACTTATATTTACTTTATCGACTTTCTTCACGTGGTATGAAGTTTTGTATTCGGTTTTTCGTTTAGAAAAACTTTTACTAGCTTTATCTTTACTAATGTGTACTGAAAGTGAGAACCACCTCTTGTTCTCAGTGACGTAAGAGGTTTTGTGGGAGATGGCAGCCATCGAGGAATCCTACAGGGCCTGATATGAGCACACAAGTGCGGGTTTTGTGGTGGGTTCTGTAGCGTCTTGTCTAGCCTTGGGTTAACTCTGGCATAAAGTGAGTAGACATGGAGTTGAGAGCTGTTCCTTCAGATGGATGCAAAATCTCATATTGATACTGGTTCAGTAATTGGTATACAAGATGGGGATGTATTTCTAATGGCCTATACATGAATTGGAGGGTTAAACACAAGCTAGCAGATCTTTTAGCAGATAACATAAGGTGAAAGGGGGTACCAGCATGCAAAGGCACATCGCTATGGGTGTATCAGCCAAGTGTGACACAGGCGTTAGGACAAATTCAGACAGACAACATCAAAGGAAATTAAACTGACGGACCTCCCAGTTCATCTTATAAGAATGATAAGGAAAAATGAAATTAAATTGCTTCATCAGAATGTTAGGGGAAATGAGTTGTTCATTTGTTGCAAAATCTTAGTAGTTGGAAAGAAATTGACGTCATTTGTCTGTTTGAACATCATGTAACCACAGGGATATAAAATCTCAGTGTAGTTGGTTATATTATTTGTGTAGAGCCAGTATGGATGGTGGAGGAGGTGCTGCATTCATAAAAAGGGATATAAATAGAAAAGTGTAGGGAATAAGTAAATTGTCAATAGCTTAGGACGTAAATGCATGTGCTTGAGAGTTACTATTGGGAAAGGTAAGATTTGTGATTGTGATGAATACAGGTTTTAACGTAACAGCTTAAATTTGACCAAAAAATGTGTTAAAATTTTCCGATTCAACTGTGAGTATAAAAAATCTATATATATATATATATATATATATATATATATATCGATGCTTTCAAATTATGTTAAATGTATATGTTTTCTTTTGACAAATGTCTTTGACAATTTGTCAAAAGAAAATGGAGTAATAGATATTATTTAAAGAAATCAAAAGCATACAAATGAATGTTTTTTATAATTATAATGACTGTAATATTCATAGTTTACTTGAATATGTGTGTTACTTTTGCTAACACAGATAACAAAGTCGGGAATCGACTTTGGGTTTTTAACCCACAGCTGTGTGAATGACCTTCACACTAAGTGGTGTGGTAAGGATGGAGCAAGCGAAAAGACAGTAGTCATAGGTGGGGTAGCCTGATGTGCTTTCGTAGCTGTGTTATGTCTGGTGACGTGAAAATTTCGTGAGTGCAAAGACTGTGCTTATTTGATTAAAACTGGTGTGGCAGTGGCATTTGTGTCATAAAGCTGTCTCCAGATACTTTGGGTTCTGAACATAAGGAATATCCAACAATAATGTAAGATAGAATTTGGAGCCAATGCAACTTAAAGGAAGATGGCTACTGCAAGCAAACCGGTAGTAACAAATTAATTCTGTTGTACTGGACATGTAAAGAGCCTGGCCAATTATAATTCAGCAATCTTCAACTACAGTACCATAACAACTGTGATAAACAAGGCAAGACTGTTTATTAAATCTAAGTAATCAGAAGTGTAAAGAATATTGCAGTTGTAAACCGTAGCCCTAATTATTGAATAGGTAGAGTTATTTTTAAAATTTTTAAGATATGTCATTATTCTAAAGTCAAAAAATAAATCCTAATTTCCTTGTCACTGTTTTCAAATAATTATAAGTAGATCTAAATAGTCAAAAGATCATATAAAACAATTTCAGAATTACGAGAATGTAAGATTTTCTCAGGTGTATTTAGCTGTAAAATACAGCTTTAACTTTATTCGTGTGAATATAAAATTATATTTAAAAAGGAAAATCGCCAAACAGCCGTATATTTTGAGAAGTTATTTTATTTAGACAACCAGTTTCGGCATCTTAATAATGCTATCTTCAGGCCCCTGTGCACTCCGTGTATAGCCAGTCAGATATATTGGTAGCTGGATACTGGAGCCATCAATATCTGGATTCCTTGAATTAGTTTTTGGAATGTGTACTTCAAAGACTTGAGTTGTTGTAGAAAGCAAACACAACTATTAAAGCAGTTAAAAATTGGTAGTTGTGTAGTTAAAAAGAAATATACTGACAGAAAAATCACACCAAAAATAATTAGTGTAGTGTAATGAAATTTCAAGAATACATTGGTCTGGGTGCATATTTAAGTGATTCAACATTGCAATATCACATATTAATGTTAGTGCAAGATAAGCCGTTGCAAATGTGAAATACTGGTACTTTTATAACCGGTGTAACCAAGAGAATGTTGCACCCAAGCAAGCAAATGTGCATGCATTGTAGTATACAAGTGCCGAGTGTCAGTTTGTGTAATGGAGTTCCGTGGCTGTTGCACTTCATTGGTCAATACAGGGATGGTTAATGTTATTTGTGGATGACGCTGGAGTTGTCGTCCAATGATATTCGATACATGCTCGACTGGAGACGGATCTGGTAACCAAATAGGCCAAGACACATGCGATACTCTGTAGAGTACGTTGGGTTACAACTGTGGTATGTGGGCTAGTGTTATCCTATTGGGAAACACTCCCTGGAATACTGTTCATGAATGGCAGCGCGACAGGTCTAATAGCCAAACTGATATATACATTTGCAATCAAGGTGCGTGGGATAACCACAACAGTGCTCCTGCTGTCATATGAAATTGCACCCAAGACTGTAACTCCAGGTTTAGGTCCCGTGTGTGTAGCACACAGATCGGTTGGTTGCAGGACCTCACCTTGTGTTCTTCTAACCAACACACTGCCATCACTGGAAGGAGGCAGAACCGGCTTTCATCAGAAAACTCAACAGACTTCCACTCTCTCCCCTCCAATAAGCCCTCGTTTGACAGCACTGAAGTCATAAATGGCCGCGGTTTGGGATCAGTGGATTGCACGCTACAAACAGTCTGGCTCGGAGCTATCTGTGAAGAAACCTATTCGTGAGAGTCCGTTGTGGCAGTGAGCTGCCAACTGCCACTCATATTGCTGCTGCAGATGCAATACGATGCACCAGAGCCATGTGGCAAACACGATGGTCGTCCATCTC